>NC_088302.1:53484894-54084894 GCF_032854445.1 Liolophura sinensis | reverse complement strand
CTTGAGCAGTATTCAGAGCAATAAAATGAACGAAATTGTACACAAGAAGATATATAGAAATTACTCATGCATGTATACTTGGCTTTACAGTATATTACAAAATGACAAAATACTACATTTTATGCAAGCTACAATACGGTGTTTGTGACGTTGTTAGATGACAGAATCCAGCAAAGTACATGCCTTGGAAAGAGATCTTTGGTATGATTGAACAGCTTGTTGGAAATTATAAACCTAATTATCACCTGGATTATACAAGTATACATGGGCTAGATCCAAGACGTTCCTGTCCTTTAAAGGTCATGCCAGTTAAGTTACCATTAAGCTACTTGCCTTAGACTTGGAATCCTTTTCAGGTGGCTTTTCCATTTAGTATTGCTTTCCCTCAAGCCAGCTGAAGATATCTCTTGTGTAACATCTGAGCAGACTTGTTGGGAAACTATAAACTGTACACTATGCGCAAAGCTCTGTTTGAACAGTTTATAATGCGTGTTTGTTCGTGTGTTCGTGAGTATAACAAAAACATAAGCGAAACACAATAACGGTTTTGTCAGACACCAGCTATACCACTTACCGTTTTTGAGCCAGTGAGAATTGCTGTACCACTTACGAAGACGACGACGACGACAACAATAACTACTTGCCGTGGGCTGTCGTTTTCTGGACATAGGTATCCCATCCCTACACACATCAGTAGTGTGATTAAACAGAATATTAGCGCCACCATTTCAGACACTTCGGCGGTTAGATTTGTACTATGCAAGTCCTGCTATTAGTACTTCCACTTGAACTACTTACTTCGGCAACCTGTGCATAATTACATCAGCAGTTTAAACTTTTCCGGATCCGTCTCTTTCGCTGTAAGTTTGCTTTGTGGCGGGGTTCAGCTTATTTCTCCTATATGTCCTATGTTCGGACTTGTGGTGTGTGGGTTGATCTGTACAAACGACCAACAGCCTGTCTGCCGTGCGGTGGCACCAACAGTACAGACCTCACAGCTGTTAACTATTGTTATTAATTGTGTGCATTTCACACTTTCATTACATCTGGTTGTGCAGTATTAGCGGGGACATTTCTCCCTATGGACATGTATGAATACAGTATGCATATTACAGCTGAGCTGCTCTGTTCAGTTCACGTGGCTGTAAGGTCACCGGAGCCGACCGGCCAGGGACCGGTGGTACAACAGATTAAAGCTTACATCATTAAAGGCGATTGAAAGCTTGGCAGACAGGGTTAGTTTAATCCCGACAAGCTGAGTTGAAAAGGTGATCGGATTATCAAGGTTAGGATAGGACCTTAAGGTCACTGTTACAACATATAATCAGCGCGTAATGGACGGCGATTCTTGCACAATAACCAAAAAAAAAAAATACTACCAACAAATTGAACAAACTAACTGACATGAAAAGGCTTTGGAGGTCATAATTCACATTGCTATCTCATTATCCGATGTATACCATTTAGTCTTATCGTAAATATATATAGGGGGAATCTGATTGCCATGTGACCTACCCTCTTATGCTAAGCATCAGCTTCAATCAAACCCTGTACCTAATTTAGTACTGCTCATTACTATTTAGTTTTCCAGGTACCTTGCCCGGTTGTTGAGTTTACTCATATGTTGCACGAAGAGAGGAAATCATAGCACGTATTTGAGATTTATTTATGTTTTTATAGCCTACGTACCTCTTCGGTTAGCCGATTTGATATGATTGGAAATGCATTATTTAGGGTCTCTCTTTCGTTCACAGGTAGGCTTGTTTGATTTCCTAGCAGCTCAGACGCTGAAAATTTCAGTGTTCGTGATTAATTTGCTGACCTGGTATAATGTCGGATATGATACCGGATAATAATTCACACTGCGTATCCGCTTGGTGCGCTGTGTTCGTGTGATACAGAGCAAATGATCCAGGTGGCAGGGTTATGTCACAAAGCCATATTACAGCACTTTACACTCTTCAAATCATTCTGAATATGCACATAAAATGTGTCACAATAAGTACAGGAGAAAAGCCGAATTACGCTGAAAAACATATGAGAATTATGATTTTATAAATGTATATTTCATAAAAAAAATTGTCCAATTTAAATACAACCAAAAAATTTTTGTTTGTCTCAGTGACAGTGATAACGGAGTAATGTCTTTCAGGACCCTTGCGTTGCATTGATTAGTTTAATGTAATGCACCGAATAATGTAACAGAAAAACGAATGAAAATGTCTTGCGGTTTTTGGAGTTACACCACTTTTTCATTATGTGTGAAGTGTGTTCATGTTTTGATATATCTGAGAAGCCTTGTGAACTGAAATTAGTAATTGTAATGCGTTCGTTTCAAGCGATTTATCTCTCCAGCGAGTCGATCGGCCCCCGATGACCTAGTTGGTAGACCGTCCGCCTCTAGTGAGGCAGATCCAGGGTCAAACCTGGGTCGGGTCATACCTAAGACATTAAAAGAGGAAGTTGTGTCTAAGCCACATTCGCTCGGCGTTCAACATGAAGCGGGCAGTGCAACGACTGGTTGACCTGTATCAGTATAATGGCTCGGGCGGGGCGGCTTACTTGCCTTTGGTAAGTCTTTTCAGTGAAGCAGCACCAGATAAAAGAGCAGTGGAAATCAGTCCTGCGACAAGGGGGTACATTACATACACCCTAAGGATTCTTTCGTCGTCATATGACTGAAAAATTGTTGAGCACGAAGTTAAACCCCAAGCACTCACTCACTCACTCTTCACTGACAGTGTCTAAATGATTTGTATGTAGTTTGCGTCTTCGTTGACAGTGTCTTAATTACTTGTATACATTGTGCTTCTTCGCTAACAGTGTCGAAATGACTGTTGTTTAGTTTGCGTCTTCACTGACATTGTGTTAATGACTTGTATACGGTGTGTTTTTTCACTGACAGTGTCTAAATGACTTGTATATGGTGTGTTTTTTCACTGACAGTGTCTAAATGACTTTTATACAGCTTCTTTATTATCACTGACCAGTTCTAAAGAATTGCATGGAGTTTGTTAACGGTGACAGAAGCCGAATTATTCGAATCCAGATTGGTTCTCCTTTAAACGGATTACCCCACATGAATTACCTGTAATTAAGCACTCTAATGCTAATATAACAGTCGCCGAAAGCGAAAGAGAACAGATTCTCCTGTCTGGCAGGCTCTGAGTGACGTTATCCAGCTTTGTCTGGAATACGTCCGATCTAGTTAAACGCATTTTGGACAGAAACTTTCAGAGCTGACATCTTCTCCTTTTGAAGATATCACATATAAACTGCTAATGCTTGAAGGAAACGGCGGTGAGCAAATTGTTTCATTCATAAAAAAATGCTGTTTTTGATCAACCGACATTTCAATGAATAAGAAACTCTCAGATATACTCAGGTATGTTCTGAGAATGAGTATAGAAATGACTCGCGTTTGATTCGTTAAAGCAAAAGTCATGCTTTTCTAAATATTCTTGTGGAATACTTTATATATGCATATATTTATATATATTTGTCTAGTGTTGCATATTCTTTTGAGGATTTTAGGCAGAAACTTTTAGTAATTACTGCACGTGGTTTTTGAAATCTTAAATGTTAGCTAAGTTTGAATGATATTTCTTAATCTGTCAGACAATTGTCGTTGCCTGTGTACTTGGTGTTTTTGCTACATTTCTTGCTTATCACGCGTTTCTACAATACCTGCTGATGTAACTGTGTCTGCATGCTTATGGCTTCACTAAAGCTGACATATGTGACGACCGGATTTATATGACTGATGATGCATTATTTAGTGAATGAAGTTATTTATCTACTAACTTGATTTGAATTTTACAATCATTCAGTACAATAATCATGTGTCATAGTGTATTCTAGTTATTTGACGACCTTCAGGTTTGGGGAAGAAAAAAGCTGGTGGAGCTCGGAATAAATGGAAATCATGACTAGTTGTCTGTCGTACACCTAGAGTACATTACCTTGATATGCACTTCGTCACCTGTTCACAGCCTGTGTTCTCTATTGAGTTCAACCCTTCAGACTGCTGAGCCAGTGATGTGACAAGGCGTTCTTTGAATATGTTGGATGATTTTCGGATTTTATGATATCTTGTTGGGCGTTCGTGTGAGTAGAACGAGAAGGTCAAAGTAAAAATAAATAATGGTAGCGTATCATTGTTTCATCTACTCTAACGCGGAGATATATTGCGATAGATATAAAGACTGCTACCCTCACATCATTCATTACGAAGAACAAAACGTCGCCATCACTCCCACTCTGTCTAGATTGAGACCAGGCTGAGCGAGCCGTATCTCCGATCCACAGCTGACAGAATTTACACCTTGCTATTGTAACAGTCGTCAGATCTATTGCCATGACTTGCTGTGAATGATATTTGCTACGTCGCATACTGCTTTTACTATAGCAACTCTGGTGTAATGCCGTTGTTTGGATCTACAAATGACATGAGTGATAACGCCTTGGATAACCTACAAATGCAGACATTGTTTCTCGTTCATATTTCTGTTTGAATACACTGTCAATCTGTTTGAATACACTGTCAATCTGTTTGAATACATCGTCAACCATACAGTCTTCACATGCATGTTCTGTACTGTTGTCAGACGTACTCCTTGAAGCACTCACTTTACATCACTGCCATAACTAGACAAGCTTGAGTATAATCAGCATTTGTCAATAAAATAGTTTCAGATAAAGACAATGAATTTGCATCACAGTATTATCAGAAATAATGATGAAACAGAGCGCTTGCGCTGTCTGACATCACTTCCTCCCTCGTCACCATCATACCTGTGACCTCGGCGTTGTTCAAGATTTCTGTATAAAATCTGCTATGGCAGTGATGTAAAGCAAACGAACATACTGACGCATGCGCTGTAAGGAGTGTGGTTATTCGATAGCAAAAACCAACAGCCGAAATGTGCTTAGACTTATCTCCCTTGAATTGCAATTCTGTTCGCTGTCCAGAACATTGCAGTGTCCAGTGTCGACGCTGTTAAATACACACGGAAATTACTTACTTCTAACAGAACACGGTGTCACAAATATACGCTTTATGTTTAATAGATTTTTGTGTATTTAGTTTTTACAACATATACAAATTGTTCTCAAAGGACTCTTTATTTTGCGTCTTAACATGGAGGAGAAGAGAGTCATTGTCTCGGGAAAATAGCAGTGTTGTACTCTATCACTAAACTAAACCAAATGCGTTTTTTGTACTTTTTTCTTGTCGCTTAACCCGAAATATTCGTAATCAGTTAATTTGTCCATACATAAGATTGTGTGCAGTGAATTAGGCTAATGTCCCTCTGGTGTAAGTATATACACGGAGGCTTGTACATGTTTGTTAATTACACAAAATAAGGGCCTCCGTGGCTCAGTTGGTTAGAGTGCTAGCGCAACGTAATGGCCCAGGAGTCTCTCACCAATGCGGTCGCTGTGAGGTTAAGTCCAGCTCATGCTGGCTTCCTCTCCGGCCGTAAGTGGGAAGGTCTTGCAGCAACCTGCGGATGGCTCTGCCCGGTTTCCTCCGACCATAATGCTAGCCGCCGTCGTATAAGTGAAATATTTTTGAGTACGGCGTACAACACCAAAAAAATAAATAAATAAATAAATAAATAAATAAATAAATAAATAAATAAATTACACAAAATAGCTGAATAGATTTATCTGAGTCATGACACAACATTCTATTCAAGCCCATTGTACAGAAAAGTAGTCCCATTGATGTAGACTTTGAGCCACTATATGATAAGGGCCAGGTTGGACTTTCCATAACTCATATGGTTAAAACGCTGGCTCGCCGCGGCTGTCAAATCCCTGACCAAGGAGATAGCGTGTTCAAATCCAACTCCCCTTGGTTGGACTGCCACTTTAAATCAGCGCAGTGGTAAGGTCTCACAAAGCTGACCTCCGTTAATACAAGTGAAGAATCCTTGAGAACGGCTTTGAACACCAGTCAAATAATTGACAACTTTTTCTTCCTGGTATGTAAAATATGATTACTGTCATGGTTGACCAATGCGTTGATAAATATGGAGTAAGTAAAACAAATAAAATAACAGCAGAACAGAACATGGAAAATCCAGCACGACTATTGTCATATTCCGCGTGTGTAAACAAGAGGTTTAACTGTTAGACACCAATAACTTGTGGTTTAATGGTGCATGTAGAAACAGCCAGTATATTTACATGAAAATCAACGTGTCTTTTTACAGCTCGTGTAAGTTTTAAGTTCGACTTTAAGTAAACTATTCTGAAAATCTGAAACGTCTGATGATGCATGAAGTGTGAACTCATTTAAAACAGATTTTACGCAGAGATCACAGTATCTATGTTATAGTATTTATAATGGGGTTTTCAGGACACGAGGCACCTATTAAATCATTTCAACATGTCACCTTTATATTATGTTCATTTATTAATCCTTCATATAATTTTTGACTGAATGAATGAATGATTATGGCTTAACGTCACATTGCACATAGCTCTTGAGTGGGCCGTTAAACATCAGTCAAATAAATGGATAAAGACAGATCTCGGAATTGGAAGGAGAGTTTACTGTAAACTGTATTTCGCAAAGTCTCAGGAAAATAACAGCGATGTGCTAAACTAAACTAAATAATAATCAGATAAATACATGCACAGTGGTCAAATTTGTGGGTAAAATAAAACAAGAGCAAATTACACGTGGCTACGACATTGCGCACATAAGATTCCGTGTCGTTTGCACAAGGTAAAAGATGGCCATGTTAAAAGATACGATGTCAGATCTGACCCACTGACCGACCGACAGTTATATATTCCGTAGAAAAATATTAAAGTTTGCCATACCTGATAGTTTGGTTGAATCGGCAGGAGCTGGTTTTGAATACAAAGCCTGCACATTGACAAACAGCTAGTCGTCAGCTCAGAGAATTGTTGAGGGGACACATGCAGTAAGATTTCGGATGTTGAACTGAAATAGTGACATTGCGAAGAAGGGTGAAACTCACATGGGTTATCTCCCATGATATGTGGGTATCATACATCATTGCTTATGATAAAGCAGTTGAACACATGATCTAGCTATATATATAGCTATCTTTGTGAAAATCTGCATGAAAATCAGACATCCTCTTGATTTTATGTAGAGATGATTTCAAGGAGGACGTAAAAAGGTGTCATTTCTATGTATATTTACATCCGCTCTGGCGTAGGGGAAGTAAGTGTTAAAATAAGCTAAAATGTAACATTGCTTTGTTGGATATTAACAAGGAAATATGGATATATATGTAGGTTAAAAAACTTGGGGACATAAACATTATAGGTGACAACCAAAATGAATTTGATCTGTCAAGACAGATACAGTTGGATGTTATGGAGATACTCAGTGAATGGAGATACTTAGTACATGCAAATACTCAGTTAATGGGGATGCTCAGTTGAGAGAACTGGATAAATGGAAATTCTCATCGAATGTTGAGACTCACTAAATGCCGTAAATACTCATCCAATAGAGATACTCATTGGATGGGGATACTCGGCCAATGGGGATAGCACATATGCGGACACTCTGTAAATACAGATACTAGCGAATGGAGATATTTAGTAAATAGAGCCACCGAGTGAATGGAGAAACCTAATGAATGCAAATACTCGGTGCATGGAGATATTCGGTAAGTGTTATACTAAGTGAATAGAGATACTCAGTAAATTGAGATACTTAGTAAATGTTATACACAGTAAATGAAGTAACGGAGTGAATTGTGAGAGTGAGTGGAAGGAAATACTGAGTGAATGGAGAAAGTGAATGGAAATACTCAGTTAATGGAGTTACTCAGTAAACTGAGATACTCAGTGTTATACTCAGTGCGTGGTGATACTGGGTGAATGGAGAAACTAAATGAATGGAGATACGCAGTGCATGGAGATACTCAGTAAGTGTTACACTCAATGCATGGTGATACTCAGTAAATGGAGATATTTAGTGCATGGAACTACTCAGTAAATGGAGATGTTCAGTGAACGGAAATACTCAGTACGTATTATATTCACTGCATGGAGATACTCAGTAAATGGAGATAATTAGTGAATGGGAATATTCAGTAAATGGAGATACTCAGTAAATGGAGATATTATACATACGTATACTCCGTAAACACAGATACTAAACGAATAGAGCTATGTAGTAAATTTGAATGGATATATTCAATGCATGGAGATACTCAGTGAATAGTCATACTCAGTGCACAGAGATACTCAGTGAATGGAGAAATTAAGAGAACAGGGCCGCTCAGTGAGTGGAAACACTGAGAGAAAGGAGAACTGAGATACTGAGGGAAAGAATAACTGGGATACTCTGGGAAGGAAGTCAGTACATGGAGATAATCAGTAAAAAGCAAAGCACTTTGACATATAGACAACGGTGGACACGTGTGTAGCGCCATGGCCCTTATTTAACTTTATGTTCTCTTCTCACTGATGTGTGTGAATATGACAGACGCTTTACAAAGATTCCAGTTGAATGTATTGCTACTTTTCCCACACTTCATATTCCCTAATAAATCCGTATTTCTATGTTTATACAGACTCAATACAAGCAAACATGCATGTAGAGACTTTCAGATGGAAATTATTTCTGGATCATTTGGTAACAGATAATTGTTTAACTCAAAAGGAATAAACAACAACAGCTTCGTTTTGATAGTAGACGGGGTTAACCAGTGCTTACAGTCTGAAAACGACATGATGGGGACGAATAAAGTGTGTTTCCTTTATCAAAAAGGAACATGTTTATATTGAAAGAAATTTTCTTAAATCGGGTACATATATACTCTCAGGAAATACTTGTCTGCCTCACCAGAAGGTGTGGTAGCATGTGTGTAATCACATAAAACAATTACATAACGACCAGTATCACCGTCTGGTCGTCTTTGAAGGGCGGGTTGCGAGTATCATCTCGACACTGCATACCCGGTCTCCACGGTACATACACAGAACCAAAGAAGTGCCCGAGGCCGTCACTGATGTGGACGGCTTCAGAAGAAGACATAGTTCACCTTGTTTCTTGTTCAGCCTCAGAAATGTTTCATGATATGTCAAACATCTGTCAGAGCGAGATTATGACGAGCGTTGTTTTGACAGAAGTTTGTCTGAAGACTTTGTCTGAAAGTATTAGAAACAAGGGGAACCTGTATATGTCCTGTAAGAACGAGTTCTGCAGGTCCGCCCACTGTCGTCCGTCTCTTTGTACAGACTTCTACAGGCCACCACTCCGCAGGCTATTTAGACGCTAAAGTAAAATCAGGCCATGGAATGCACAAACAAGTGTTTGTATTGTTTCTGTTACGAGGGGCAAATCCGCTATGCGGCATACATATACATGTAAGAAAAAAAAAAGCGTCCGATTTTTAACTGCAAAGGTTACCTCCCTTTATCTCCCGGTGATCTCCTAAATTCGTCACAACTGATCACAAATGTAGTACAAGTAAACAAGAATTTTCATCCAGTCTTTATTATATTTATCGTCAGACCTAAATACATGCGATTACAAAAAAAAATAATATGTACACAAGTAATAAACCGCTTGAAAAGAACACACTATCGATGGAAAAGAGTTGGTTAGAGTGCTAGCGCAACGTAATGACCCAGGAGTCTCTCACAAATGCGGTCGCTGTGAGTTCAAGTCCAGTCCATGCTGGTTTCCTCTCCGGTCGTACGTGGGAAGGTCTGACAGCAACCTGCGGATGGTCGTGGGTTTCCCCCGGGCTCTGCCCGGTTTCCACCCACCATAATGCTGGCCGCCGTCATATAAGTGAAATATTCTTGAGTACGGCGTAAAACACCAATCAAATAAATAAATAAAATTATGTACTTGGCAGGTGTATGAAGCGGGACTCGGGCATGACACCCCACCTAGTCACATTATACTGACACAGGGACAAAAAGACATATTTCTTTGCTCAAACCTCTCAGTACTGAGCATCAAGCCAGACAGCAACATGTACCATTATTAAAGTCAACCTCATGACAACCGGACGATCGTGTGTTTCCCCAGCGTTCTGCACACCAACGAAATCAACTATTAAAGTCTTTGGTATGACCCAACCCAGGTCTGATCCCGGGTCTCCCGATTTCGAGGCGGACGCTCTATATGATATAACCATTAGGCCGCCGAAGCGGTCTATCATGCAAAAGCATACAAAGTGCGGACAAAATCACAATGCCTGTAGTCAGATACCGAAAAGAAAACATCAAGCAAAGTGCGGCTAAAACCAATACACTTAGTCAGATACCGGACAGAAACAGATAAAGTGCAGGGAAAACCGGAACACCTATATAATCAGATTGTGCCTATACAATCCGAGCAAAGTGTGGAGAAAACCAGAATACCTACTGTCAAATACCGGACAAAACCAGACAAAGTGTGCAGAAAACTGGAACGCCTATATAGTCAGATACCAGACAAAACCTGATAAAGTGCGGGGAAAACCAGAACACCTATAGTCAGACACCGGACAAAACCAAGCAATGAATGGAGAAAATCGGAACACCTATATAATCAGATTGTGCTAATACTCAGATACCAGACAACCAGAGCAAAGTGTGGAGAAAACCAGAATACCTACTGTCAAATACCGGACAAAACCAGACAAAGTGTGCAGAAAACCGGAACACCTATATAGTCAGATACCAGACAAAACCAGGCAAAGGGCTCAGAAAACTGGAACACCTATATAGTCAGATACCGGACAAAACTTGGGAATTACAGAGAAAACCAGAACACCTATCGTCAGAGATCGGGCAAAAGCAGACAAGGAGCGGAGAAAACAGGAACACTTATGTCAAATACCGGAAAAAACTAAACACTTATATTCAGATACTGAGCCAGGCCAGACAAAGTGCGCAGAAAACAAGACGCTTATAGTCAGATACTTGACAACACCAAGAAAAATGTGGATAAAACTAGAGCGCCTATGGTGACATACCTGATAAAACCGGGCAAAGTGCGGATAAATAAGAACGCCTGATACCGAACAAAACCGGACAATTGGCTGGAGAAGACCTGAACACATATAGTCACATGAAAGACAAGATCGGGCAAAGTGCAGAGAAACACCTATTGTCAAATGCAGACGAAAACCGGACAAAAAGCGGAGAAAACCAAAACACCTATAGTAAGATAAAGAGGAAAACGAGGCAAAGTGTAGAAATCTACAATACTTATCGTCAGATAGGCAAAAACCGGGTAAAGTGTGGTGTAAACCAGAACACCTGTAGTCAGATACCTGACAAACATACTTGTACATTAATACATGGCTGGTGACCCGTTCTTCTTGAGAAATGCTCATATTAAAATGCCGGTGCTTTTCTACCGCCTGTGGGCGATACGAAAACTCTGTGTGCTTAAGTGTATAGTGATTTAATAGTAGTTAATTTCCAGTTCCCACATGAGCTAATATATGCTTTATTAATGGAAGGGGCGTGGTTCAAACTACCGCTATGCATATGCATATATATTGGTATTTTGAAAACACGCACTAAGTAATTGCAACAAACTTGGTAGTATCCTTAAGTGAGAAATCTAATTTAGATCGGTTAAGATTAGGGCTTGTATTTAGGCGCATTAAACGACTGTGTTCTGCATGACAGGAGTTTAGAGGCATATTTCTGTGATAACACCGACTAATCGGTTATATTCATTTTGATAATCATTTGCTGTCAAATGTGTCTTCAGAATGCTCGTCTTGCTGCAGTACAACGTGCCTAATACTAAAATCGCTCATTTATGTAATAACTCTACCAATTCAAGTATCAGCCCAAAGTTACACAGTTACACGATCATAATATTACGTCCGAGAAGAAGTACGACATTGCTATCATGGTACTCTAGTTTCTGTCTTACTAATCACGCGAGGTGTTGTCTTCGGCAGCACAATACATATGTTTGTCAGGTGTCCGTGTATTTGGACTGGGTGAGTCGTCATTTTTTGGTGTCTTCGGCATAAAATGCCCTTAACATGCTCCATTTTGCTGACTTCTTTCAATCTCAACTGCAACAGGCTCAGTTGGTTAGCGTGCTAGCGCAGCGCAATGACCCTGGAGCCTCTCACCAATGTGGCCTCTGTCGGTTCAAGTCCAGCTCATGCTGGCTTCCTCTCATTGGATGGTCGTTGGTTTGCCCCCGGCTGTGCCTGGTTTCCTCCCACCATAATAAGTGAAATATTCTTGAATCCGGCGTAAAACACCAATCAAATAAGTAAGTAAATAAATCAACTGCAGCAGCTATGTGTTAGACACCATTCGAATATGTGTACTTATCCAGTCAGGGTGGAATTCAGGCGAGCTGTATCTATGCACTATGTAGGCTGTAACTCTGTGTCACATATGGACATGTAGGAAGACAGTGGCGATAAGTTGGAATCTTACCATTTATATGCGTGTATTATTTGGTTGAACATTTATTTTATGAATAAAAATACACGATTGTTGCAGATTATACTGTAAATTACCCGCTATAAATCGAGATTGTGTTACCCTTCTCGGTTAGGTGTCAGTGGTTTGTGACTGCGTGAGGCGTAAATGTCTGGTGTTTCCGCCATTACAGTGCTGTACATTTGTCGATTAGGTGTCTGTGTTTTGTGACTGGAGAGGGTGTGATTGCCTGGTGTTATCGGCATTACATTGCTGTACATGTGTCGGTTAAGTGTCAGTGTTTTGTGGCTGCGTGAGGCGTGATTGTCTGGTGTTTTCGGCATTACAGTGCTGTACATGTGTCGATTAGGTGTCAGTGTTTTTTGACTGTGTGAGGCGTGATGCCTGGTGTTTTCGGCATTACATTGCTGTACTTTTTGTTTAGTTTTTTGCCTCAGACCTCTAAGCATATATAAGTATAATGCGGTTTTAGCTGACCACATGTCACCGGTAAAATTACAGTAGTCTGTCGTCTCTAATGAACTGCCAATCACCGACTATACATGTAGGTCCCCTGTGGCTCTGTGGATCCATGCGTATCAAATCTTGACGGGCAGCCTGTTAGATTGTAACAGGTCAAGTCTGCCTCGAGGGCCAGAAGCGTGAGAGGGGAAACCAAAGAGACAGAACGATGAAATGACCCGTGCTGGTGTCGCACTGGTCACATGAGTGTCGGCTCGTTAATATTAATCATTAAACAGACAAGCCATCTGCACGCGTCATTCGCCCCTGTCAGTCACGTCAAACACTATGGTGAAGCTTGGCGAATTTTTGTTTATGTCATAATTGTTGTCATCATGGTAAATGAAATATAACAGTATGTAATACGCTCATAGGTTAAAATCACATATATGTGAGGAGGGAAATATTCTTTCTAATGATAATAAATCTGCTATATATAGTGACTTGCAGACTTAATCTACTAAGTTAACAATATGCTCTACAAGGAAAGGCGAGATTTCTAATTCCGTCTGCAAAATTTACTGTGATTTTCCACAATGATTAGTGTTCTGTTTAACTCTCAGATAACTGAACTCAGACAACCTTGGTGCTGTAATATTTCGCTTTTATTAAATCATCTTCCTGAAAGTTTTAACTAAACCAAAATTTAGAAAGTGATGTTAAGTCAAGTGCTTGACGTTTCAAAGATGTGTGGCATATGCTAAGTAGATATTATAGATGAGTTCATACTGAGATCAAGTCTTTCCATTGTCGTTTGTGCTGGTCACCTATATGGGGTCGCCCACTGTTCTCCATCTGTACCGTAATCTTCTTTTACAGGATAGCTAAAGGTCTGTGGAGGTCATACGATTCGCAGAAAATGAGATTATACCAGTATACACTGATATTTACAGAGGGTTCCACACGGGTTGATAAAAAAGATGAAACTTAACGTAAATCGCCTACAAAAGTGACAGGTTGACATTCCAATATAAATTTATGGAGGCGGTAATTGATCTCTGTCCCCGTAGTACCGTTAACGGAGGCCTATTTCTCTAGGGCAGGCAAAGTTTAAATCACTGGTTGACCGCATAAGGTATAATGCTGACCCAAACCTGTCACACAGTAGGTGTATATAGTCAACTGGCAGAGCAGGGACAGATCAAGATAAATCTGCTCAAAGTGAGCTTTAGTGCTTTATTACATGTGTGTAAACAAGGATTGATATATTTATAGTTGAGAACGTCGTACATCATGGCTTAATGCATGTATGCTTGGGGTTTTACGTTGTACATCATGGCTGTATGCATGTATGTTTGGTGTTTTACGTCGTATATCGTGGCTTTGTACATGTATGCTTGAGGTTTTACGTTGTACATCATGGCTGTATGCATGTATGCTTGGGATTTTACGTTGTACATCATGGTTGTATGCATGTATGCTTGGGGTTTTACGCCGTACATCATGGCTGTATGCATGTACGCTTGGGGTTTTACGCCGTACATCATGGCTGTATGCATGTACGCTTGGGGTTTTACTTTGTACACCATGATTAAGTATGTAAATGCTTGGAATTTTCCGTCGCACATTGTGGTTGTTCATCAAGCTATAAGGGAGTATAGGTTAATTAGTATATTATGAATTACTGGAGCGTCATAGATATGCATGATGTCATCAGTGTTCCTGTTAGCTTGACTCAACACTTTACTATTAGCATGACTGCCAGTCTTTTTCCAGGTTACTGAGACTCTATCCTCATATGATCGACATGTGTTAAAAGCGAGTATAAAACCCAAAGATGAGGTGTGCCGGCTCCTATGCTTAGGGCAAGTACTGCCTCGCTGTGACTTCCAGGCCCTCAGTGAGGTCGCGTGTTCGAATCCACCTCTCGCTGTTTCGGTTGCAGCTGTAAGTTAGGTCACTCCAGACAATCAAAGGTGAAAAAATCTTCTGCATGGCGTTAAACGCCAATAAAATAAATAAATATGGATGTGTTGATAGCGAATATAAAACCCAAAGACAAGGCGTCGCCGGCTCCTGTGCTTAGGACACGTACTGCCTCGCTGTGACGTCCAGGCCCTCAGTGAGGTCGCGTGTTCGAATCCACCTCTCGCTGTTTCGGCTGCAGCTTTAAGTTAGGTCACTCCAGACACTCAAAGGAGAAAAATTCTTCTGCACGGCGTTAAACGTCAATAAAATAAATAAATATGGATGACATATTCATAAACATAGACATAATAATTTAATAACCCCGATACCTTCAAATCTTCATTAAATCATTATGACTGACTGATTTAAGCCTGATGTGAAGAGCGGATAAAGTAGGTTATATGTAGAAGGTTAAAGAGTCAAGATAATCTGTTACAAATATGGGATAAACCGGGATAAGTAAACTGTTTGTGTAATGAACCAGGAGAGTTTATGTGCGAACCCGACAGAGGCTCATACGGTATAGTATAGTTCACCTAGTGTGGGAGCGTGTCTCTATGAGAGGCAGCACGATAATCCAAGCTTATCGTTCATTCCCCCTCTAACTTACATGTTTTAATCTGCTATAGAGGCAGTTATCTGGCAGGTAGCTATAAATATACACCCACAGATATATCTTATTATCACAGATAATTACCCTCGTCACTCTGCGGCGTAGTTACAAATAGATCGCAACTGTTCTGGTAGATGTGGTGACAACACTTTACTCTCCTCTGAAAATTAAGACGAAGAGCAGCCTGGAGCAAAAAAACTTTTACACAAAGCATTCTGGTATTTTTCTAGCCGAAAGAACATCACTCAAGACGAAGCCTGAACTTGATGATCTTCATACGTTTTGTAAATTGCGTTAAACACTGCCCTAGGGCTCACATCTTGACGAAACGGTGTTGGCTGTGTGACTGTTGCGGCAAGTACCTGTCTTCACTTAACAACCTTGATACAGAGTATCACGGGTCATTCTGGCTTTACTGTGGGCTGGTCTCTGTGCGCATGACTAGCCATGCCACACAGCCAAAGGCATCTAGATAATAGAACTTCATTAGTGTGAAGTAACTCTTTCACAGCTGGATAAGATTAGACTTATGAAGGTGACACTTGTGCTAAGAGTATCGTACAAAATGGGATGTTTAATGTATGCATGTAGCCGCTTCATCAATCCGTGTAATAATCTGATTCCTGAAAATACTTATGCGCTGGCCACTGTTGTATATAAGTGAAATACTCTTGCGTGGGCGTGAAATACCAAATAAATAGAGTAAATAGAATAAATTTAGGACGAGTATTGAACAAAACATTCTTTACATTTTAACTCGATCTATGGCGGGTGTTTAACATCGTAGTAAAAAAAATGTTCTCGTTATGTCAGGGGGTTTGTAGGTTGAGGAGCGCCCAGAGAAAACCACCTGTGGAACTTCCCGACAAAGCGACAGCAGAACTAGCGAGAGCTGGATTCGAGACTGGGGACTCGATCCAAGTCATTGGCCTGATAAGGACAGGTCGGTTGCAGAGAAGCCAGTGCTTCAGCGATAAGACAGCATGTTTTATTTATTTACTTATTTGTTTGATTTGTGTTTTACGCCGTACTCAAGAATATTTCACTTATATGCGGTCAGTTGTATGTTCGCAAATTGCTAGCACACTTTCCCACTTTCGATCGAAAAGGAATCCAGCACGCGCTGGACTTGAACTCACAGTGGTCATATTGATGAGAGACAGTGCTGCTCTAGCACTTTAACCAATAGGCCACAAAGCCATGAAGTCTCTGTGAACGTCGGGAGGCAGTAAAGTTAAAACTAACCCTGTTGCAATTGTGTTACAGACTATACATCTACTTCTACCTAAATGAATGTAAATATTTGTGCTGTGCCGACCCACCTTCAAAAACGTCTAAGCCACCTTACGAGCTAAGTTATCCACATAAATTGTTACAAAAGGTACTTTAAATGCCTCGCGCTTGGTTGTTGGCGTACGTGTAGCTTTGCACCAACTTGTTACCGCAATAAGTTTTTTCTTACATACAGGCGGGTATCTTTGTTCCCGTTTTACACAACATTATCCACTAGTCTTCCACTGGTATGTCAGGATTTAACTGAGCGCTTATACTGCAATGTCTGTTTTGTCTCGTGAGTCTAAAAAAATCCATTTGACGGACAAGCTAATAGCGCCTGTCATAACTGGCTCAGGTATAGAATTGCCAAGTTAGCGGTGTTGTTGTTTGTCATGGTTTCGGATAATTTCGTGTTAAGGCAGTACATGTTATTCCGTCACACTTCGCAGCCGATAGCGCACCTTTTAAAACCTATACAGACATCTAAGTGTTTGATGCAACAGGGATTATTCGATGCCACAATTGGCTGGAAAGGTTGACCTTGATTTATTGGCGTAGAGAATGATGCTATTTAGGTTATCTCCAAGGGCAATCGTAGAAACATTTTTCCAGTTGTACTGGCTGATAACCTACATACATCTAGCTATAAGTGGAAATACCAGTTCTCTGTGACAAGTATATAGTGTATGACGACCCAGGTACATGGATTTCTATAGTCCCTGCATTGTCTATGCCTCACTGCACCGCAATGTGGCTTCAAATTTAAGCGCTCTGGTGTTAAAACGTCTAGGTTGTCACAAAACCATTGACAGCGAATGCCTGCATGCATAATCATGGCAGGGGTCTTTGTTGAAGACATACAAAAAATCGAATTCATTTGTTATATTAAAATGTCGTACATTTAATACTATAATGTGAACGCTATAAGCACAATCGCACTTGACTTTGTACTCTATACTATTTATTATAAGTTTTAACGACTTCACTTCGATTCAGTAACATTCCAGACCTATTTTCTTAGTCTAATTGCTCAAAACATAGACATTGCAGTTTGTGGGGCTTAATGCAAGTTATAACATAAATGTAAAGTGCTAAATAACTGAATCCTTAAATGTACCATAACTAACAAATTACAAGTCGCGTCTACATGATGAGGTTGACTACTGATCAGACTTTACAAGACATTAGTCATAAACTGGCATCTGTTCATTAAATCAGCTCTTTTTTCTGTGCACCTTAAGATTAACAAAAGTCAGGCACAGAGAATTCCACAGAGGATTTCTACCAGTTCGGTAACCTCTGAGAAAGTTCTTTTTCACTTTTCAACACACTATCCAACTCTACAAGATGGTACGAGCCATTTTCCCTATAACACTCAACACGCAGGCAAGCAAAATGTTATACAGTTAACAGTGTTTCTTCATCAGAGTGTTTCTTTTAAGATTACGTGGTTGATGTCACAGGTGTAGGTAAAAGTGAATGCATTTTGGCTTTCTGCCTACCGTAATCGCTTATTTCAACTTCTGGTCGTCAGATAATCTCCAGATCATTATCAGGTGTTATCTTTTACTGTTGTCAGTTTTTTCATAGACAATATGGTAACAGAGCATCCCAATTAAGCTGAGGAGAAAAAATGTGTTTCTGTTGCTGTTTTATGTCAGCAACTCGATGAAGTAGGTCTACCCTCTAGCTTTTGTTTTTTCTAAACGTCTGCGGACTGGTGACTGTTAACATCACCTGCCTACACTATTTTTGAAAGAATCGAAGACTGATATTCACAAAATTTAACCGCAAAGAGAGTATGTATTTGTGGCTAATGCGCTTCCTCAGTGAGGCGATGATGTAGCCTATGTCTTTCTTGACGGACTTGGCTCAAGATGGACGTTGATTGTGTTTCACCTAAGCTTTTTTCTCTAAATATACCCACATGTAGATGTTAATAACCAAAACTATATAACATAAAGCGTAGTTCACAAAGAAAACGTGACAAATTGTGCAGGATTTGTTCTGCCAATGTCCCACCTAGATGACACCGTGATTAATGCGGTCATAGTCACCGCTAAAGACGTGTTTGTTTCAAAGTAGTTCGCCCCTACTCCTCAGATCCGGTCCACCTAACAAAGGGCTGCAGATTAGACTGACCCCATTATCACCACATGCAGTATCGTGCATTATCCTTGTATTTTAACATGTGTCATGACAACATGAATTTAGAGATCCACTGAGATGCAATTTCGTGATGTGTTTTAACACTGTCGCGTTATTATGTCGCATTTGTTCAGAATTGCACCACAAATCATCTTGAACTGCATCAGCAAGCGTTCTGTTAACGGTTTAAATTGCACATTGTTCACCTTGATTTGTCTGTTGACAAATGCTTAACCTTCCCTGAGGAGACCAGGCAGGACTAAATGCCAGGCCGGCTTACTCTCCTCCCTATACCAGAAAAGCGATCTGTAGGTGGGCCAAGTTGGCTACAGAAACAAGATCTTTAGAGTTCAGCTTAAATAAATACGCCATGTAGTGACCTGGAGGAAGTGTAGGTCCTCTATACCTGATAGCGGATGTGTATATAGACTAAAATACGTCTGTATCTATCAGTTAGGCAGGTTTCTGTCCTGTCGGTGTACTTTACACATGTATGTAACTTATATATCAGCAAATCAAAAAGAAATATACCATATATGTTAAGTGTAACAATTTCGAATTACAGAAACCCCCTTAGTAAAGGGACTTGTTTAGTATTACATGCTTGTGAATGTCCTTATAATATTAGACAAAGATGGCTTTTAGCTGCTTTAGAAAACTACAGATTCGTACAAACCACTGAGCTTTTCGTATACATCGCTTTGATATTTTCAGTGTTAATTATTCTGATTTAATTAGGTCCATCTGGCATGATCAATTGTTTTAGCTGCTTACTGACGGATTCCATTCAGCGCTTTGTATGAGTAAAAGCATAACAGTTTATATTTAATGGAGTCTTTAACTGAATATACAAGTTGTGCATGTGGCAAAGCCAGTAATAGTGCTGTATGAATATGGCGAATACAAGTTTAGTAAGAAATTTCTATTAAGGATGGTTCACCTAATTTATAAATAAAACGCCCTAGACTGACTAAAATAGCCAGCGGTGTGATAGTTTCATGCACGAGCTTGATGTATAACGTGCATGGAAACGAAACGACTTACGTATCGTTTTTACCTATATCAGTGTGCCTGTTTTAATGCATAGCCGATCATAGATGTATAGATTTATGTTGCATGCAGATAGCATGAGTCTACATCCGCATAACTCTCAGTTCATCATATTATAGCAGCAAGGCCTCGGGGTTATCACAGTTGTGATAAAGCACAGGTATTTTGTATATTATGCACATACCGTTAACCTGAAATAACTCCTCACGCAGCAATGAAATACACGTATGTCAGCATTCGGGGCGGTTAATGAATATGTGGTTTTACAAATGAGTCCATTAATCGCCCTAAGATGATAAACAGATCACATATGTAGTTAGATGAAGTCACGGTAAGCCCTACCTATAGATAGAGTTACTAGATGAACGCGTCTACATATATAGACTGTGGTACTGGCCATCAGACAGGCTGAATGTCGAGGCAATATGCATGGAAAGCCCCGTACATACATGTTTATAAATACATACATGTATATAAATAAGGAGAGTGCAGCGAAGGTGCCATAAAGATTCAGCTCCAGACAAACATTTGACCAAAACGTGTTCTAGGATTTTTCATATGACACGTTAAAGAAAAACGAGTTTAATGTATAATGAAAATACAATGATGTCTACAAACGTCCAAGCTTCTTCGTCTGATTGTTCGTTGTGATTAGTGATTGTATAAGATAAACAGGCCTCGACAATAACACGAAGATGGACGAGTCTGGAGAGGTCATGATTCATCAGACCAATCGTGTGGATTGCAGTGTACTTAGTGTCTACCTTCATGATACCGACTTTACTCTGGTAATTACTCAAACTAGTAAGTTTCACAGGACCTCAGGTTTTAGTTGTTACAGTTACCTGATACAGTTCTCCAGTTTGAAACACATACGAGGAACAGCAGATACTGATACGGCTCCTACAAACATCAAATTATATAATATATATCATATCGTATAGTTTCAGTGTCAAAACTCCTAATAGCAGAAATGTTGAAGGATTTATCTAGGCAGTTTAACCTATAGTGTTGATTATCTGCCTTAAGAATAGGATATGTTACCAAAGGATCAGCTAGCTCTGAAACACACGTCTTCTGCACTGTTGAATTACATGATTTCTTTCTAATGGCCGATGAAATGCGTAAAAATGTTTTAACAAATTGGAAGTCATGGGTTCATAGGTCATAATGTCATTTAGTGAAATATTTAGTGGGTTGTGTCACCCGTGAGGTGCCATTCCCAGTATATACTGGGGGTGTGGAGGCGGAGGAGGGGTCATCAACTTTTAGCTGGGATATGAATGTGTGCATAGGCAGCATGTCAATGTGCTCAGCCGGCTCGTCTTGAATACCTGATCTGTCCCTTCACGAGAAGCACACCCGCTAAATAAACCCTATTGAGAAGCCGTCCGAGTTATTGTCATATGCCGTTGGCCTGTATGGTGCACATATTTGACCGTGTCCTCGCTATACACTGAAACGTCTACAGAGTTGGATGTAGGTCAGCGCGTTTTACTTTGCAGCCTATGTAAATGGGGATGGGCATTGAATGTCGTAGAGAAAACTAGATGAGATACAGAGAAAAGAAAAAGAATATATAGAAAGCTGCTAAACAGGTTCCGAGACATAGCTAACCGGCTCTGGAGTTAAACGTAGATATGAACTAAAACATGGCTGTTATAGGTCTTGGTTTCACATTTAAAAGCTTTTCATGACACATCTATATGATTGGGGACATGTATAAGCCAATATAGTATAGCAGTGGGAGTTCCACAATATGTCTAAGTATGTAGGGCCTAGGCAGCATTGTTGATCTTCTCTGACAATCTTTACAAAATATTGCATGTCTACAACAACGGTAAATCAGACGAGAAATCTGATTCGATCATTTTTGAGGGACAAGTCAGACACCATACGCGCTTGCCATGTTCAGTTCGACATGGTGTTCCATTCAGTATGTCGATTTCCGGATGAGAAAGGCATATCCTTTCATTATGAACAGAGATCTCCGGATGAGAAAGGCATATCCTTGTATTATGAACAGAGACATCGATTTAGTGGTGCTGGGAACCCTGCCTTCCCTCATCTGAAACATCTTCCCAGAAAGTGTCTATCGTCTTCTACGTGGAATAGCAGGCATACGATACGATCCCGTAATTTTTACATCACGCTGTTTTCCTTTTTTGTTTCTGGTGGGCAAATGTGTCATAGTTCCCTAAATTCTCATACAACTACAAGAGAAATTCTTTTTTACACCAGTTGCCACGATATAGCTGCAATGCTGCTGATGTAGCCACACTAACTCATTCTTTATACCAGTAGAACTACACAGTGCATATTTCCAAAATATAAGGACAATTGAAGTATGACAGTTTTGTAACATAATAAATATCACACACTGACATTCTTCTTGGTTTAAGCTCCACAGAGTCGTGTGGTTTGGGGATAACTTCTTCTTGTTTTTTATATCACCTGGGCACACCGTTACATCCTGCATTACCGACAGTTGTATTTGTCCACAGGCATGAGTAAGTCGTTGTGATAACGGCCACTCCACAGTTTGTCTTCTATGATGTGATGGATTTCGCGAAACTTCCACGAGTATGGTGAATTGTTTCAATAACAGAAAGCTAAAATATGAAGAAAGGTTCATCATACAGACAACTGAAAACTATGCGTAAAAATGCTTTCATTTATTTTTTTTAATGATTTTTGGAAGTGTGTTGAAAGCCTTTCAAATATTTGTATTCTACAGTGGGCTTTATGAGCCATACTGGCGGTATCTAGGAACTCTAACGTCACATCGCCTTTTTTCCTAATGTTGACCAGAAGGAAGGAATTTTTGTGAATATTATTTCAGTAATATTTTAGTCATGAGTAAAAAGATTTATTCCCAAACTCAGGGTCGTGATTAGAGATGGAAAATCTCCATGTGACGTCAGAGCTCTGACATGCTAAACCCTGACAGCATGGTGCATAAAGCTCACCTTAGAATTCAAACGTTTGAAAGCCTTTGTCTCTCTTCACAAAAACCTAAAAACATGAATAAAAGTATATTTATGCACAGTTTTAAATGGCCTATTAAGTGATGCCTACTTCGATATTTGTGCTTTCCTTTCAGTAGTAGTTGTTTTTTTGTTGTTGTTTTTTTTTTTTTGCTTTTCATTTTAACATGGCATGTTCCCCAAATTGGGAACACTCTTGCTTCAGCAAGAAAACGGAGAAACAGGGTCATGTGGCTTTACTCCAGTCTTCACGCCCGAAACACTAACACATTTTACTACATGGAGTCAACCATTAGGGTCATGTCCTCTCACATGATAACCATATGACCGTGGTCGAGCGCGAACTCCGAGAAGCCATGTGGTATATTATTTAGTCGATCACTGAGTCAGGATAAATGACTTTTTAGCCAGTCTTTACCTGTGTGGTTTAAACCTGACCGATAATGAATAGATGACAAAACAACAACAATCAATTGTGTGAACCCAGCTGAACACTAAAGCACTGCTGAACTGCAGAAGTCTAGAATACACTCAGCCCGTAGTTTATGTGGATTGCTTCTTACCTGTATGACCTTAAATAATGACCCCTGAGAAAGATGAATGGCAGCAAGACTTGAACGGACACTCTTTTTTTTAAATCGAATTGACAATAACTGTACCTGAACCTGTGAACTTCAAGCTTATAAATGCTTTTTTCGCCAATGATATACCAATAATACAAAGATCTGCAAAATGTATACGAATGTATGGCTGAAGAGTGGATGCTGTATAGGCCGCAATCTTCAGTAGTAACAACAGCAGCTTGACGAGTAAAGGAAACCAAATACTGGTTTGTTTGCAGCAGACACACATCACAGCAAATCACAGGAACGCATTACGTGTGCATTACTCCAATACATCAGGAATGTAGACTTGGAAAGCGAATAGTTTCTTTAATAGCAGGCAACAAAAGACAAATAAAACAGGTTTAACAGTAGTACATAACTATTTATTGAGGGTATACAGAAGGCAGTCTGTATTTATATACTGTATGATTCCCCCACCGGCTGTAGTAGTAATATCGGTAAGCACATCCTGCTATACTGTTACGGGATACCTTGTTGATTACAAGTGTAAGTTCCTTGCGGTGAACACTAATATGTTACAATATCGGAGTTATGACATTTACCTACAGTGTACACAATATAACTGAATACCTTTCCAGGAAAGACACACAGATTAGATAAACACTGAATACGTTTTGTGAAGACAGGTTGAATACGACTATTAACAGATTTACACGTTTACTTGTGGAGAAGTACACGACTATAAACAGATTTACACGTTTACTTGTGGAGAAGTACACGACTATTAACAGATTTACACGTTTTTTAGTTGTGGAGAAGTACACGACTATTAACAGGTTCTTGAAATATTTCGGCAGTAAATGGTCTTAAACAGCATGAGTTGCATACTAGTAATCATTCACCTTGAACACTTTCACCTGACCTGTAATGTTTCACCTGACAAAAGTATCCAGTGGAAAGTGTTGCAGTTTCAAAGCAGAACATGATGGAAACATTTGGACAAAACTGATCTTGGAGCAGTTAACACGATGGGTTCTGTCAGAATGATTAATATTGTCAGCCCTAAAAACGGGTGATCATATTTTGCAATTAGCTTTCATCAACAAATAAGGAAGACATTCAGTTTGGTTGATTTTTCTGCAGTTAAAGTCACACTAGTTGATATTTTTTACCTGAAGACCGCATCGTGAAAGTTTGTATTCACCAACTTGCACCCCGCCTCGGAACACATTTTATCCAGTGAAGATTAGTTCGTCAAGAGACACAGGTGAAAATGCAAGGCTTTAAACTGAGACCTCATTAGTAAGAATGTTTTACAACATCAACAATGCTTGACAAATATACTTGGTTGTCATTTCCACTTTAACGTGATGGACGAATGCATATGCCACTTGTTACTGCTGTTTTGTAAAAATAAACTTTGTTTATACATGGTAGCAACTTATTTCCTCACAAATATATATTTATGTACATGTGTTGATATGTAGTTGTTATGTTCGACTGGCTTTTATATGAGTATATGTGTAAGGTTACAGTGGATTGGCTGTAGGAATATCGTGACTCAGCTTGTATAGCAGTGCCACATGGCTGGTGTGGGAAAGCTGAACAGGTTTGTAACGGGAAAATCTCCGGAATTAAACACACAAAAACAACAGGCGACACTTATGAAAGTTCTGGACGCACGATAGCGTCATGAAAAGTAATGCATGCAACAGGTGGCTGTGTATTTAAAATACATTATGTAAATAAAGTATCGATCCACTTGCATAGATATCATAACGATCAAGTCATATACATATGTACATATAACATCACAGTAATGGGGCGATCCAGGATCACATAATGGACACTACACCTTTTCTATGAACGTAAGTGGTTTATATCACATAAATAGTGCATAGACTGCATGCACCTTACAAGTATCGCTCAGCATGTTACACACAAATAAAGGCACTGCCTAAAGTATCCGATACACCTGAAATAATTTTCTCCCATTGATTAAACAGATCAAGAGAAAGGCCAGTAGACAAGGGTAGGGTGCCGTTGAGGCTTGCGTACAGAACAGCACAAGTACGCATGCTCCTATTTAACACTACTGCAGTAATTTTGCTGTCACTACAATCTAAATGGTATCGCCAATATCATTTCTGTTAGTATGGCACGTCTCTGTACAGCTAAATTAAGTAACAAAAGTGTATGAAAAAATATAGAAACATGCATAATAAGAAAGGAATAAGACAGATAAAACTTATCATATCGTTAACTATTGAACAAGTGACAGTAAAGAAAACAAGATATGTAAAGTCAGCACTGAGGCCCGTAAGTCCAGCACATATACAACACAATCACTGTATGCCATTGTTAGATAGGTAAACAAATGTCAACAACAAAAGGCTCTGTTTTGTGAACACCGTTACTGGCTGTATGTCCGGCAAGAAACACGGGTATAATAAGAAGAATGCACTTATTTTTTTTTTCACGAAATACAGTACGCAAAGTCACAGCTTCACATATATTTGTGTTACCTGAGAAAAAGTCCCCCAAATCGACTCTTCTGAAATCAATTACACATTTTACATCCACACAAGTATGTCCACCGGACATTACGGAATCACCGACCACATTCACTGCACGCCATTATCTTGAATTCACATCCTGAGTCGGTCGCTGAAATTCACTGGCGCAAAAATATTATTGGAAGATGAATTCAAAAATATGATTGGAAAAATTGTGTGATCGGAAGTATTACCACAGACTTTGGCACACAATTCCACAATCCTCTTAAAGTGATATGGAGCCAAAAGAATGGTCTGTCTCTCATGGAAAATTAAATGACAACTTTTGTTTGGCGACGATCACTGTCCAAGCCTCTTGAGACAGTCTTTGCGAATAGTGTCACGAAGCGCATTGAATGGAGAGGTTAAAGTGCATATTGTTTCGAGCACAATGAAAAGGGTAGATCCAAGCTTTTTAATCTGAGTCACTTGCTTGAAACAACATTTTAGCAGCCATAAATCTGCCGCAGAAAGTGCACAGTTAATAACTGTTTCACAAGCTTCTTGCAATCTGGGAGGCGGTGTTTCTTACAAAAGCAGGAAGAAGCACTTCCGAGTAAAACAAACGTTATTCTGTAACGTCCCAGGAGATGTTAGGAGCCAAAATTCCATCCATGAGGCAGTTTTAATATGCACAGGTAATAGTGTAAAATGCAATAGACCATAGGGGGTCCCACATGTTGAAATCAGCACCACGTTGCCAGAACATATTTATATAAATATACCTTAGATAATCTTTTAATGAGCTAACAAATTTGGAGAAAACCGGATGGTCCAGGATGAAGCTTCTTTGTTCTTGTCGATGTAGAAATGACGCAAGTATTGGCACATAAATATGTCGGAGAGTGTTCAGTACAACATGTCAGCATTTGACAAAGACGGTAGTGAGTCCGAGCGGTCCCTGTGCTTCGTTTCATATCGCACTTCATCTCGCTCGATTGCCTTCTCGTCTTTGTCAGCCACACTGAGGAGTCGTGTGAAGAGTTTGAGCGTGTCCTTGCTGCTGAGGACGGCTTCGTCGGACTGTTGGTAGCTGGAGGAGCCGGAACCTATCATCCTCCTCGGCGTCGTCTCCATTACGTGCTCGTACAGACGCCTCCTCTGGTCGTTAGCCTTGAGGTCGATCTCAATGTTCCTCGTTACGATGGCCTGGCTCTTCCTCCACACATTGAACTCAAAGTCTATAGGGATAATTCTTTCGGCGGTCACTTTGATCGTTATCAGGGCTTTACCTTCTTTCAGCATCAAGTCGATGTGTTCCGAGACGGAGTCGAAGTTGGTCGTATCCATCGCCTCGGACTTGCTGCCATCGGCGTGGATGAACTTGATGTCGCCGTATATCTCCTCATTGTTGTGCTGGACGTCAATGTGTTGAGTGATGTCCTTGGAATCAATCTGAGCCAGTTTAGACAGGAGCATCTGACTCAGGTTCTGTTTCTTCTTGTTCGGGGCGCTCTTCAGGGCGGCCTGCCGGGTGTTCTGGATGATATCCTCGAAGCCATCTCCAAAATCGCCTTCTGCATAAGGAACATCGAGATCATTTCTATCGTATTCGAGGTGAATAGACGAGAGAGTTTTTCTACCGCTACCACTACCAGCATGCCGGTTCTCTCTTCTCCGAGCATCTACCTCGTCCCACGACAACCGCACACTATTTTCCGACAGCCCAGGGTTTGGCTCTGTTATACACCGATACCATGCACAAGACAAATGGTTATATAGAGAAGCATGCAACTACAAGCCAACATTCCTCATGCATAGACACATACATATACAACATCTGGGAAAACGTATACATGTGGCTGAGTAAAACTCGAATGCTAGGTTACAAAGTTAATACTATATTCATGTATATAGTGACTGATAAACTCTAGTATTTCATAAATAAACTATCAGGATCTAATGTTTTACTCCTTTGATCTTTTTAATATCGTTCACTACGCAAAGCTATACATGATCAAGCATTGTCTTTGTCAATAAATGTGTTTTAAATTTAAGTTAAATAAGCAAGTCACCAAGTCGTAAATCCATGCTAATCCAGTTAGTAAAAAGACAAAAGACATTTCATTACCAGGCTGTAATAATTTTGCACATCTCCTCGGGTTAAAGGCATGACAAATAATAGATTTATTTCTCGACGTAAATAATATCAGGATGTAAACTGGGACAGGAATCAAGTGACTGGATGGTTAATGACTGTAATGAAAATGCCATGATGAAGGAGAAAGTGGGCGTGTTTTAGTAAGACACTGTGATGCTTTAATCACAGTATAGAGAGCAACTGGGAATCAGGAGTCTTGTGTTTCAGAGTCGCTGTGTGTTTTATTAAAAGATAATAATGTTGAATTAGCAGAGAGGAATTGCAAGATTAAGTAAGATACCGGAATATCAATCCGGGAAAGAGATCAGTGTGAACTAAGATAAATCGTCCCCGTCCAAATATCAACAAAGCTGGGGTAAGGGGGTAAACACCGAAGCTCTTTTCACTTTCAGAGAGGCAGAACACAAAAACTGGAGCGTGACCATAAATGCCAGTTCTAATTTCAAGCACTGATCTCAGAAGGAAAGAATACCCAAACAGAAATAAGAATCAGTAGAATAATCCACTGAAAACTACATCCATAAGTACTTTCTTATAAACTGAATAAAATGAAGTCTAATATTTTATTTCTATTGACCAGTTTAAAATTTTGGGCCGTCTGTGGTGTTTTTATCATCCCACAAACCCTATTTAATGTTGGGACAACTCGCTTCTTCCAGTGGAAGAATGGTTGATGAGTAAGGCAGTTTCGAGTTTGAGCTCTTTTATCGATGAATAGAGAAAAGTCTACATGTATCATATGACCTGTCCATAATATTAGGTATCTGTTTTTGATCTCATTCACTATAACATAGACGTTTGCCAAAAGTGTCATAAAAATAATTTAGAGCAGACGAATGAAAGAGAAAATTGAGCATAAGAACGTTTTGTGAACTGGAGAAGTTCCTAATGGAAAGGTGTGTGTCATTTGTACCTCTGGAAAAGGGCGAAACATGTGATCGGTTTCAAATTAATTCCAACAAAGTTGCCTCACAATTTTCAGCAGTCGCATGTCACAGTAGGACTGATTTTACCTTTGACGACAAAAGAGTTCCAACACGAAACTCTCTATTGAAGATGATAGCTGCATGCATGTATCCAGGAAGGATAGAGGTATTAGAGGAAAAGTGGCAAATATGAATGTTGAGCACATTATATTCGTTAGTGGCTCTCTATTCCTTGAATTCTTCAGAGATTTCACGTCACAAGTTCAGTTACAGTTTGGATTAATTTAGTGACGTAAAAATGTCGGATGAATATCAAAGGTAATAGCACTGTGAAAATATGCCAGTTCAGCTTTAAAATGATGATACACTGCGGTTTGCAATTGCCTCAGGTGTACATATATGCAATTATGAAGAAAGTTTTACATTTTAAAAGCTACACCAAGAGACTGACGCAGTGTTATGACTTGACATGTCAACGTGAACAAGTTTAAGCTGTAAAATGACATATTTGGAATTTGGTGAACAGATATTCATTTTCTCTACGTGACAATAACAGGGAACGCAACTATGTGCTCTTGCATTAATGGGTATCCATATTCAAGTGGATCTGTTCGTAATACCCTTTCGTTATATTTTTATGCAAATTACGCTTAACAGTAATGTAATCTTTTATATGTACCATAACACTATGTGCGTTGTTATTATTCCATTAGTCACAGTCGGTTAGATTCAGAGTGACGGAATGCGCATGTGCGCAAAATCAAATGACGCGAGAGGTATTGTCAGCAGACAATCTAAATCAGATTATACCCTGACGCACTGATACAAAGCACAGTGGAATTCGTTCAAATTTTACAAGGGACTAATTTTATGCATTAAGCGGACTGGATATGACACACGGTCGAGGAATGGCTCAACAGCTGTTAAATCCTTACGCGACATTACACTCACATTCAGTTTCTGAATAGCTCCATGACGACGGTTTGGTTAATACTAACTATTCATTGTCAACTGTGAATAGAGGGGAGATAGTGTGTTGGCTCGTCCCCCATCCCCGGGGCACTGGAGTTTCCTTATAACCAGCTTAACATTCTCTCCATATTTGCAATTGAACAAATCTTCATTTAAATTCGAATGTGAAGATGCATAAAAACCATCTAGGGTCTCATGCATGCAGACGACCTGATTTTTTATATTCTCATGGTGTTACATTGTATAGGGTTTTGTTATTGCATACGTAAACGTGTTTCTATCGATTTAAGTCTCATGCCCGAAATGAGCTAAATCCTCCTTTCACGTTAGCCTTATATAAGTCTTCAGTTTGACAATTATGTATACAGAAGAGACTAGCCAATGCATATCGTTAAATCTGTCATCATGAATTACAAATGCTTCAAACTAGCCAGGTTATGTTGTGTTACATGCCGTATGATATGTTTTAATACGGCAATAAATATTCATACTATGAAGATTGTGAAATTTATGAGGAAAACACCTGCTGAGAACGAAACTGCCCGGGATGAGACAGGATATTATTTCTGACAGCGATTTTTGACAATCTAAACCTAGAATTGTATGTATTACAATAATTATCAAACGCCTGTCATGCATTCATGGCGATATTTAGGTATGTGGTAAAGCACATGCAGAGAGTGTGCCCTGGCACCTGGTGCAACGACAACGGGGAAGTTTGTGTGAGCAGGGCTATTACAACAGCCGTCTGGTTAATGATTGACAGTCCACCGGATCATACATATAACGTCTATACGCTTCGTCCATCTCAGCCTGTTAGATTCGCTCGAGTGCATTTTAGCATTCCTTATTAAACAGGTCTACCTGTGTAGACTATCTGTGTTTACTTTACACCCGCAATCAACGTATGCACACCTGTGCAGGCAAAAATAGACACTAGTTGGAAGAGAATATAAAACACTAAGACCCAGTGAAAGTGGTGTTTTCCCTGTTTGAGTAAGAATTACTTGAACAAATTTCATTCGTTTTCGGTTGGTTTTGTTACAGAAGGCATCCTGTCATTTACTTGTTTAACCGCCCCCCCCCCCCCCCAGCACATATACACACACCTTCCCCAAACTGCCATCCCTTACGATTGCGGATAAACAGCAAACCTGTTTTGTTTCACACAAATGACTCGGAGTCTTATTTTAGATGGCTTTCAGCCAAAGCAGCGACAGAGGCTGTTTAACAAGAAGTCTTCTGTATACATATATCTTTACTTATGGATAACAGATTACAAATTGTTCCACCTTTCCATCATCATGTATTAGAGGTACTGACATATGTAAAAAAACATCTAGTTTCATGCATAATGCTAAATTTAAAACTACAAGACTACTCAGTTCGTTTATCATGCACACTAACCCGGTTTTTTTCCTCTTTATTTGTTCAACGGGTTTTGCCAGTCTCATCTAACCAGACATACTTGTTCATTTGCATTTCTAAGGGCAGTTTTTGTGGATTCGCCTTCTAGAAGTTGTTGTTACGTGTGTGTTTGTTCAGAGTTGTTACACACAGGACGAACAGCTAACACAGGCGACAGTATCCACATGTTAACTGGAGTTGTCTGAGTTACAAGTCCATGTAAAAGTCAAGGGTGTAAATAAAAGTGAGCTTAAAAAATAAAAAATATATACCATCAAGCAATATATACCATCAGGCAATATAAACCATCAGGTAATATAAACCATCAGGTGATATAAACCATCAGGTAATATATAAATACAAAGATTTTCACAAATACATCAAAGCTTTCAGTTATTATATTATGACTCATATTAAGAACATCTGAGGAACAGAACAGTGGGAACTTAGGTAAAGAAGGTGCATGACATATACAAGCACATGTAGGCAGTATGTTGTCAAAAAGGGGGTTATTAAGACAGAGCGTTTAATGGGACGAGGAACATACTGCGAAAGTCGATAGCATACTAACCGGTCAATGTATTTTGGGTAGCGATGTGACTGTATTAATCTACTGAGCTATATGGAAGAGAAAGCATTTAGCGCATTAGAAGTGTGTACCTATATAAAGCTGCGATTAAAAATCAGAGAAATGTAAGTTTACGTACAGGCAACATGATTGTTCGTGATAATATATAGCTTATATACAGACAGAAAAAGAAACCGAGCCATGCAAATATTGTGAGAATCTAGGCTATACTCAGTTTATACTCGCCAGATGGCTAGCTGTGCATGATATTAGTAAATACGACAGTGATTAAACTGATATACATGGAAGAGAAAAGACAACTAACCTTTTATTCTTATCTTCCGCTCTTCCACTGTTTCGCTCTCGAATTTGTTGTAAATGTCAGGGTCGCTCTGGTAAAGAGGATTTTCCTTATTCATTGTAAAGGAATTATCAAAAATGTTGATGTTGTCATCTACCCCCAATGAGTCCCCTTCGTCCAAATCAATGTCCATGGAGTTACGGATGACAAATTGTCCGCGGACTACCTTAAGATCGGACGTAGATTTCTGTTCCACTTGTTGTGGTTCATGGCTCTGCTCGTAACTCATGTTGCTAAATTTCTCATGCAGTGATTCACGGACAGCCTTGGCCCTGTCTTCGCGGACAGGACGAATTCTTTCCTCTCTGATGGGAATTTGGCGCTCCTGGCGGATAGTGGTGACTTTCTGCTGCGAAGGTTTCACATACTCATAACTGTCGTTGCTGTCTCTGTACTCCTCATATGTTGTGTAAGTTGTGTGTTTTTCTGACCTCCTGGTTTCGCTGCGAGGCACTTCCTTGGTCGCATAGACAACCTCCTCCTTGACAGGGTTCAACTGGGACCGGTATCTGATGTCATCATCAGAACTAATTATCTCAGTGCCGTTGCCTGAGTCGACGTTGGGGTCCTTGACATTCAACTTCCTATTAAGGATGGTGATGGTGCTGACGTATGGCGAGCTGGGGCTTCTCATTTCTGGTGAGGAGGGTCCATCTGACGAGCTCCCGAGGTGCAAAACTTTCTCTGATCGGAAGCTGTTTTTCAGATCTGTCGGATAGTCCACCATGTCCCTAACAGAATCTAAACTGGCACTGCGCCGTAACTCCACTCTCTCAGATTTGTTGGTCACGTATTTTGTTTCCTGCACCCCAGGGATTGTCATAGCGACTGGGTGGTTGGACAGAGGGATGGACATAACGGCCGGTACGTTAGGGTCGGGCCTTTTGTCCGATCCCCTGGAGATGTTGATGGTAGAGCGGTGAGAGCCAGAAGTTCTTGTGTCGCTGTAAAAACTGTCATCGGTGTCGCTGCTCCGACCACTCCTTTGCCTGTCCCCTTTGACCACCACACGATAAGGTGACGATCTTGACCCGCGTACATAAAGCTCATTATCAGATTCAGCAGGACGAATAATTTGTTGATCAGTTTTAACCACTCGGTGTTTCTTCACGTGGACTTTGGGTTTGTATACGTTGTTTTCGATAATAGGACTGCCACTGCGCTTACGGTTAAAACTCTCGTCAAAGCTGACGGTGGTAACGTGGCGGTCCTCAGGAGTAGGGGAACCTGCCGGGGAAATCGAGGAAAACGACGAAGAAAGCTGGTGCCTGTGGGTCGGGTGGGATTTCGTGTCCACATATATCTCCCGGGTGGGACTGCGGGCTCCATGTTTTGTATGCGGAGACACATACACTACTTTATCGCCTTCGACATACATCGGGTTTTCTCGCTTAACGTTGTAATGTTCGTAAAAAACGTTCTCCGATTTGTACTTGCGAGGCTGGTGTCTGTTGAGGTCTTGGGTCAGCCAAAGTTCCTGGGACTTGGCCTTGTTGATGCCGGTGCCCTTTCTCTGGTCGTGGTCTGAGAGAGAAGATTCGGAAGAGGAGCGTGCTCGGTAAGGCTTGTCAGTATTACGAGGAGTACTGTAAATATCCTGACTGTTAACGCTATCCCGGGACTTCAAACCCGAAGCGCCCTCAAGATGTACAACGTTAGACAAACTCGGGTGTTGTTTGGAGGAAAAATCGTATAAAACTGTGGAGACTTTACCTGAATCTGGTTTTCTGCGCCTGCCACCTTCTTCGTCGGAGGAATAGTCGTCCGAGCTGACCGAGTGGCTCTTGTGATAAGTTTTTTCCTTGACAACTCTCACTTTCTCCGACTTCACTCTGTGATGAGGTGCTCCAGAGCTGTCTACATACAATTTGGTCTCCCCAGCTGATGGGTGGCCCTTCTTTTTGTGTCTCTTAGAATCCTCCAAAGTAGCTGTTCTGTCAGAATCAGAGCGATCCAGACTGGAAGCGTGTATTTTGATGGCCCTGTTTTGTGGCTGTCCGTTCTGAAGTACAATAGTTCTCTGGCCGCTATCCACTCTCTCCGGCGCGAGGTGCACCGAACTTGGTCCCTTGACGTCTTCTACGATCCGCTCCTCCTTGTATTGTCTGATAACATGGGAGGATCCCTGTACAGGCTTGTTCGTCCTGTCTCGCATGGCCTCTCGGGTTGTGACGTCCACCTCATTAACGTGATTGTTACGAGACGAAGACTTGTTTTCATTACTTGACGAGGTCACGTGATACGAAAAAGCATCTCTGTCCACGCCGGGGATTGGTCGGCGGGGATGCTTCGTGTCGTTCTCCAGCGATTTAATCAGATATTGAACGTCTTTAGAAGATCGCTGGTCCCTATCTGAAAAGTCAGACTCCACATTACTACTGTAGTAGTGCGTTTTCTTAGCGTGTTTCGGCATTGAGGCCTGATTAACGGGCTGTCTATTCTCAGAGATATATTCAACGCTTACTGTGTCCGCACGTCTGCTCTTCTCCGCATGTAAACCGCGTTTTTCCTTCCGCTGGGGATTTCTAGAAGCAGGCGAAACGAAAGAATTCCCCGCCTCTGCAAATGACGAACTGGATTGAGAAGAGAGGCTAGAGATGCTTATATTGTCATCTCCTGAGGGCTTTCCCAATTCATGTTTAGACGTCAGATCGACATTTCGCCTTTCCCTGCGGCCAGAATCTAGACCTGTTGTGTTAGTCTGTACATGGATCACATTAGTGTGGTCGGTGCGCCCCGATCGCTCGGAGGTGCCGTGATTTCTACTGTCACCGTTGTGGTTTTGAGAAGACATATACGTGGTTGTAGTGTGCTCTGTTCGTCTGTGCTCAGATTTTTTATCGCGGCTCCCTTTACCATCTTTCTTATCATACGGCCGGTGATTACTGGAAGTTTTATTCTCATGCAAAGACACACGGGAAGAATTCTGACTCACCTCGTCTGCACTCCGACCGTTAGTTTTTATGTGAATAGGAATGGAGGTGGGAGATTTAGACTTGCCTATATAGGAGTCCGGCAGGTCGGAGGGTATTGAGGTGCCTATATAGGTGTCCGGCAAAACCTCGACGTGGTCGCTTGCCGAGTTCACAGTTCTTGTTTCGCTACGTTCAATGTGCTGAATTCTTTCTCGTCTACCTTCGTTGGCTTCCCTGTGATTGTTGCTAGGGGATTTCATATCAAAATGGAAAAAATCTTGTCCGCCATGATTGTCACTGAGGTAATCTCTGCTGCTATGCGACCCTCTCCTTTCATCCACGCCACCATGTGACATTACTATGTCCTCTTCCACATAAAGGTCTTTTCTCTGGGGCGTAGATGAACCACTCCGGTTCACATCTCCTGACATATGTTCCTTGCCCGTCAGTAAGTACGCCATGCTACCTCTTTGGTATTTCTGTCCACTCTGATGCTTGTCCTTCCCCTCACTAGTATACAGCCTTCTAACACCTTTCACCTGCTGAGCTGTGTCCGCTGAACCGTCATAAAACAGGCTGTGGTTACCTCCATTAAGTGATTTCTCATATTTCCCCGGACGTGATTCGGAAGTAAAATTAGCAGAGAATGCGTTTCCCGATAGTTTTTCCCTGTCCTTGTCGAATTCCTCGCTAAGTTCTGCTTGAGCTGTGACGTCGCTGTCACCGTCAAGCCTTACTCCATATACAGGGGGGTTGGAGGAAGAAAATATCACGTGATCTCCCCAACTGTCTCCTTTTTTTGCAATATTGATATTATTCTCGCGAAGTTGTTCGGCAGGTTTTTCCCTGTAGCCTGAAGGGTCTGTAAATACTCTATTATCTGCCTGCTCAGAGCTGTGTGCCTGCCACGCTGATCTCCCTTGGACCGTGTCAGGCTGTGAAAACAGGCTAGACCAAAGCAGCACAGAATCGTTCTCCTGTGACTTTTGCTCTGCACCGTTTACATTGGAATACCTCTCAGAAAAACCGTCGCTCGACTCACTTACATTTTGTGCCCGTGTCTCGGGTTGGAATGTATACGTTGAACTAGCGTCTTGTCTCACAATTGGCCCTCCGGTCTCGCCAGTAGATCTCCCGTAAAAACGCTCTCTGTACGAGGGAAAGTTGTCTGCTTGACTGTGGCCTTTAGATCCCTCTGCCCTGGCCTCTGTTTGCTTCTGGGGGATCGGCACATAAAACTCCTCATGAACCGATGTATACGTGTCCTCGGAGAAAGAGGTGTTCCTACTGATGTCACGCTGCCTTGTATAATCTCTCAAATACCTGCTCTGTTCTCCACCGGCGTTCTCCTCGGTCCGCGACCCCAGTGTATCGTCTAAATTACTTAAATCCGACAGGTTCTCATTGTCCTGAAGAGTTGTTATAGAACCTAAGCTTTCCTCCAGGTCGCTGTCACTCGCATTACTCTGACGAAAAGATGTGGAGGCTTTGTCTCTAGGGTCTTGCCGGGACGTGCTAAACCCGGTATCAAAGCCCCAGACTTGAGAAGGCTTTGTGATACCGGTATTTGTGTATTTTACGGTCTGTTCGTCATTGTCATTTCTAATCAATGATGCCTGACGTTCACTGGAATAAAATGATTCTGTTTGACGATCAGAGCCGTAGCTGTCACTTAGGGAGTCCAGTCTACTATAACCAAGACCTGACCTTTGACGCAGCAGCCTCTCCCCTGAAGCATACGAATGGCTAGTTTTCTCTCTCTCATTCTCAGAATCACCCTGACTAATACCTTGACTTTCATTGCCTTTGTTTTTGAATATGCTCGGTAAAATTATTTCTTCTGTTTCGTATCTGATTGTTTCTTCATCACTCTCACGGTTCTTATTATAATTTCTCTCCGTCACATCTGCTTTCAAGTCATTTCTATTGTCTGAATCTATCCTGTACGACACTGTTTCTACTGTCTCTGTGACAATGTCTGTATGATCAGATGATAACGATTCCACGGACACCTTTCTCTCCATCGATCTAGGGAACACTGTCTCTACTGTCTCTGTGACAATATCTGTATCGTCTGATGATAACGATTCCACGGACACATTTCTCTCCATTGATCTAGGGAACACTGTCTCTACTGTCTCTGTGACAATATCTGTATCGTCTGATGATAACGATTCCACGGACACCTTTCTCTCCATTGATCTAGGGAACACTGTCTCTACTGACTCTGTGACAATGTCTGTATCGTCTGATGATAACGATTCCACAGACATCTTTCTCTCCACTGATCTAGGGAACACTGTCTCTACTGTCTCTGTGACAATGTCTGTATCATCTGATGATAACGAATCCACGGACACCTTTCTCTCCATCGATCTAGGGAACACTGTCTCTACTGTCTCTGTGACAATGTCTGTCTTTTCAGATGATAACGATTCCACGGACATCTTTCTCTCCACTGATCTAGGGAACACTGTCTCTACTGACTCTGTGACAATGTCTGTATGTTCAGATGATAACGATTCCACAGACACCTTTCTCTCCACTGATCTAGGGAGCACTGTCTCTACTGTCTCTGTGACAATGTCTGTATGTTCAGATGATAACGATTCCACAGACACCTTTCTCTCCACTGATCTAGGGAGCACTGTCTCTACTGTCTCTGTGACAATGTCTGTATGTTCAGATGATAACGATTCCCCAGACATCTTTCTCTCCACTGATCTAGGGAGCACTGTCTCTACTGTCTCTGTGGCAATGTCTGTATGTTCAGATAATAACGATTCCCCAGACATCTTTCTCTCCACTGATCTAGGGAGCACTGTCTCTACTGTCTCTGTGACAATGTCTGTATGTTCAGGTGATAGCGATTTCACAGACACATTTCTCTCCTTTGCTTTAGGGAGCACTGTCTCTACTGTCTCTGTGACAATGTGTGTATGTTCAGATGATAACGATTCCACGGACACCTTTCTCTCCACTGATCTAGGGAGCACTGTCTCTACTGTCTCTGTGACAATGTCTGTATGTTCAGGTGATAGCGATTTCACAGACACATTTCTCTCCTTTGCTTTAGGGAGCACTGTCTCTACTGTCTCTGTGACAATGTCTGTATGATCAGATGATAACGATTCCACAGACACCTTTCTCTCCACTGATCTAGGGAGCACTGTCTCTACTGTCTCTGTGACAATGTCTGTATGTTCAGATGATAACGATTCTACAGACACCTTTCTTCCCCCAGATCTATGAGATGAATCAGTAGTGTCTACTCCTCTGCATGTTTTCATCGATTCTGACAATGATCGTTCCTGACTGTCTGATACCTGAGGCAAGCGGGAATGTTCACTTCTGTCAGACATAGACTCGTTCCTTTCCCAGGATAAATCTGCCCCACCTTTCCAGTCACGTACTGATTCTGTCCTGTAGGATAAAGTCTGTCTTGTACTTTCCTGGGAAGACGCTGTTCCATTTATGTTGTCGTTTACAGAATTCACCATATTTAAATGTTCTTGGTTGAGGGATTCCCGATGTGAATGTGTTTCATCATTTCTGACAGAATCATGAGGCGAGTTCTTTCCATCTCTGTTAATGTAAAGTATATCGGCTACATACACTGGTTCTTGGCTCTCGGATCCTCGAGGCGAACTAGGGACACTTCCCTTGGTAGAGACGGACAACTCACCGGCTGAATCTTCTTCTTTAAGAGAATTGCGATGAGACTCGGTGTCAGACACCGAGGACACTTCCAAAGACGACTGATCCTCCCGAGGGTATTGTGGAGATGTTTCCCGATCTAAGATACTTTCCGGCTTGAAGCCTTCAACCGAAATTTGCTCTGATGTTTTTAAGTCTTCGGGTGATTCAGAAAACGCAGATGCGTTCTGAGGTGATACCTCGCCTGTCCTTTCAGATGGCCTTTCAGCGTTTTCACCGTCACGGTTTACCTGAGTTTTCGCGTTGTTTTTCACAATATTACTCTCGGAAGGTGTCTGAAAGTCTTTCTTTTCATTGTATTCATCCTCATCTTCAACACTTTTCAATCTGTTCCTCCGAAATATCTCACTTAAAACCATGCCAAACGCATCTTTAGGGTCTTGACTTTTCACGTGAGTTTTCTTTGAAGAGGATATGTGTGTGTCTTTATCAGCACGTTTTTCTTCAGCACTGTTGCCCGGCGAGCGTAACATTCTTGAAAAGTCCAGGGATTTTTCCAGCTGTTTGGCTAAACCTTTGACATTGACGCTCTCTGACAGGGTCTGGAACTCTGACTTATTTTTATTAAAGCCAAACGGTCGTGGAGTTCTTGGGAGAAAACTAGAATCGGCAACCTTCTCTGATCCGTACGGAACACTCCTGGTAGCCATACTGCCCTTAGGTGTATCTGTAGTCTGTGAACTGGTTACCCGCAACGCAGTGTTTCCTCCACCAACTGTGTACGTCTCACTGTTCCAGGACGACTTGCCTCCAGCATCAGAAACCTCCGCACCAAGGGGAGATAGTCGACCAGACGCTTGTGTTTTGTTTCCAGAAGACGCAGACTCGGACAGGTTTTCACGGACATCGTTAGAAGAGTTTGTATCGTCTCTGATGGATTCATACAGTAGGCTGTTGTCGGAAGCACTGTCTTGGGGTGTACCGAGATATTGTCGTATCTGATAAGCCTCTGAATACACCGCAGTATTCACTGCGACGTTTGCTGCTTCTCCTCGGCTGTTTCTTGGGCTACTATCATGGGAACGAGGGGGAATTTCACTGTATATAACCTTGTCGTCCATTTTCCCGATCTGCTTGTGGAAACTAGAGTTGAGTTCAGAAAAACTGTGTTCTATATTCTGCTTGGCGCTAGACCCACGCGACTCTAACTCTTGTTTTCCACCAGCACTGAAACTCATTTTTGTGTCTGTGTGAAATGAGCCACTGTCATCTACATGATACTGGCTGGTTTCCAGATCCATGAATTCCCCAGAGGCATCCTGTTGGGAAGCGCTACCGCCAGATACTTGGCGAGTCAGTTTATTTTTAATTGCATTTGTAAGACTGGTATTCTGCGATTCGAAGTTTGAGGACGCAGCTCTTGACTTATATTCGACGTTGTCATCACTGGTGTCTGCTCTGTTGGCATGTGAAGAGGAACTGTTATTAGATGCTGTTGACATGCGCTGCAGTTTTTGGTTTTCAGCAGCTGCACAGAAGTCAGAAATGTCACTCGTCACCGCTTCATCAGGCACAGAAATTATACTGGACTCAAGATCAGTAAACTCTTGAGCTGTGTCTGCTTCTTTGGCGTGATAATTCGCCGCAGGCTCAGCCACATGGTCATCGACTGAATGCACGATTACTTCAGCGTCCGATGACAACTGCCTACCAACTGATTTCTCTGTGGTAGTGAAATCCTCTTCGAAGCTAGTACTCAAATCTGCTAACATTTGGTCAAATCGCCGATGCGTTTCGTCAATTTCTACCTGAGATGGGAGATCCGGATCGTAGTGATCCGAATCGTTAATTCCATTATCGTCAGATGTGACATCTGGCTCCCTTTTCTTGTCTACCTCTTGGTCATCGTGCGATATGTCGGCATCATGGGTAACTAGCACGCCTTTATCAGTGTCAGGGGTTTCTCTATCAGGTGGAGACTGTATCTCTGTATCAAGTGGACCGGCCTGAACAGACTCGATGTGAGTTGCCTCTGTTAAGACAAGCTCTTCTTGGCCGGCGTCGCTTTGTGCTGAGTTCCTGTTTGACGCCTGACTACTTGTCACCCTCTCGCCTCGGTCAAATCGAGGATCACTTCCCGAGTACACAGAACCTCTATCGCTAGGAGTACTGTTCCCTTCGCACGTGCTTCCTGCTTGCGGTGTGGAAGAAATAATGTCGTTTAGATCAAAGGTGAATCCGTAACTATTTCTGTGTGCCATTTCCACAGTTTCCTCAGAATGTTCAACATCACTTGTCTCTGTTTCAAATCGAGAATTTCCTAACATTTCTGTAAGAGAAGTTTTGGCCATAATTTCCGAGGGAGAAGCATTGTGGTTCTGGTCTGACTGGAATGATGTCTCTTTAAGCTCAGTTTCCTTCATTTCTGATTCCTGTCCCTGAGCAATATCCAACAGTTCTTGAATAGCCTCATCTTCCTCGCTTAGAGTCGACTCCGTAGTCGACATGCCCACACTAGTACTCTGTATTTTGTCGTCGGGTAACGCCATTTCAGTTTCAGCACGCTCAGACGTAACATTGGTATTGGTTTGGTCAGGTAGGTTAAAACTTTTCGTATTTTCTTCCCATCTCTCATGTTGTTTCATCCCTGTTGAAAATGTACCTGTCGGCGTTGTGTCAGAAACTGTACCATTCCTTTCTGTTTCCACAAATGTTGACGTTGTTGCGGTGATCCCATTTTCTGCTGAAGAAACTGTCTTCGAATTTTGCAAAATTGTCTCAAAATGATAATCATGATCCTCTGTAGAGGCTGTTCGATTTGATGTATTTGCTTCAGGTTTTAGCGTGGAGGTTGCCAGTGGCTCATCAGGCGGTATGAATGAATTCACTTCCGACCTATCCTTGTGGTTGTTGTTTCTTTCGAAGAGGTCGGCAGTGATAGCTTTATGCTCGTTGTGTTTCGGTCGTACACGGCTTTTCCCTGGTGACGGTGGGGTTTTGTGCGCGTGATGACCTTTGTGCGCATTGTTGTTTCTTCGAACACCGAACTGAGGTTTTGGTTGACTTAATGTATTTTGATAATCAGCACTGGAAAAGATCGTTTTCATGCCAGACGATGACTCCACTCGACGAAGATTGGAGGTCTGAACCCGTGACACCTCATCTATCAACTTTTGTTTGATATTTCGCTCGTCGTTCACCGACGACATGGTTCAGACTCGTGTTATATAGAAGAGAATAATGGTCAAACCTTAGGAACCGATTAGATTTGAAGACATCGGACTCATCTCACTCGAAACTGAAATAAACGGAAAAGAAACATTTACCAATAAATTCATTAATTATCCACTTGCTAGAAAACAAGGGAGTCCTACCTGATTTAAAACTCTGGATGAGGTTTTACTACAGGTGTCAGGCTTCCCAAGTACGTGGGAAGGTCTGGCATCAACCAGCTGATGGTCGTGGGTTTCACCCGGGCTCGGCCCAGTTCCTCCAACCATTATGCTGGCCGCCGTCGTATAAGTGAAATATTCATGAGTACGGCGTAAAACACCAATCAAATAAATAAATAGATAGAATAAATTACGCGGGATGATGTGGTTTCCCCCCGGGCTCTGCTGTTGTTTACTCTACCAAACAGTTAACTAATCATGAAATATTCTTGACTTTGGCGTACAACACCAATCATATATAAAAATAAACACGAATTATGTGAGAAAAATTGAAACCATATAGTACTGGAGTCAAAAACTTAGAGAACACATATCAATATTAATATTAATGTTAACATCACTTAACAACCGTGACAAAATTTCCAAACGAGTCTTGAAATAAATATTAAACGCACTTTTCCCTTAATCTGGATAACATGTGGTAGTAGCATGTACTACCATGTGTCTACATGTACTACAATGTGTGTCCATGTATTACCATGTGTGTGCATGTATTACCATGTGTGCATTACAATGTGTGTACATGTATCATCATGTGTGTACATGTATTGCCATGTATTACCATTTGTGTGCATGTATTGTCATATCACATTACCATGTGTGTACATGTATTACCATGTGTGTATTACCATTTGTGTACATGCATTGCCATATGTGTGCATGTACTGCCATGTGTGTACATGTACTACCATGTGTGTATATGTATTACCATGTGTGTACATGTATCATCATGTGTGTGCATGTATTACCATGTGTGTATTACCAGTACACTTAATTACTTTTAACCTAAGATATCAAAAGGTATTTTACACCGGATGTTTCAAAATTAGTTTCTCTTGCAAATTATTTACACTGTAAGTTTTATAATACAAGAAGTTTATAATATAAAACATGACATAAGATTCACCTGCCAAGGGTTCATCGTGTGTTTTACAAATGTCCACATTTTATGTGTCGCTTACACTGGGCGTTTGGTTTAATGCTAGATCTACATTAGGGATAACAGGTCAGATCACCTTAACGCAGGTGATAATCACTGATGTGTTACCGTTTAAGTGTTCATAAGAACAATCTCACTGTCTACTGAGATAAGTGTTAAAGGCATCAAACCCTTGCTGTATACACTTGTACAGACGTGTCTTAATGATCTCTACGCACCGTACAACACACCAATCAAAGCGCTTCAGAACAACTCTCAGTGTTAATAATCTACCTCACATATGTCGTCCTTTTAACTGACCAGTGAAGTTAATAATTTTAGTCAGTCTGGAAAAGCGACGTGTCCGTCAAGTATATTTATTACCATGTGTGCATATATATATATATATATATATATATATATATATATATATATATATATATATATATATATATACATACGTGTACACACACATACATATGTATACACACATACATATGTGTACACATAAGGTACACCATGATTTTATGAGATACGATATAAGGGCGGATGACCTCCATTGAGACATGGGTTGTATTTATTTATGAAGAATAGGATATGTGCTACCAGTAAGTAAGAAACATGTTGCGTAAATGTCAAAACAGGCAGTGGTTTAGTTACTTAACATAATACGTATATATATATATATATATATATATATATATATATATATATATATATATATATATATATACATTCCTATACAACCTTCTGAGACAAGGAAGAGGCCTGGGAAAACTTACATAAACTACGAGGAAATAAATTTATGCAGTGTTATTATTGTTACACAGAGCAGTGGTTTCACGTACAATGTCACAGCGACTGATCACTACAAGCACCATGCTGGAACCCAATTCTCGGGGACTTCTCCAAAATAGATTTTCCTGAACCCACTAGCCAATATTTAGTGCTATATTTAAATTGGCGCAATTTGTTTCACGGTTACCTATACTGACACCTTGACATATAGTGATTATGGTGGGTGGAAACCGGGCACAGCCCGGGGGAAACCCACGACCATCCGCAAGTTGAACTGCATTTGAGCCTCTTGTAAGTATTGGAGCTTGAAATGTTAGCCCACATCTGTATATGTGTATATCTTTAATCAGGGAGAAATGTATTATGTACTATTTAACGCTGTGTCATTGACATTGCATGTCATTCAGAGATCCACTGCGTATTGGCCTGATGACGCAGACAGGCTGTCTAGAAACATATCAAATCAGGCCAACCTTACATCGTAATAATTATGCACTATTTACACACAAACAAGACCTGGGCTTGCACGAAGATGGGATGATTTCTATGACAGATATAATGGAGTATTATCTTTCAATAGGTAAGGCCTAACGCACTCGAGTTATATTTAGGTGGAAAATTAAATTAAGAAAGAAAAAGTTCAACTGTCGCCATGGAAACGCCACGATTGCGTGTGGTCGCAAGGATGTGACGTAGCTTCAGAATATGTCACAGCTTCAGGAGAGGAGGCCTGGGTCAATTTTTATCAAATTGTTACAATTATTTATCAGTTTGCAGCTTCGTCAAAAGAACAAGCGGGACATTCCACCTGTGGTCTGAATCCACCGTGTTATATAGAATATACATTATGCTATCTGTCTGGCCAAACAAAAGACTGAACCCCCGGGACGAGGCATAAACTATTAAAGCAGGTAAAGAAGATGTAGAAAAAGATAACTGAGCCTGGGCAAGCACGGGATGCTAGTTATCTTGAGCGTGTGGACAACATTGCTCCATGGGACTGCGGGGATATGATAGTCTGTCAGACATTCATCATTTGTGTTTCTGTTTAACAAAAACTTTCTTTTCCAGTTTTCTTGTAACCCAGTTTTTTTACCATAATACAAATGGCATGGATTACAACCAAAGTCTGTGATAGAGATCATCTAAAAGTTGTATTAATACAATATAATAATTATTATTATTAAAGGTCCTACTGGTTTATTAACCAATAGTTCAGTACCCAGCATGCGATGACTCACCTAACTTACTGGGCGGAATTTTAATAAACCGGTTAAAAGATACAAGTATTAGTTGAAACACCAAGAAAAATATAATTAAAACTCCTCCTGTTTATTATGTTAGAACTAGTTGGACTGAATGGAATGCAATTTGAAATTTGACGGCTCAGTAAATGTATGGTAGTTAACTTTGTGACATTAAAAATGTCGAAACTAGGTCTGAGGCTGATGATTTCTCACTGGACGTTGGAAAGACCTGAAAATATTTCATCAGTTTGAAACCTCTCACTGTGGCTTACCAAGATATCAAATGGAGTTTATTATACAAATTTTGACAATCGATCCACGCGTGTATAAAACTGTTCTTAATGCACCACTCTCTGTCCTAATCGATCAGCCCTAATAAAGGAGCAATTCCTGTTGTCGGGATGAACTGCCAGTAAAACCTTCTCATGCTAGAAAATAGTAAAAAAACAAGTATTGTGGGAGTATTACGACGGCAACACATCCCCTGTCGGTGTGAGGCGTCAGAATAACAGCTAAATCAAAGTACATAACCAAAAGAAAATGGGTGAATCTTCCAAAAACTTTACTTTCGAACTTTACTGATCTGTAAATTGTCTTGGTAAAGCCATGGACCAAATTTTACTTTAGATTAACCAACTCTTTTGATAAAAAGTCAAGACAAAAAAGGCCATAATTTTGTCCAAAACGGACAAAACAGTTCGATAGGGGAAATTCTTGTATAAGTAACCACAGTAATGCCTATGCCAAGTTTTAATTCAATACAATAAGCCGTTTCATATAAGGTACCGATGGGACTGATAATTACGCTGTTAACATGGGGTACAGGCACGTTTGAAACTACGCGCAAATTGTTGCTCACCTACTGTGGTATCTCGCGGAGTGTTCGTCGGAATAGATTTAAACGCAAGATAAAAGAAAGTATATCATATTTCAAACTATAAAGCATATGTTTTACAAACTGAAATGTGACCTGTGAAAGTTTAAATCAATCATTTCAGTCAAGAATATAAAGCTGAATACTTAGTATTTGTGACAAAACTGGTAAGCTGTGAATGAAGCTGTTCACATCGTCTGGTCGCAGTTGTAACGCATGCACAAGGAGGGTAAGGAGCATGAGTACAGACCCGAACAAGTCCTTGTCGACTAATCATGACAACTGGGAAACAAACATATTGGGAACTATACCTACTTGTGGACCCAATGCATCCCATTGAAGGTGTCACGTGAACACTAGCAGCCTTAGATTAGAGAATGAGGTTACTGGTTTTCTCAAGATCAGGCAGACTGTTTAACCTGTAAAATTGTGTACAGTAACCACTCTTTGTTGAAGAGAAATGAAAATATGACACCTGGATGTTCAAACACTTGGGTTGTTAAATCAGAGAGCTTGTAGTAAACCAACAATTCATTTAGTGCATATGGGCTTTTTTATGACAAGTAAACACACACCATGTCTTTGTTTTGTTTGACACGTAACCCATTCAACACGTAACTAGCCAGGAAATTAAAAGTCTGGCGCAAAAAAAAAATCAATGGACTATAAATTTAAAAGAAAATCTAAACCATGCAGAACAATTCAATAGGTGGCAATTTGTGGCTGAAAGGTTAGGTGGCTGAAAATATCGTTGTGTGTTGCGTGGTACAGTATGTACTTTTACTAACAGGGCAAACTTGCCGCGTCGAAAAAGCTGATATGTATGTGTGACAATGATACTGTGCACAAATGATGCATAGAAGCGACTTACTTATCATAATAATATTTTAAATAATACACCCTCACACAAAAACCACGGCAAGTAAACTTCGCTTTGCCACCTGGGTGACTCCGAATGCCGATTTGTTTGTACACAGAATAAATACGACGGATTACCAAAAGTCAGCTAAGGCCAAGCCGGTCCAAATAGTTGAATAATTAGCGATGATTAAAATTCAGGTCAGCTTATTTGACGGTTGAGTGAGTCTCAGTTCCACAGAATGACATTGGAGCTGCTTTAATAAAGGAGTAAGTTTTTTTCTGTGACAGTACTGTGAACACCTGTAGTGAGCGACTAACACGACCAGACCATAACAGGGGTGATAATCTGGACACCAGTCAAGAATACACATATATCCTCCCTGCTAAATATATGGACTGACAAACACATGGAGCACAAAACACGAGCTATCATGAAAACACGAAATGGGTACAGGTAGCTGGACAGTGTTTATTGCAGGACTATAGTTAACCGGGCAAAGAAGTAAATTTAAAAATTGTCCGATGAATATTTCAGCGATAATTTTGAACAAGATAAATACCTTTCAAACAAATCAAATAATAAAAATGATTTAAACTTCGAATGAAAATGTGTGGAAAATTATTAGATATACTTCACATTCGCCATATAGAACATTAATATCCAAAGAAGAGGTGGTCCCAAATACATACAATGCAGAATTATTTCGAATGTTGTTTCCTCCTTAAAAATTGTTTAAAAAATGCTGAAGATCACTTTTACAAATAACTTTTCGCAATTTTTATTTAAAGTTTGCATCATGTCTTCTTTTTTTCACCTTTAACCAAACTGCAGTCTATGTCAGTATACCAATGATGTGCCAAGGTTATAGGGCATGCACTAAAACCGCCTATCTGTTGTCCTTAATCCAGGCTACAGTTAATATAAGAATTAAATATTGACATGGCTCTATAATATGTGCAAATTTTGATTCCAGGATATTGGGTTTTGAATTTATTTTAAAAATATGTACGTAACCTGCTTACTTGAACTTACCTGACCTTTACACTCTTCGTGGTGTCATTCGCTTCGGATACCATTCTGTCATTTGCAGACTCTGTGGACTCTGGACTTTGTGGGCTGCGTAAAACAGGAAAATGACGGTAAAATCTTTCGACCTGCTCAGATTATGGTCGTTTTTGTAAACCCGCTATGGGTAAATAAGGAGATGTTTATTAACACACTGATCACTGTTGTTATTTGTTAGCTAGTTTCTGGACAATCCCAACAGATCCCATCTGAGAATCCTGTACTAAACCATCCTATCCACCTGCCCGTGACCCACGAATGCTGGATTCCCAATATGAACGTTGTGATAGTCATGGGGACTGGTTCACTCACTAATGTATACAGGTTTGCACATTTGTGACATAACTCAATAACTCTCATGTCTCTGAATAACGTGTAGTTAAAATAACCTTTTCTTTGCTTTATTGAGTCGTGGTTTGAATTTCTCACCGTGGTTTGAATTTCTCAAAAAAATACTTATCAAATTCATTATCAATGACTAATATGGAAAGAAATGCAACATTTATATCAGTTATCTGTGAACAGCACGGGCTATAAAATTATTCCCTGATTAATAACATCTCATGAAAGCCGCATTGTCTGATTTGTATATAACATGTCGTAAACGCCACATTTATTGATGAGGTGTGATGGTGCTTGAACTATTTCTATAGCTAGAAATATGAAAAATGCCACAGAACGTTTGTACATGAGGTCATACATCCAGTAGAACAACAGATAATCTGTATTAACTCAGACTTGTCTAGCACCAGATGAACGATCAGTCAAATGAAGGAAGTGTTCACTGGCATGCTAAATTGAAGTCAGACCTTTACGTCATTGTGTTATGAATCTACAGAAAACCTTCTCAAAAATAAAAAATGAAAGAAAAAAAAATTGTCCCACGAAAGGCCCGTGCATGGCGCATGTCCAAGGTCGGGGAGGTGAACCTGTCGTTATTAGTTTACGTGCCACTTTTTACGGGTAGGAAAGGGTTTCTTAAAATGAAGGTATTAAAACTCATTTTCATTTGCTTTGTGAATACATAAATCTGTGCTGTTCTCTGACTGGATGAACACAGCGCAGTAATCTTTTAAATAGTGTAAAAATATGCCCATAGAAATAAATGGCCCAAAGCTCTCATGAATATTTTGGATATGGACATTTTTCAAAATAAAGGTTTTTATTTTGTGCGTGGAATCACAATGGTAAACGTCAAATCAAACTCTGCATTTATTTGCGGGGAATCGAAATACCTGAGTGGTTTGAAATTGGCTAAATGATTTGACCTCAATATATACAACGACCATCTGGAATACACGACGAAGGACATGCCTAGATGACACCAGTGATTCTATATCAACTAGCGCTGATCTCAGATGAAGTGATTGTTTCTGGTCAAACACAACCGAGAAAACATGACTTAAACCAGGCGTGTCATCGTAAAATGTATTGAACTGTACCAAGTCTCTCAAAACAAGTGAAACAGGGCTTCTAGATCACTTTACAGAGTTTAAAAGTCCTCATAGAAGTGTACTTTGTCAGTGGTGTCACGCTGAGAGGACGGTCAATTTGCGGTCAATCATTAAATGTCTAAACCTGTTTAGGGTTTATTGTGGGTGCGTAGTGTGATGAGAAAACAGGTAGGTATGTAGGTCAACTGATAAGCCAGACAAACAATAGAGCCATGTTTATTTCCCCATGCATTATAACACAGCATAACCGTGGACACTTGGAACTATGCTCAGGGCCTATGAGTATAGGCCCCCATTTTGTAACAAAAAGTAAACGTTAGACAAATAGGGTTACAGGCTTCTCAATACTTTCTGACGGATTTGAACTACGCACTTGTAAAATACGGAAGTATCGAAAGTTAGAAATAATAATCCTGCAAGCTGTTTTTTTTTTCCTATTCATCCCTATAAAACCTTGTGAATATGGCGATGGCATAACAGATTTGTACTAGCCATTTATATAAACCAAAATAATATGAAATAATGTTTTTAGTGAAATCAAAACATCGAGTTTTGGCCATGAAATCGATTAGTGTTTTTCTGGGAATGTTCCTTTGAGGAAAGAAACTGTAATAAATAGTATGTTGTGAATGTATATATAATGTATATATAGAAGTAATAAATACGACCTGAATGTATATATGTCTGAATGTATGCGAATGTATATATATGTATGTGAATGTTTATATAGATTGCATAAGTCTACAGCGTACGAAATTTGTGTACTACAGATGTTTCTAAGCATTAAGTTGACAGACATACACTTCCCGGTAGCACTTTCACTGGACCTATGTGTGGAAAGCACACCCGTCACTTGAATATTAACTCATGGGGCAAGATCTCGTATGCCGCCATTTATGAACCTTTTTCTTGCTCTTTGCGAATTCATGCAAGCACTATTGGTGTTGTCAAAGTTAATGTGATATTGATGTAAACTAATACGTAATTTACGGAGTTGGAAAAAGCTAAGGCACTCCGGAAAATTTGGACTATTATTTGCGATCAAGATAGTCTATATGAGGTGGTACTAATTTCTGTGGGTGAGAGGATGGCCAATTCACGATGTCAGATATAAAGTCTTGTCACATCCACATCCTATGAAGGGTTTGACATGTCAAGACTCAAAAGAGATTATAAATGGCATGTTTAGAGTTCAAACGTTAACAGGAACAACGACGAATTCAGAATGCCCAACAGCCATTGGTCATATCGCAGGAAATATCCGTCAGAAGACATAAGAGTATCTCTCTACTATCTAGGCCTTCATTATACACACACGTCGTTCATGCGAAAAGGCATCCTTCGTTCTGGACTTGCCTTTATACTTAGACTTTATCACACGGATGCTCATGCAGAAGTAAACAGGTTTTTGTTGATTATCAATATTATGATAAGAGTCGTCTTTGTAGGTTCTTGTGTCTTGGAAATAGTCCTCGTGGGCGTATACTAGAAACACCACGGTTTTGTGGATTAGATGAAATATTTTAAGATCTTCAAACTCCAAACCTTGTAGGCATGACGCTATCTTCATCTCAAAGTATTGCCATGTACTAAATAAACCTATTGTTACCATCTAAACTTGCTTTCGTCTGTTACTCATGTGATCTGACACTTCAAGACATTTCAAACATTTTTCAGCTTAAAATCAAAAATAAGACATTGTCGTCTTTCTATTATGCTAAGGCCAACAAAAATTGGATGGGTGGAACAGAAACCATGAATTATAAAGGGAAAGTAGCGTAATAGTTACAAAACATAACCATAGCTAGTAATTATTTGCGAAAAAATGCAAATAATTAACTTTATTTTCAAGGGTATGGCATTTGTGCCATAATTCAGACGCAAGTATTCTAAAGAAAACAACGAAAAAAGCTCAAATCAGAGAAATTGTTAACCACATGATTCTTTTCATTTGAGCGTTTTATAGTTAGCATTTAAATACAAATATATTCTTCAGGTTAAATGTTGTCACCGCTCTCGAGACAAGATACTATGTAGATAACAAGTGCACGTAATGAACAGAGGCAAGATTCCTGCGTAGCCTAGTGATAAATACCCCGACAAACAGTCTCTTAGTTTTTTAAGCTCGCAAAGGAATATCATAATATACCTTATATCATTTAAATCATACGCCTTCAACTATCCTATATTGAATGTTAGATATTTACCATGAATTATCAGTTTAGAACACACTTTCTAGCGCCGGTCGCAGACATTTGTTGTAATACAACATTACAGCTTATTTACTTCCTGTTTGAGAGGTCAGTGTTAAGAACGGGATGCAACATTCCCTGGTTAGGTATCACACCTTCCGTTATAATGTATCCTTGTCACAAAAATGCTAAAGAAGTACGAAAATGAAATCATGAGTTATTAAAAAGAATGTCAATGCGAATTAAATGGCTTTATAGAAAAGCCTTACTCAATCCACGCAATAGAATCATAATACATCAATAGCAGTCAGGGTTGATAAATGTAGCAGGAGTTACAAATGTAGTAGGACATTCCCAGGTAAGATAGTCGCAGTAAAAAACAAAACCTGAACATTCCCAGGTAATGTAAGAGTGGTAAACACGGCCTGAACATTCCCAGGTAAAGTAGATATAACAAATATGACCAGAACATTCCCAGGTAAAGTCGCAGTAAAAAACAAAACCTGAACATTCCCAGGTAATGTAACAGTATGTAAACACGACCTGAACATTCCCAGGTAAAGTAGGAGTGACAAACATGACCTGAACATGCCCAGGTAAAGTAGAAGTGACAAACATGACCTGAACATGCCCAGGTAATGTAGAAGTACCAAACATTACCTGAACCTTCAGAGGTAAATTAGGAGTGACAAACATGCCCAGAACATTACCAGGTAAAGTAGGACTGAAAAACATGACCTGAACATTCCCAGGTAAAGTAAGTGCTTGGAGTTTAACGTCGTACTCAACAATTTTTCAGTCATATGACGACAGGTAAAGTAAAAGTGACAAACATGACCTGAACATTCCCAGGTAAATTCGCAGTAATAAACTTGACCTCAACATTCCCAGGCAAAGTAGGAAAGACAAACATAACCTGAACATGCCCAGGTAAAGTAGAAGTGACAAACATTACCTGAACCTTCCCAGGTAAAGTAGGAGTGACAAAAATGACTTGAACATTACCAGATAAAGTAGGAGTGAAAAAGATGACCTAAACATTCCCAGGTAAAGTAAGAGTGACAAACATAACCTGAACATTCCCAGGTAAAGTTGCATTAATAAACATGACCTGAACATTCCCAGGTAAACTCAAAGTAATAAACATGACCGGAACATTCCCAGGTAATGTAGGAGTAATAAACATAAACTGAACATTACCAGGTAAAGTAGGAGTGACAGACATGACCTGAACATTACCAGATAAAGTAGGCGTGATAAACAAGACCTGAACTTTCCCAGGTAATGTTGGAGTGGTAAACACGACCTGAACATTCCCAGATAAAGTAGGAGTGACAAACATGACCTGAACATTCCCAGGTAAAGTAGGAGTGACAAACATTACCTGAACATGCCCAGGTAAAGTAGAAGTAACAAACATTACCTGAACCTTCAGAGGTAAAGTAGGAGTGACAAACATGACCTGAACATGGCCAGGTAAAGTAGGAGAGACAAACATGATCTGAACATGCCCAGGTAAAGTAGGAGAGGCAATTATTACCTGAACAGTCCCAGGTATAGTAGGAGTGACAAACATGACCTGAACATTCCCAGATAAAGTAGGACTGAAAAACATGACCTGAACATTCCTGTGTAAAGTAAGAGAGACAAACATGACCTGAACATTCCCAGGTAAAATTGCATTAATAAACATGACCTGAACATTCCCAGGTAATGTAGGAGTGACGAACACGAACTAAATATTCCCAGGTAAAGTAGAAGTGAAAAACATGACCTGAACATTCCCAGGTAAGGTAGAAGTGATAAACATGACCTCAACATTCCTGGGTAATGTAGGAGTGGTAAACACGACCTGAACATTCTCAGCTAAAGTAGGAGTGGCAAACATGATCTGAACAGTCCCAGGTAAATTCGCAGTAATAAACATGACCTGAACATTCCCCAGTAAAGTCGCACTAAAAAACATGACCTGAACATTCCCAGGTAAAGTCGCAGTAATAAACATGACCTGAACATTCCCCAGTAAAGTCGCACTAAAAAACATGACCTGAACATTCCCAGGTAAAGTAGGAGTGACAAACATGACCTGAACATTTCCAGGTAGTGTAGGAGTGATAAACATAAACTGAACATTACCAGGTAAAGTAGGAGTGACAGACATGACCTGAACATTCCCAGATAAAATGGGCGTGACAAACATGACCTAAACATTCCCAGGTAAAGTAGGAGTGACAAACATTACCTGAATATTCCCAGATCAAGTCGCAGTAATAAACATGACCTGAACATTCCCAGGTAAAGTAGAAGTGACAAACATGACCTGAACATGCCCAGGTAATGTAGAAGTACCAAACATTACCTGAACCTTCAGAGGTAAATTAGGAGTGACAAACATGCCCAGAACATTACCAGGTAAAGTAGGACTGAAAAACATGACCTGAACATTCCCAGGTAAAGTAAGTGCTTAAAGTTTAACGTCGTACTCAACAATGTTTCAGTCATATGACGACAGGTAAAGTGACAAACATGACCTGAACATTTCCAGGTAAATTCGCAGTAATACACTTGACCTCAAAATTCCTAGGTAAAGTAGGAGAGACAAACATGACCTGAACATGCCCAGGTAAAGTAGAAGTGACAAACATTACCTGAACCTTCCCAGGTAAAGTAGGAGTGACAAAAATGACTTGAACATTACCAGATAAAGTAGGAGTGAAAAAGATGACCTAAACATTCCCAGGTAAAGTAAGAGTGACAAACATAACCTGAACATTCCCAGGTAAAGTTGCATTAATAAACATGACCTGAACATTCCCAGGTAAAGTTGCATTAATAAACATGACCTGAACATTCCCAGGTAAAGTTGCATTAATAAACATGACCTGAACATTCCCAGGTAAAGTTGCATTAATAAACATGACCTGAACATTCCCAGGTAAAGTTGCATTAATAAACATGACCTGAACATTCCCAGGTAAAGTCAAAGTAATAAACATAATCTGATTTTTCCCAGGTAAGGTCCCAGTAATAAACATGACCTGAACATTTCCAGGTAAATTAGATGTGATAAATATAACCTGAACATGCCCAGGTAAAGAGTACTGATAAACATGACCTCATCATTCCCAGGTAAATCAGGAGTGATGAACATAACCTGAAAATTCCCAGGTAAAGTAGGTGTGGTAAACACGACCTGAACATTCCGAGGTAAAGTAGGAGTGACAAACATTACCTGAACATTCTCAGGTAAAGTTGAAGTGACAAAAATGACAAGAACATTTCCAGGTAAAGTAGGAGTGAAAAACATGACCTGAACATTCCTAGGTAATGTAAGAGTGACAAAAATCACCTGAACATTCCCAGGCAAATTCGCATTAATAAACATGACAGGAACATTTCCAGGTACAGTCAAAGTAATAAACTTAAAATAAACATTTCCAGGTCATGTAATTGTTGTAAACATGACCTGAACATTCCCAGGTAAAATCACAGTAATAAACATGACCTGAACATTCCCAGGTAAAGCAGGAGTGACAAACATAACCTGAACATTCCCAGGTAATGTAGATGTGGTAAACACGACCTGAACATTCCCAGGTAGGGTAGGTGTGGTAAACACGACCTGAACATTTTCAAGGTGAAGCAGGAGTGACAAACATAACCTGAACATTCCGAGATAAAGTCGCAGTAATAAACATGACCAGAACATTCCCAGGTAGTCGCAGTAAGAAACATGACCTCAACATTCCCAGGTAAAGTCGCAGTAATAAACATGACTTGAACATTCCCAGGTAAAGTAGGAGTGACAAACATGACCTGAACATGCGCAGGTATATTAGAAGAGACAAACATTACCTGAACATTCCCAGGTAAAGTAGGAGTGACAAACATGACCTGAACATTCCTAGGTAATGTAAGAGTGACAAACATAACCTGAACATTCTCAGGTAAAGTCGCATGAATGAACATGACCTGAACATTCCCAGGTAATGTAAGAGTAGTAAAGACGACCTGAACATTCCCAGGTAAATCAAGAGTGATGAATATAACCTGAACATTCTCAGGTAAATTTGCATTAATAAACATGACCTGAACATTCCCAGGTAATGTAAGAGTAGTAAAGACGACCTGAACATTCCCAGGTAAAATCACAGTAATAAACATGACCTGAACATTCCCAGGTAAAGTAGGAGTGACAAACATAACCTGAACATTCCCAGGTAATGTAGATGTGGTAAACACGACCTGAACATTTCCAGGTAGGGTAGGTGTGGTAAACACGACCTGAACATTTCCAGGTAGGGTAGGTGTGGTAAACACGACCTGAACATTTTCAAGGTAAAGTAGGAGTGACAAACATAACCTGAACATTCCGAGATAAAGTCGCAGTAATAAACATGACCAGTACATTCCCAGGTAGTCGCAGTAAGAAACATGACCTCAACATTCCCAGGTAAAGTCGCAGTAATAAACATGACTTGAACATTCCCAGGTAAAGTAGAAGTGACAAACATGACCTGAACATGCCCAGGTAAATTAGAAGAAACAAACATTACCTGAACATTCCCAGGTAAAGTAGGAGTGACAAACATGACCAGAAAATTCCCAGGTAAAGTAGGAGTGAAAAACATGACCTGAACATTCCGAGGTAATGTAAGAGTGACAAACATAACCTGAACATTCTCAGGTAAAGTCGAATGAATGAACATGACCTGAACATTCCCAGGTAATGTAAGAGTAGTAAAGACGACCTGAACATTCCCAGGTAATGTAAGAGTAGTAAAGACGACCTGAACATTCCCAGGTAAATCAGGAGTGATGAATATAACCTGAACATTCTCAGGTAAATTCGCATTAATAAACGACCTGAACATTCCCAGGTAAAGTAGGAGTGATAGACATGACCTGACCATTCCCAAGGTAAAGTCGCAGTAATAAACATGACCAGAACATTCCTAGGTAAAGTAGGAGTGACAAACATGACCTGAACATTCCCAGGTAATGTAGGAGTGGTAAACACAACCTGAACATTCCCAGGTAATGTAGAAGTGATAAACACGACCTGAACATTCCCAGGTAAGGTAGAAGTGAAAAACATGACCTGAACATTCCCAGGTAAAGTAGGAGTGACAAACACGACCTGAACATTCCCAGGTAAAGTAAGAGTGACAAACATGACCTGAACATTCCCAGGTAAAGTAGGAGTGAAAAACATGACCTAAACATTCCCAGGAAAAGTCGCAGTAATAAACATAACCTGAACATTCCCAGGTAAATTGGCAGTAATAAACATGACGTGAACATTCCCAGGTAAATTGGCAGTAAAAAACATGACGTGAACATTCCCAGGTAATGTAGGAGTGATAAACATAACCTGAACATTCCCAGGTAAAGTAGGAGTGAAAAACATGACCTGAACATTCCTAGGTAAACTAAGAGAGACAAACATGACCTGAACATTCTCAGGTAAAGTCGCAGGAATAAACATGACCTGAACATTCCCAGGTAAAGTTGCAGTAATAAACATGACTTGAACATTCCCAGGTAAAGTCGCAGTAATAAACATGACCGGAACATTCCCAGGTAATGTAGGAGTGTTAAACACGACCTGAACATTTTCAGGTAAAGTAGGAATGACAAACATGACCTGAACATTCCCAGATAAAGTCGCAGTAAAAAACATGACCAGAACATTCCTAGGTAAAGTCGCAGTAATAAACATGACCTGAACATTTCCAGGTCAAGTAGGAGTGACAAACATAAAGTGAACATTCCCAGGTAAAGTAGGTGTGGTAAACACGACCTGAACATTCCCAGGTAATGTAGGAGTGGTAAGCACAACCTGAACATTCCCAGGTAATGTAGAAGTGATAAACACGACCTGAACATTCCCAGGTAAAGTAGAAGTGACAAACATGACCTGAACATTCCCAGGTAAAGTAGGAGTGACAAACATGACCTGAACATTCCCAGGTAAAGTAAAAGTGACAAACATGACCTGAACATTCCCAGGTAAAGTAGGAGTGAAAAACATGACCAGAACATTCCTAGGTAAAGTCGCAGTAATAAACATGACCTGAACATTCCCAGGTAAAGTAGGAGTGACAAACATAAAGTGAACATTCCCAGGTAAAGTAGGTGTGGTAAACACGACCTGAACATTCCCAGGTAATGTAGGAGTGGTAAGCACAACCTGAACATTCCCAGGTAATGTAGAAGTGATAAACACGACCTGAACATTCCCAGGTAAAGTAGAAGTGACAAACATGACCTGAACATTCCCAGGTAAAGTAGGAGTGACAAACATGACCTGAACATTCCCAGGTAAAGTAAAAGTGACAAACATGACCTGAACATTCCCAGGTAAAGTAGGAGTGAAAAACATGACCTGAACATTCCCAGGTGAAGTCGCAGTAATAAACATAACCTGAACATTCCCAGGTAAATTGGCAGTAATAAACATGACGTGAACATTCCCAGGTAAGGTAGGAGTGATACATATAACATGAACATTCCCAGGTAAAGTCCCAGTAATAAACATGACCTGGACATTCCCAGGTAAAGGCTTTCACTGACAGCATATGATCAGTTGCTATGGTCGATGGTCAGTCCCCAGTATATATGCAGTTGCCAGTTTCTAGTATCCCATGGGTCAATCTGTGACATTACATTGTCTGTTGTCGCAGCCAATACATCGTGCGTTCATCACTGATAATAAGTCTACACGATCAGTTAATGTCGGAGAGTGCATGATGATTATGTCACATACAATACATCATGCTTTGATTACTGACAGTATCTATTTATTTGATTCGTGTTTTACGCCGTATAATATTTCACTTATACGAAGGCGTTATAAGTGCACCCACCAGCATTATGGTGGGTGCAAACCGGGCAGTGCCCGAGGGAAACCCACGACCATCCTGCTGAAAGACCTTCCCATGTACGGCCGGAGAGGAAGCCAGCATGAGCTGGACTTGAACTCACAGCGACCGCATTGGTGAGAGACTCCTGGGTGATAACACTGCACTAGCGCGCTAACCAACTGAGCCACGGAGGCCACTACATGATGATTAAGTCACCGACAATACATAATGCGTTGATCACTGACGGGAGATCTACACGATCAGTGAATGTCGGACAGGACCTATTGATTATGTCACAGACAATACATCATGCTTTGATCACTGACAGTAGGTCTACATGATCAGTTGATAACGGATTGTACATGGCCAGTTGTCGGGGTACACGTTTATATCACCCAGAACGTATTAGGATGTCACATTACATTAGTTTTGGAAAGCAGACTACTAGTATATCAGCACATACTCATATGCAATTCTGTAGTGCACATAACATGAACCGACCAGTCAACCATTCGTTGCAACAAACCTGTCTCCACCGCTGAATATTGTATATTTATGAGGGCGGGGGGGGGGGGGGGGGGGCACTAGATAACTGTACAGTAACAGGAGACGTATAGTTATAAAAAGAGTAACCGTGGATCATAAGGTACACATTTACTCAGTGATTGGGTATCACGCGGTACCGAAAATCAATGCAGCGTTAGATTTATGTCTTTAAGTATAGACAGATACTTTTCACACAGGGATCGTTTACAACTGCAGTCATTCGATATAACCTATACTTGTAAAGGCCCGGGAGTTTGATGAAGCTGTGTGAACCACGTATTTCACATAACCCAACATCTACATGTAGGATACCTAACTACCTTCAATGTAAGTTTTAAGAAAATAATCCTAAGCAATAGATGAACCTCGCTGAGGATTTTCGACCGTGAAATATTCACAACAAAGGAAGGGCATTCATAGATTTACTAAGCGATGTGTGTAAACTTTCACGCGCTTCCAATATCCATATGTATGAGTTAACCTGTATTATGATGAAGACATATGAAACGATATTCAATTTCTAAATCACAAATCAGTATATATATACTTTAATTTTTAAGACTTGTACTGAACGCTTTGGTACATTAACTGGTATCTGTCTGATGAAAAATCACATGTAACCCGCGCCATCTATGATGTATAGTAACGATCCACAATGCAGTGTCCCTAAACAGGACTATCTTACATTAATAATGCCTGGTACATGGTAGTGCATGGTAGCTGCATGGACAGCTACTGCAAGTCGCTGGATGTTTGTTTACTGGCCAGGGTATTGAAAAAACATTAGAAAAGGCATACTAGCATACCTGGCCTACTGCACATACAGTTAAGAAGTATCCCATAGATACATTTTATTTTTTCACCAGGTGGAAGCTAGTATACCAAATCCACGCGTCAAAACAAATATAATACACAGACCATCCCACTAACAAATTCCACGAAATAAGAACCAGATCAACGCCATGACACTGAACGTTTGACATGTCTTCCTAAATTCAAACACCAAACGTTTAGATATGTACTTACTGACGATGTTAATAAATGAAAAGATAAATATAGACTTGGCCTAGACATCTTGTCGTAATGAGGTGTCTCTTAATTACACGTATGTACAGATAAAACAACTGACATAGTATATAACCTGTGAACAAAAAACATGAAGGTAAGCTTCGTCAAACCTACCCGGCATGTGCGTCATGTGGCCAGTGAGCCACGACATAAACTACTGCGTACACCATAAAGCCTGTTCCTTGGAGACTACACGGGCCATGAGAGTGGACATACACGCAGCAGATCAAGAGATTGTTTATGACAGACGGTGTCTGGTGATCGGGGGGAGCGTGTCGCCCCAACGGTCAGGCCGCCAGTTATGAAGACTGACGACCCTAAGGCACAACAACAACATGTCCATCCATCGTACAACTCGTCTGGGGTTAGCCGAGAGTAGTCTCTCTATAGCCCTGGCTAGAGTTCACTGGCAGCTAACTGAGTCAGTCATCTGCATCTTTACTTTCTTCGTTTTTTTGTTACTTGATCAAGGTGTCTAATCAGCGGAGAGCAAGGAATGAGATGTTATCACGAACCCAGCAACTGAAGACTGACTGACCACACGGTTAAAATAGAGCTTTAAAGGAACACTAACTGATCGAAAAGAACATTAACTGACTTAAATAATAAGGACACTAACTCATTAACCAATGAAAATGATCAAACAGATCATCCCATCAACTAAAAACTGGCAGATCAAACAGAACTCTGACAGAAGATATCAACTGATCAAACGGAATACTAACTGATCGTAGAGAGCACTAACTGTTAATATAGAACACTAACTCATTAAACAGAACATTAACTCGGCAACATCAGCCAAAAACTGTCTGCTCGAGCGAAACACCAACTGACAACACATGACATTAACTGATCAATAAAAACAACAGAAGACCAAACATTACGCTAACTAATAAATTAAAACAACGAACTGATAAAAAAAACACCACCTGACTAAAAAGAACGCTAACTAATAAAACAGAACACTTACTGAATCAGATAGAACGAACCAAAGATCAAACGTGACACTAAGTCTGACTCTACTGAAAACTTACTGATCAAACCAAATACTAACTTATCAAAGAAGAGCACCAGCAGATAGAACAGTCATGGATCTTACGCAAGCCCAAACAATCACATAGAACACCTCACCTGAAGGATATCCACCGTGATAAGAAGGAGTGACAAAAAGGTGCAACCCATCGATATTAGCAGGCTACCTCCACGGGATCTCTCTCGGCTCAGCACTGGCTTCACACATGCTAACGACGTACTGTTCCTTTCACCTAGTCATGCAAGCCTATGGGCAAGTACTAAACGGTTGATCTTTTACGAGATACTGTGAATGACTTCTCCTTAGGTCAGTGTGTTTTTTGCCTGGGCATTTGATCATTCCATTTAAGCGACCCTCTGTTCAGGTTATGGCCCGGAGGTAGCCGTGAATGTGATTTACTAACACATGATGCTTGTACCTGAGCTGTCGACAAGGTGCAGCACAATGGCGCATAACAGAATAACCTGTTCCAGGTAACACATATACCTGCTCTAGATGAACATTTCTCCAGGCTGTTATAATTTCTCTCCGAACTTAATTAAATCGGCTAGATTAATAGCCGTACGTTATCATATATAGGGATAATCCAACGTTTTTTGTCCGTCTTCTGTTTAAATCAACATTGCAGGCAGGTATTCTGTTCTACACTGATGACGTAGGGTAGTTATGTATGGTAGGAACGTCCAGCATCCCCTGCATTATATCCCTGTACAGTTATGTATATAAGGGTTTATATCTGTGCAGTTTTCACAAGCCGCTGTCACGTCGCTGATTACATTATTCACAATGAGATTGGCAGGAAGTATTACAAACGTTGATGAACATCTGATAGAAATAATTCACGCTTGATTTACACTTAAATGACACCATCAAATGTGAAACATCACTATCTGTCTTTCCGTGTGTCTGATCCCAGTTACTTACGCATGTATCTGCAGACACAGATAATGTATTTTAGGCAAACATATGGGCTGGTCAGGGTTTTTCCATGAAATGAATGCTACCATTCACAGGATTCTAACTTGAGGCTAATACTGATGAAACATGTTTAATTGTCACCTGACAATACTGACCATTGTTACTGAAGACGATGTTGCTTATAGTGATTTATTATTAACGGTGGTTATGAAAATTATGAGTTTATGTTTCCCTTGCTGTCAGCGTTGGATGTTGCTTTTGATGGTGTTGCTATTGGTCATTTTGCTGTTGATGATGTTGTTACTAGTCGTCTTGCTGTTCATGGTTTTGCTACGGGTCATGTGGTTGTTGTTGGTTTTACTACGGGTCATGTGGCTGTTGTTGGTGTTGCTACGGGTCAGGTGGCTGTTGTTGGTGTTGCTACGGGTCATGTGGCTGTTGATGGTGTTGCCTCGGGTCATGTGGCTGTTGTTGGTGTTGCTACGGGTCAGGTGGCTGTTGTTGGTGTTGCTACGGGTCATGTGGCTGTTGATGGTGTTGCCTCGGGTCATGTGGCTGTTGATGGTGTTGCTACGGGTCATGTGGCAGTTGATGATGCTGCTACGGGCCATGTGGCAGTCCATGGTATTGCTTCGGGTCATGTGGCTGTTGATGGTGTTGCTACGGGTCATGTGGCTGTTGATGGTGTTGCTATGGGTTATGTTACTGTTCACATTGTTGATGCTGGTCTTGTCGCTATGAATGGTGTTGTGCTTGAAGTATTGTCGAGCTACTGAGGACATTGTTATTGTAGCTAAAATGTCAGTCAAGTTGATAACAGTGACGCTACTTATTCCTTTTTTTAAAATTCTCATTGCCTGATTCTCAGTCAAAAACTCATCGGTCAAAAACTGGCATGAGATGAGAAGGACAAGGGTTTTGTTCTTTCTTATAGTTGCACAAAAAATCCTGTTAGGATATGCTCTGTATTCACCCAAGCTTTGGCTATACCCGGTATTCACTCAAACCTTGGCTATACCCGGTATTCACCCAAGCCTTGGCTATACCCGGTATTTAAACAAGCCTTAGCTATACTCGGTATTCGCCCATACCCTGTATTCACCCAAGCTTTGGCTTTACTCGGTATTCACTCAAGCCTTCGCTATATATGGTGTTACATTATTATATTATTTGGTATAATGCTCAAAACAGTATGGATAAGGCGCTGTGTTAATTGTTAATGTCACGAAAGTAAATAGATTTTAAAAATCGTTTCAATGGCATAAAATTGCTGGCTAGAGCAGGAGACAAACGGCATGTGAAGTTGTTTGATGTTTTGTTCAGCGAAGGTGACATTAAATGTCAATACAGGGTTCAATGCCGCATACATGGCATATGTCAAAATGCAGATAAAAAAAAACGGATTAAACATTGAGGCCAGCTCAAAGGAGCCTTGTTGATCGGCAGTGGATGGCAAAACGAGCTACAAATAACAGTCTTCAAACTGAAATTCAAACGGATGTAATGAAGTAAATGTGATGAGTGGAATGGACAATAAAACTGCCTTAGCAATTCTCGGAAAAGGTTACTTTGATCTTTCAGGTCAACAAACGACCTACCAGTTTGACAACGACTGAGTGCGCCATGTCGACGTGTTGTCTAACAAGACATTAGTATGGATAAACGTGTGCTCTACAAATTATTGAAGGACATACGACGAAAACCTGTTATACAGATTTCAGCTATTTCCAGGTAAACTCAGAATTCAGTCACTTTGAATTTTCTAATTGTAAACAGTGATAAATGTAGTGTTTGTAGTGAAAAAACTGTCAACGTTTTGTGTCGTGGAAGAATGATAACCGTCCACTTTTTGTGTATTATTTTCATATCTAGACGTCAAAACAAACATTCGTATACCAGCCTTCAACCAAAGAATCGCAAGATCAATTATCAAAACAACGTTCAAACAACGACCAAAGCAGTACAAAAGTGTGTAAAGTAAGAAAACGGATTCACACAAGTACAAACATCAACCGTTTTCAATGATGGTGGAAAGACGCAAGGTGTGTTTTAGGCGAATAAATTACATATGAATACATACGTGTAATCTTTAAACACAAAGCTCGAAAGCACACATTATAGGCCAGGCACACCATCTTTTACAGCGTGCATGAAAGAACATAAATATATTAAGCTACAAGCTCAATTTGGTGGAGCGGTTTTGTTCCCCATAACGTTATGGTAAATGCCTACATACCTAGCTGTTGGTTCTCTGTAAAGAGACGATCAGACACACGAATACGGTTATAATTCCACACGTGTTTACTCCAACGCTTTCATATATAATACCTGTATTAAAACGTATAACATATTTTGTGAGCATTACATGACGATCGCGGCATGCAGCTGAGATGCGACCAAAAAAGAATGAGTCTGAACTTCTAATAATGGTGTCTGTGTCGCAATTGATGTTTTTTACCACATGAAAGCCTGAGGGTGTTTTGTATGGTTTTAGTCGCAGCATGTCACATCCTGTACTGAAAAGACAGTAACAAGGCACTGTGTATGACTCTTCATATGATCCTGTGCCGGTATATAATTATACAAAGTTATAGACAAAGCTGTCATATTATCGAATGGTTAGGACAAGTGTGGGTTAATTCTGTAAAGGCAAAGGTTTTGTTTTGCTTATGGCCCAGGGCAACTCATTTAGAGTAAGCTTACAGGGCAGGTCAACATAACAGGCAAATTAGCATACGTCGCTGTCTTGATCATAATGAATGTTGCTAATAGTACGCCCAATCAATCGCACACAAAAGCCCAACAGCTCCTCTAAAAGCACAATGTACGAGCCGAAAGGACACAGTGTCGTTGTAAGCAACGTACGTGGTCACCATGAAAACATGGGTGGTACATTAAACACTATAGAATTGCTGCTCTTTTCTTAATGAGAAGAGAGTGGGTTTTTTGACTGGTCCTATTCATCATGTTAAGCTTACTTATCTACCACAACTACGCGGACGAGTTCATCTTTAATGGCGGTGAGACACTTATTAACGGGAATCTTTGAGCTTGCCACACCTGTAATCAGTATAATTCTTACCTGGGTTATCCTCTAAGGTGAGAAGTCCTGGGCTTGTCCTCTACGTGATCCACTGGTACTTACATTATTCATGGGAAAGACTGTACAGCGTTGATCTATGTGTATGGTTGTGGGTGTAAAATCTTACTGAGGTCCCACGTGATCTGGTGTAGAACGAAATCGCGCACTTGACAGGCCTCCTGTCTCTCTCCTTCACACATAGATCCAGGCACACTCCTGTCTTTTTTTGTCCTGCCCACAAAACACAGCGACAGAGCGCGACAGAACCAAACATCCAAACAGGCACGGGTGAGCTACGGACCACCGAATGCTGTCGGCTCACCCATACACACTCGCTATACACATATGACAGACGTGCAAAAGCGGTAAACAAAAATCAAGTATTTTTTAAATATCAGTGGACGGTTTGCACGAGGCAGTTGCAGAGTAAAGTGGTTCGTCCAGTTCTGCCCGGCGTGACGACAACGAGACGAAACCCACAGACAGAGAGAGAGAGAGAGAGAGAGAGAGAGAGCATCGGATAATATCCCGGGGAAAGGGTAAATGAATGTTATTATCACTGGTATAAAATGACGAGGTGGTTAGAAGAATGCGGTGAGTGCGGTAAGGAAAGATGCGCCCCTAACGAGAGAGGGGCTGATTGTCGTGAGGCGGAGTGAAAATGAAGAGTCAGAGACGGGGTATAACTCCGGGGCTATCACTTGTCACAGTTAGAGGATTTCCAAACCAGTTAGTCATAGACTGTGCTGTTTTTCTGATGTTTTATAACGGATAATATATTTAACAACGACACAGAAATTTAGCCACGTTTGTTTTTTGGGGGTTTTTTTTGGATTTGTTTTTCACTTTGACTTTATTGGTCAGCAAGACGAAAGCTGAAATCAAGTAAACAAGTGTGGTTGAATATAAAAATAAATTTGCTACGAGCAAAAATAACTTCCATATATGCAGTTGACAAAATGGAAAAAAGAAGATGGAAAAAGAAAAACTAAAAAACTTGGAGTCAAGGTAGGTAAGGATGATAAGTAACACTCCGTAAATCACACACCGCGGGTGGAATCGATACAATAAGTCGCACGGCGTAAATACAGTCGGTACAAGTCTTACGATGTGGATGGGGTCGGCACGGCAAATCGCACGGCATGAATATAGTCGGAAAGGCAAGTCGGTACGGCAAGTCAGTATGGCAAGTCACTGGGCGTAAATATAGTCGGTACAACTAACACAGCGTGAATGTGAGGCACAGCAAGTTGTGCGGCGTGAATGGAATCATGGGCGGCAAGTCACACGATATGAATGGAGTCGATACAACCAGTCACAATGTGTGAATGAACTCGGTACGGCAAGCCACACGGCGTGGATTGAATCAGTACAATGAATCCCACCACGTGAATGTAACGGGTGCAACAAGTCACAGGGCGTGAGTTGAGTCGGAATGACAAGTTACACAGTGTGAACTGAGTCGGTGTGACAAGTCGTGCGGTGTTGGTGGAATCGGTACAACATGTCACAGATTGTGAGTTGAGTCGGAACGACAAGTTACAGAGTGTGAATTGAGTCGGTGTGACAAGTTGTGCGGTGTTGGTGGAATCGGTACAACAAGTCACAGATTGTGAATTGAGCTGGTACGACATATCGTGCAATGTGAATGGAAAGTTACACCGTATGAACGGAGTCACACAGCGAGAATGAAGTCTGTACAACAAGTCAGGCGATATAATGGAGTCGATACGACAAGTCACACAGCGTGAATGCAGTCGATACCACAAGTAGCACGGTGCAGTTGGAATCGCTGCGACAAGTCGGAAGGTGTGAATGGAGTCGGTACAACAAGGCAGCGAAGTCGGGAGACCTGGGGTCAAACCTGATCAGGTGGTGCCAAATACTGAAAATGGTACCTGTTGCCGCCTCGAAGCGTGCTCAGCGTTGAGAGGTTAGAAGACGAAAACATGGCTGTTTGGCACGGGGTGAGTATAATGGATGGGGTGTCATGTCTGGTGTCTTCCATATGATACGTCAGTGGTGGTAGCACTTTGGCGTCTTGCCCTACCACACGAAGACACTGTACATTTGGCGACACTCCTCGTCATCATATGACTGAACAGTTGTTGAGTATGACAAGAAACAAGCATCCATACATATATGCATATATACATACTTCCATACATCTATTTCTTTATTTGATTGGTGTTTTACGCCGTATTTAAGTATATTTCACTCATACGACGGCGGCCAGCATTATGGTGGGAGAAAACCGGGCAGAGCTCTGGGAAAACCCACGACCATCCACAGGTTGCTGCAAGACCTTCCCACGTACGGCCAGAGAGACTTGCATGCATACATTTATAAATTTACATACATACATACATACATATATAAGTTCATGTTCGTGTGGTTCGTGTTAAACGTCGTTTTGGGAACTGGTCTGGCGATTATTGATAGGGAACGTCAATATATAACTATGTGTTTCGACGCATTGATCAATGTCCATTATGGCAAGACCCATTCCCAAAACAACCAAAACACCAGTATACAAAGGAATATGGAGGATATAATAAATAAATTGTACATAAAGCTGATAAAATATGAGAGTGAATCAGTCAAATAAGTTATAAATGTATGCTAAATAGCCTAACGTAAAAAGTATTTATGACAATTTTATTTATTTATTTGACTGATGTGCTCATACTTATGGTTATTAGGTCTGCTTATTATGTAAATACCATTCTATGTGTGTTATCTTCGGCAGAGTCTTTTAAGCTGCATCTTTAGCAATGTATTGCTCAGTTTTTTAAGTTTAAACTCACTTTTCGATGCCTATGTTTGTTGTTGTAAGTTTGTATTGCAGGTGATTTTGGTGGATGAGTAGCACTCTTTACCTTCATGTGTCAGCCTGGGGGCCTCAGCTTAGCAGTCAGGCAAGCACGACCACGTGAGAAGTTTACCGTTACCTACTGGATTTCTCAAATTTCACGTGTTTCAGGCAATTAAAGGCAGCTGCCCACTTTTAAGCTGAATAATTCACAGACCTTAGTTTGACATCTAAAGCGTGGCTTTGATGCCGAATGCAAACGAAGAAGGCTATATATAATATACTGATTACGCTTGGCTTGTGCCAATTATTGAACATCTGGCAGTTTCTTTCCTGGGTTGAAATTGATCTTGATGATCGTCCTTTAAACATATTAAATCTGAGTTTCGTACATTGTACAATACTTTTGTTGGCAAATAGAGCGTTAAGGACTTGTGGTGATCTGTTTCCCAGTTGTACACTTTATCTATATTGCCGCTTAAATAATGCCGATGATTTCGTTCTACGTCACAGCGTATTGATTCAAAACCTTGTCGGTCAAGTATAATCTATCAAACGCCTTCTTTCTAACTTTCTTAAATTATACAGCGAGTATAGTATTACTGTTGCCAACCTATATATTTGTATTCAAACTGGTACTTTTCAAACACTACATGTTTGGAAGGGGCCTCCGTGGCTCAGTCGGTTAGCGCGCTAGCGCAGCGTAATGACCCAGAAGCCTCTCACCAATGAGGTCGCTGGGAGTTCAAGTCCAGCTCATGCTGGCTTCCTCTACGGCCGTAAGTGGGAAGGTCGTGGGTTTCCCCCGGGCTCAGCCCGGTTTCCTCCCACCTTAATACTGGCCGCCGTCGTATAAGTGAAATATTCTTGAGTGCGGCGTAAAACACCAATCAAATAAATTAAATAAGTACATGTTTGGAACTGGATATGGATACAATGCATAACGACTGTCCTCCCTGCATCACTTCCCTCTTACATGTTTTCTGGTCCCCTCTTACATGTTATCTGCTCCCCTCTCACATGTTTTCTGGTCCCCTCTTACATGTTATCTGCTCCCCTCTTACATGTTTTCTGGTCCCCTCTTACATTTGATCTGCTCCCCTCTCACATGCTATCAACTTTGTTAAGTATTTATATATATAGGTAATCATAACAGTGTGATCGGCGATAATGTATTAACTAGAGTTATCTGAGGTCGGCTGATGTGACAGGCCGACCTCAGACAACGAGAGCTGATACAGCATCGCGGAACACCCACTTTTATGATAATCTGTTTATTATATACCTTTATTTTTGCGTACTAAATGGTCAAACCCCACACCTATTTTCATCAATCAGTAGAAATTTCTTCAGCTCCAGTTTGATTATGGTCGATGAATTTCTATTTAATTAGTTTGAATTGCAAGGTATTTAAATTAAATTTATATACTAAACATTCATGATCTTAGGCCATTACAAAGTCGCCACTTCACGAAATGCTGTCAAATCCTTACGCCACGGGATAAGAAGGTACCCCTTTCTCAATGTAATTATACGACATATTGTTAAATATTATATTTAAACATATTTAACATATAGCTTGACAATATGTGAAGAAATTTAGAAAAATAATTCCGCCACCATCCCCCCCTCATTACCTCACTTTGTTAAGCACTAATAAATTTTATGCATCTTGGAATTAAACTCGTCATCGTATTCTATATAACAGTTTCAAGACAGGCATGTTACCACTGGAACAATGCTTTAGAAGCCGTTAAATATTACGGTGAATGTAGAGTTCCTCTGAACTGCCAGATTATTTCTTCCCCTTTTTTTTGGGGGGGGGGGTCTTTTATAAATATGAACGCGTGAAATCATCAAAATCCGATTTTGACCCTACTTTTGTCTTTTGACGTATCAAAAAGTATAAATCGCATCTCTCCGATTTTTCACATACATGTTCTTCAGTAATTGTACTTCGTATTCAAGTAGGATTTACTTGTTTTCTGCATGGAACAAAATCACACCTCAATGCTGCACCGAAGTAGGACGATTTCCTATACAGTTGAAGGTCTGTCAGCAACCTGCGGATGGTCGTGGGTTTCCGCCGGGCTCTGTCCGGTTACCACCCACCATAATGCTGGCCGTCGTATAAGTAAAATATTCCGGAGTACGGCGTAAAACACCAATCAAATAAATAAATAAATAAATAAATAAATATACAGTTGAAAGGGGTCCTTTCAAAACGAGCACTAGACATCGATCATGGCGCACCGGTGGAAATTAAGGATGGAACTACTGACGACTGTCGTGAGGATGTTAGCGCCGGATATATTTGCTCTGTTTGCTGTTACGTTCAGTAGATGGGAAGACAAAGGACGCTGGGTTCATGGAAAGGCAAATTTCGGATTCGTGTGACAAGTTTCATCGGCCCTGAGTGATCTCCGACTGTATGGGATTTATCAACATGTGAATATTAAACCATGCTACCTTTTGTTGAAACTACTGACGACTTTTCTGACGTGTTTTCTTTGCAATTTATACTGTTGTTGTTGCGTCACACCAAGTTCCCATGTCAGTTCAGGGATTTCTCCGCTAAAAGACGCTTTGAATGAAAACATTGAAAGTAGTCTCAGTTTTCAGCGGATGCGCATGTAGACCTATATACGAACCCTGATAAACCCTGCTAAAATAGGATGCGCCTGTACTGCGTGGGTAACGGCCATAGGTACATGAAAAATTATTTCTTATTTCTTTAGGTTGTCTTGGAAATGAGTCTTTCGATTGGAACGAAGCGATTACGAGTGGTATATGAATGTTGAACTTTACGATTGGACGACGTGCATTTTGAAAGGACTTCTTTTATCTTTGCTCTCTATTTTTCAGTTTGCCCCACTTCTTCAGGTTCTAACAACAGGTTTCAACATCGATCCATGCTTATTTCTACAAATTTTCGAACCCATTCCCACACTCCTCACAGTGGTGGCGCCGCCACCACGTGTTACTCTCGTGATCAGTACCTCTTCACACATAAATCGAGCCAGAAAATTACCTATTACGTTTTTAATTTCATTTATCTATTTGATTGTTGCTTCAGACAATATTCCAGAATTTTCACTTAATCAGGTACAATGAATGAAGGTAAATCGCTGACCTTTGGAAAACTAGTGACGAACTTTTCCACGCGTCTTTTAAAGTATCTGAAAAACAAGCATTCTAACAACTCGGCCAAGGCCCGCTCATAATGAAGTATTTAGTGAGTGAGTGAGTGCTTACGGTTTAACGTCGTACTTAACAATTTTTCAGTCATATAACACTGAGGGAGTTCTTAGAGTGCATGTACGTGTATTATGCCTTCTTGTTGCAAGACGGACTTCCACCGCTCTTTTATCTAGTGCTGCTTCACTGACAACACTTACCGAAGGCAGGTAAGCTTCCCTACCGAGCTATTACACTCATACGGGTCAACCAGTCGTTGTACTTCCCCTTCATGCTGAACGCCAAGCGAGGAAGCTGCAATTTCCTCTTTTAAGGCCTTAGGTGTAACCGGACCCAAGATTGACCCTGGATCCACAGCCTTCGAAGCAGACGCTCTACTAACTGAGCAGTCGGGGCCGGTCTTGAAGTATTTAAGCCAGGAACGTAAATGTTGGCCTTTGTATACAGAAGTCATCTTTTTTAAAGCATATATGTTTTGATATTTTTGTTTTAGGTATATTCCACGTGTTTTATGACCAATGCTCAATTTAAGAAAAGATATAAATAAAACGGGAAGCCAGCGACCTACAATAAGGTCGGGCATTGGGTGTTGACACGTGCAGGTCAAGGAATTAAAAGGTCCTGAAAAGTTCTGAGCAGATAGGTGTTTGACAAGAGGCCACACATGAGTGATTGGCTGGTGTGACACGATCATTCATGTTAACACAAACGTTGAAGTCTGCATGCTTGACTTGGCCTGGCCTAAGGTCAGCCGTAACGCCATTTGTTCCGCTACCTCCACGTAGCGAATGTGTTCCGACCCACTCGGCATTTATTTTCATTCATGGTCAAACGATCCCCTAATCCAGGGTGTAATTATCATAAAAAAATGGTCAAGTCTCAGTCAGGTAGTCTAGTAGACTAATCCCCAGATAATCCGTTCAGTGGTTCAATAATACAAAGCTAAATGGTTGATCTCTTTAATCTTTCCGTGACTGATCGTGTTAATACATTACCAACGCCGACGCTTTTAAAGGAAGACTTCTACAGTACTGCGTGTTAAGAAAAGGTGTCAAAACTTTAAGAAAACATACTTGATTATGAGGCCAAATTAACTTGAACTCTTGTCAAGCCTAACTGTTGATGAATATTGTTGCAACAACAGGATCCTATCTGCTTTAGGCAGACACCACGCCGGTGTTTGACTGAGTGACAGCCTGCACATGCGACTTTGCTATCAGCCTATAATTATAGTCCCCTGTAAAAACAACATATTCGGCCTTTGGTTGAGCTTGTAGGGTGCCTTCCACATATGACTACAAATTGAAATCAATTCATTCCACTTATGCCTACGCAAGGGATTAAGTCACCCCGTAGACATCTCAGCTCCTAAGACCCAGGAAGAATTTGTTACCGGCAAGTGCGGATGTCGCAAGCTACTTCTTAACGGCTTTATGAACAGAAGTAACACGAAACTTGACACCAAATGCTGGTGGAGATGTGATGTTATCGGGGGTCGAGCTGGGCTTTGCACCGATAATGATATTGTCATCAGCTTAAATGATGATCGCAACCACGGACCATACCCTGCAGATCCACTTAAGAGAAAGGAATACAGACGGATGGAGGATACATACAACCAACTGAAGGAAGAATTTCTTGGTGGCACACGTTCCCTGATGGAGTATGACGCCTCGGTGTCCAGGATGCTGTCCTTCTGATTTTTAATAACATAATTATATTAAAGTCTGATCTGTTCGATATTCTGTCAGGACTATATTATAATTATGTCTGAGAAAAATAAATACACAATTTTTATCAATATATGAATTTTGTCATGCTTGACTGATCCCAGAGGTGACTTGCCACATAAGGCGTTAATCCTAATCCCTTGTCCCTCCATTCCACTTATGCCTACGTTGTGTTTCGACTTTTCTACTCTAATTTTTCAAATCGTAAGCATAAATGGAATATACCGCTTGTAGAATGAATGAATGATTATGGTTTAACGCCACATCGGCAATATTTCCGCCATATCGTGGCGACCGCTTGTAGAAGGTCAACATTTTTGCATTTTCCGTCCACGGTATATTCAGCTGACTTTACATACAGTCAGACAATTCTCAAACGTCAACACGCTCTTCTGTATCCCTTTAACTCACCAGAATAGCTGGCGTGATTTCAGGAACGCAAGGTGGCGAACTACAATGTCCAACGTATTGTAAGGTACATTTATATTAATTCGCTTTGAATACAAAAGGATCATGGTTTATTTAACTGGATGCCTGAGTTTCATCGCAATGCACAAGGCCCCTGGAGTGGGTCTAAATTGGGTGATATACGTTTGATTTGCAGACTGTTACGCACACGATAACAAATAAGATTAACAACATAATGGAAGGACATATTTGACATTCCTCTCAGGACCGATTACCCCACCATCCAGCAGTATGTTTTCTTTCCACAACCCATCCTTCCACGCATTGTGTATCGTTTTCTTCTATCTCAACAGGATAACTTATTAAAAAGAGTCGGGTGGGAGTGCTCGCTGCATGTGTTAACACAGTTTCCGCGAGTTGAATACACACAGCCAATCCGTATGTGTCACAGAACTACACAGCAGACAAATGTTTAACCGGATTGACTGCCTGTCCTGTATCATTCTGAATGTTTCCATATTTACTGTTGTCCTGCATCATAGTTCGGGTCCAGCGGTTCGTTAAAGACCGCTTGTCTTTAATCACTATGGTGTGCAAGTGTGTGCGTCAAACGTGCGGTAGTTTGTCAGTAACTTACCAAAGGGCCATGGCTTAATCTGTCCACTCCAGGATTTCCTCTTAAAAATGACCACCATCGTATAAGTGGTAAAACATGGTGTTAAACAAAAATCAAATAAACACGTAAAATAGTGGTTCCAATATACGCACAGTTCAGCAATTTACATAGTGAAACTTTTCAACATGCAGTGCGTTATGCTGTATTTATACATGGTGGTATCATCGCTAATAATGACACAATCTTCCGAAAATGTAATATTGTCTGTTGTAGAAAAGAAACAACACACACAAAAACAAACGCGACAAATGATCAAATTTGAATAATGAATTGGCCTACATAACTTGCAGCATTCGGTGATCTTATACATTCACATTTATACACGGGTAAGTAGCACAGTCCTTGTACAGACAGCGGAGACTTTTACATGGAATAGTGTGAGCTCATTTCAGCTTATATTTGTCCAATGGATGTAATATGCTGCTCAGGTGCACGGCACTAGTCGCGGGTATGAGTGACAAACATCGCCCCGGGAGACGATCCTGAGGTCAAACAGGGTCAAGGCCAGCTCTAACAGCACCCAATAGGTGGGTGTGTAGGTGGAGTCACGGCAGTGCAGAAAACCTGTCTCATTCTGTCATATTTTCGTACTTTATATACTTTTTTAGTCCTTTGCTGGTTTGTGCTATACCTCATTTAGGGATTTGACCTCGTGATTATTGACATGGAACGTCCTTATTTGTTGATGGCTGGTATACGAATGTCTGTTTCGACACATAGATTAAACTCTCTACCCACTCAGACCGCTAAACAGAGCCAACTGGGGGTGATAATACAGTGTTTACGTCACCTCTTCAAACATACATCAGTGAATACTCAGCACTACTTGTTCGTATTTTGAGCCTTCTTTTGATCCGAATACGCTGTTTTTGAAACTTTGCCCGTACATGTGTCGTTTAGCGGTTGATTTATTTACCTGTTGATGTATTCAAGCAAACGACAACCAATATTGGCCATGTCTCCTTGATAAAGGAATGCACGCGGCGTATATCTGACACATTTATGACAAGAATCAGATAAGCATACCCAATACACTGAATCGTACTGAATAATGGGGCTTTCACACTTAATTCAGTACATTTATTGACATCCAGATCCCCTTTTGAGTGACAAACTTTACATATGTCTGGTAAATGACATGGATGAATAAGACCCGGGCTTTCAAGTCTGAAGGAAACCTTTGCTAATTAACAGAAATTGGCCTTGGAAGAAGATGAAAGGATATAAAGGTATTCACCTGTCTGAATGGCCAACTGGCAAGGTTGGGCGGTTTCAGAGTGGAGAGAGTTATTTCCCCTGAAACATCTTCTCAGACAGCCTGTGCAAAAGTTTAAACCATGTATGCTGTGACATCTTGAAATATAAGGTATACGCTCTTCTCAGCTACAGAAGCAAAAGTGTGTGCAAAAAAATTCACAAGCGTTTAATTGTTATTGTAGAAACAAAACAATAAAATCGGTCAATCTATGACAAATAAATAGGCATAAGTCTTCAGAGGTTTCATCGCCCCTGACCCACATAAACCTGACCACTAAGCATTGTGTTAAGGGATTAGCCAATTGACCAATCCATCAATCAGTCTGTCAGTGTAAGGATTCGTGACTATGTTATGGATGGCTGAGATTCTGCGAAGGGTCCGTTGAACCTAGCCATTCACTCTCTCAGAACACACGACGTATTTTGTGTTCAAGCCTGAATCGAACAATGATCAATCTATTGGTATAGGCAAAGTAGCTGTGGGTCTACATGGGCTATGCTCTTACTGAAGATGGCCGGATCCTTCCCCGTGGCATAATGCAGGACGCCGTCGTATAACTGAAATATTCTTGAAGACGGCGTAAAATTCCACTGAAATAAATAAATGGCTAACAAACTGATCAGAGCTCTCTCTGACCAACACAGAGCACCCATACTGACACGTGTGTCTTATTTGCTTTCCTTTTAGTATTTCATAAAGATACCGTATTGTTCCCGTTCGCTCTGTCAGTAAGGGAATCAGATGGTGGGATAACAAGCTCTTCACCTTGTGCCTCAGGGACGGCCTTATGTGGATATGACGTTTTGACCTTGCTAATGCCTGGCTATGGTATGGAAGACTAAATCTTTTCCGGTCCACAGTTCCGAGTTTATCACGTTTTCACATGTGCAGTATAGCAAGGCCTCCAAAGACGCCAGATCTCCTTTCACAACACGCCAGCAAATGTGCTGTCCTGGAGGTATTGAAACAGTCATTTATTACTTTGCCTATAGAGCAGGTAAAATTGGGGCAAGGATTCTCCAAGTATGTATGACCAACGCTCTCCAAAAAAATAATGTGTCTGTCTTACATCTTCACACATTATTTTTGACTATTGACAAGGAATCAATAAAGTCTGGACAATTGACAGAATGTCAGCAGTTGTGCTGCTCCTCCTGTCTCCAGTCAATCGCCCTGCCCGACAGGAAATGCTGAATTTGATCTTCTGGAGAAGCTAACTTAATATATCACCATCGCTTGTTGAATTATTCAACACTATCACAGAGGCAACACGAAGTCATGGCTATATTAAATTATGACATATCTGAAAAGCGAGGAGCTGATCGAATTATTATTGTTTTTCTTATTGGCAAACAGAGGGTCGTTTTTTTTTCATGATAAATATCTTCTCATATTTTCTGACAAATGCATGAAAACTGTTCTGCAGATGATGTAAATTAAACATGTTTACTTCAGTGCTCCTCTCCGTTCTCCAAACATTTGTGTTTTGCACACAGGTCCGGAGTGTTTTTATAACTTCTAGGTCAGCAGTTAGGGCAGGTAGGTGGCACTAGTCATATACAGGGATATGTAATCGGCTCCATAGAATTAGATATTCAGTTCATGTTATTTAATCGGATAAATACAGAGTGTGCTACTGGGAGCACAGGGATGTCATGCCATGGCTTTCTACTGGGAGCACAGGGATGTCATTCCAAGGCTTTCTACTGGGAGCACAGGGATGTCATGCCAAGGCTTTCTACTGGGAGCACAGGGATGTCATTCCAAGGCTTTCTAGTGGGAGCATAGGGATGTCATGCGATGGCTTTCTACTGGGAGCACAGGGATGTCATGCCAAGGCTTTCTAGTGGGAGCACAGGGATGTCATGCCATGGCTTTCTACTGGGAGCACAGGGATGTCATGCCAAGGCTTTCTAGTGGGAGCACAGGGATGTCATGCCATGGCTTTCTAGTGGGAGCACAGGGATGTCATGCCAAGGCTTTCTAGTGGGAGCACAGGGATGTCATGCAATGGCTTTCTACTGGGAGCACAGGGATGTCATGCCAAGGCTTTCTAGTGGGAGCACAGGGGTGTCATGCCAAGGCTTTCTACTGGGAGCACAGGGATGTCATGCCACGGGTTACATATTTTCATCATTGTGCGGTTTAATGGAAAAATAAGAATTAGAAAGTAGTTCGGCCACAAGATGTGTAGCCCATTGTTTTTCGCGGAGTAAGTTAACTAAGTTTAGAGAAATAGTTGTCTGTTTCGAAGACCGTTAATACATACCCCCCCCCCTCCCCCCAAATTTCCCTTTTTGATTTGAATCATCATTTTTGTAATTATTCTCTATAAAAGTAGGTTGACTACATTATAGTCTTTATCCGAAGTGACGTTGAGTCAAAACCATTCATGGACTACATCTAATCTTCCCCTGTGATTTATTAACTTCCTTATTGGGCTTTTGTTCTGTTGTTCTATATTCTACCCGAGAACAGATTTTGTCCATATGCAATAATCATAGTACATTATAAAAAGATTGTCTATCCAAAATGTAGAATGGTATTACATTATCGGAGTTTTTTTAACTACGTGCTTTTTGCCATTAAAGAAATCTGATATTGCAGGCAAGCTGGAAAGCTTTTACCAACATTCAGGTGAATGGAGTAGCATGGTTGTTTTAAACTCCTTATACCTGGGAATAGTTTAGATTGTTTTAGCAATTTTCATACTGATACAGGCTAAAGAGACCAAATACAATGACGTTGGTCGTAATAACAGACGTGAAGGAGTATAGGCCTACACGTACGTCCGATAGTACATGTACTTAGGCATGGATGCGGGAAACTCACAGATGTTTACATCATCTCCTTCCCTCTACACAGCTCTAATTTCCCTTATCCGGGGTTTAGGTGGCAATGGAGTATAAACCATTCGTCGGAGACTGTATGAGATGTATGAGCTTCATTGTGACGGATTAACGGTGTATGATTGGAGGTTAAGCTTCTGCACAAGATGGGTTTATAAGTCATACTCCTCACAGCGGATATGCCGCTCACTACGCTTGCTTTACAACACTGCCACCACTAGAAATGCTTTGCTTTTGGAGCCTGTGCGATACACGTAGGCTTGCTTGGGCTTAGCTTCAGTACTGTGTCCTCGCGTGCAACTACTTAAATAAAATCATATTGCGCATATTTTAGATAATGTGAATGCATGTGTACAACGTATAAAGTGACTCCACTGAACGTGGCGTTGTTCAAAATTTCTGTATAGTCCGTTGCTAGCTCATTTGACGTTGGTCACCCACTGTTTGCTGTTTTTTTTTAAGATGCAAAGAACACCGAGAAAGAAAGACGAAAAGTTACAGTTAAATGAAGAGACCTAAAAAAACGAGATAGGCATCACTGAACAGACCACCTAAGAATAAATATAAATATACTTTCATTTATTTATTTTTTTTTGCTTTTTTTTAAAAAGAGTTAAAGGCGCTCAAACATTTGAACTTTCCAGTGAGCTTTAAGGACCATACTATCAGAGGTTAGGAACTCTGACGTCACAGGAAGTTTTTTCAACTCTAATCACGACACTTAGTGTTGGAATAACTCTTTTTACCCATGAGTGAAAGATTACTGAAATAATATTCCCAAAAACTCCCTCCTTCTGGTGAATATCAGGAAAAACAGGTGATGTGACGTCAGAGTTCCTAGATACCATAAGTATGGCTTATGAAACCCACCCCAGTTTTCAAATATTTGAATGCATTTCAAAGCTCTTTGAAAAGCTGACAAAACAAATGAAAGTATTTTATGCATAGTTTCAATTGTCTGTGTGATGAACATTACTTCATACTTTATTTTTCTTTTACTTTAAAACAGGGAATGATTTCCGTCTGGTACTATAACTGTTGCACACTGGTATTTAGTTATGTGCGATACTATTTATCTTAATGTCTTTCATATCGTATATTGATGATAATTTGTGGGTATCATAGACATTTACAGTTGACTATGTCTTTAATAAATAATAGTGACGTCCCCTTAAAATAGGTAAAATGTTGTTTCTTTTCCCTTAAGAGATGTGACCTGAAAATATAAACCAGCATAAGATCCAATCTCCTTAACTCCGTTACGCTTTTTCCAGGATCGTAATTAGGCCCTACTGTGGGTCAGGTAAAAACCGTTACAGACTGAATTAACTACAGACCCCTCAGGTAAATAAAACTGGCTTTATCTACGCCATCCATGATATTTATTCTGACGAGATCACAAAGGTTCGGCCATGCGGTGGCATACGTGATAGGGTTTGTCTATAACTATAGACTCGGCCACATAAAGTGGGTGTTTTGAAAAAAATATGGTTGTTATGTTAAGATGGGGCATTCATGTTTGAAGACTATAAGAAAACCTGACTAGACAAGGTTAAGCAAATCCGATTTTCTATCTGAACATTGCGAGTTTTTTCTCCTGTCATCTGACCAACTCTGTTCTGTGTTATGTCTTCGATCATCCTCATAAACAAACGCGATGGCTTTGTTTTTCAGAACAGATTGTCATTTTGCGTATCCATACAATTCCCAATACGTAAGCTGAACACTTGATACGTCCTTCTGCAAAATCATGACCATACATTTAACTTTCTGAAACCAAATGTTAATCTTCTCTTTGCCTGATGACCGCCTCGTTGCATTTTGTGACCAAAATCCTGTATGTTCTTGAAATATTGCAATTTTTATTATTTCTATTCTTCACATCCAAACAGAATGTGAAATCAACGGGATACAACAGTCTTGTACTACGTAACGAGTAATGATGATAACACATTATTGGCACAATTCAAAATGGTAATCAGTTTAGTTTTGAACTTCGCCACCAAACTGTCAGACGCTCATTACAATCAGTCTGCAGTACAAATGACGTGTTTCAGCCGAATAGTCAATTGCGGCCAGACATTGCTGATTGAAAGGACATCCATTGCCCAGGGGCTTCTTCCAGCTCACACTTCGTCCCAACTCGTATTTGTCTTTGGTGTCTAATGGGAGATATCCATACGCTGTAATTAAGTCACGACACACATAACCCCAAGGTGTTCGCGCTGATTTCCATGGATCCAAGCCCAAACCCGTGAGGTTGGAAGGGAATACAAACGAGAGAGAGGGAGACAGTCATCTTGAGATGAAATATCGTCATATTCATACTACCACTCTTGAACAACATGTAGTTGACACCAAATGTGACACCGTGGTATACCAAAAGTGAACTGATCAGTGCTCGTCCTTTCCCATTTTCAGTACTCACAAGTCTTAATTTAAGCTTGATGAATTGCTGATATATATGACAAAAGTTGTCACGCGTGTATCTTCTAATGCAGGTACATTTCAAATGAAGATGTACTGTAGATCTACAGGGCTGCGTCCAATGTTTTAATTATAGAAATTTGTGGCTTTAAAACGTCACCCAGCAATGACTTGTAAAGCCCATCACTGTCTGCACTTACTGCATACCTACTGATTATTTACTGGTTTGCTGTACAAATGTGCTGTTTAGGCTGATGAACGTGACTCGATTACTGAATCGTCAGTTACGGGAAGATATTGCGGATTTAATAGAGCATCTATGCCTCAGGCCATCCTTAGAAAATATGTCTGTTTCACTTTTTGGTAAATATTTGCATCTGGAAAATTAATGTAGGCGAGTTGGAATGTTTTCTTTTGTTTTAGTTCTGCTTTTCCTGAAAATGTTGCCCTTAATGGCAAATTTCACTGAAAATAAAAAAAATGCTCCTACAAACATTTTCTAGAGAGAATGATAACATTTCAGTAGGGTCTTCCTGTACGTCAAAAACAAATATATTTTTAATGACCGCTTCACAGGTTTTTCCAAACTCACACTGTGTCGAGTTGGGACGAATCTGCACAGGTACTTCATCTGTAATCAATCACCCGCTAAATATATTGGCCAGACACAGGGAACGGCACCTGTATTTATCTTTTAATACAAAATATCAATACGCTGTCATTAAGTGTAGACAAAAAATTCAAAGGTGTTAATATTGGTTTCAGGGAGTCTAGCCCAGGAAGATGTATTGGAAGAGACTATAATCTTGGAAGATTCCTGCGTCCTAAGAATACCGTGTAGCCGACACGAAATATGCCACCCAGGCGCAGTGTACCCACATAAATTGGTCTGTGTTACCCCCTTTGAACTAATGAAAAGAATTGAAATGTTAATAAGTATACTAGCTTTTCTTCACGTGACACATAAGCGAACTCCAAGGAAATCATAAATACTAAATTCAATGAATTTCCGGGCTATTGGTCATATAGTAGTTTAAAGGCCAGATCGTAACGGGCTATGACAAATACATAACCTTCTCATGTTTTAGCTTTTCATGTTTTAGCTTTAATGGGTGATGTTATAGAAGCGAATGAGTGAGTGAGTGATTGAGTGCTTGGGTTATAGAAGCGAAGGGCATAAAGTACCAATATACTAAATATAGAAAACGATTTTATTGCGAATTTTGTTTGATACAAACAAAGCCAGAAGAAACATTGTCGCTGAGTTTGTCACGTTTTTGCATGTGGCAATATACTGAGGTCTCCAAGATCGCTGTCTCTCTTCTCATAACACGCCACCAAATGTGGTGTCTTTGAAGCTGATATTTACACAGGGGGCTAAAATACTACTCCCCAACCCAGACATTAATCCGTTTGTAAGGTAGAATAGGGAGTTAGGATTCTGCCAGTTAGTGTCTGTGTGTCGAAACACATCAGTCGTCAACCAGTATGGACGTTCCAGTTCAGTATTTGCTAGACCAATCTCCAAAACGAACACAAACCACCGTAGGCCTATAAATGTAGGCTATATAAAGTGGGAGATTAGGGCGGAATCATGAAAACAGAAGCAGTCAGCAGTTTGCAGTGATGTTGGAAATGCGCAAGGTATGTTCTAAACGAATGAGTGAAATTCGTGTTCAAATAGTGTACCATTCTAGTATAAACGTCGTCGATAATGAAATGTATATTTCAGTTGCGCTTTGATTGCAACTGTTCATACATCCAACATGGCGATTTAATTCAACACGGTGAATATACCCCCACCGACCTCGGGCTAAGCGGAATTAGGCACAATTTTGAAGCAGATTGCCATCAAAATTCTGGACGCTCTGTCCATATTTACTTACATGACAATTATACTTAAGAAAACTTAAAATGCAGGCGTCTGATGCACAGTGACAACGAATAACTCGAAGAGACTGCGAGGACTTCAAACACCGTACAATTTAATATACAAGATCGCTTCATCACTATGATTAAGTGGCCTCGTGCTGAGAAGTATGTTCATTATATTGCTTTTAATTTATAGCTGTTCAGTTTTAACAGATGGATTTAAAGGGGTTAGATTCAGTATAAACAAGAGGCTTACAGCATGGAGAGTATGACTAAAGCAAACTAAGGCATCTAATAGATTTCCGTTTGATGATAATCTCCTCATCTACAGGTATAAAATATTGCTTATTATAACCTTTGAAAACTTTCGTGTTTCATGTGTTTCATTGACTACTTTATTGGATTGTTACTTTAGGTTATACTCAAGGCTGTGCTCATATGAGTGAATGAAACTATTGGACAAATTATGGGATTTGTTCACAACATGTGTGTCTGCCACCAAACACCCCTCACATTAAAAGCAAAGCACGTAACTTTTACAAATCACTGAACTCAGTGGAATGCCTCAAGGGCTAAATTTTGTCCGCTAACGGCCGTTTACATATCTTCCTACAGCTGACACCTTTACATGTATGCAAGGCTAATATCCGGTTCCAGTCAGGGGTCCATTTAAGACTAGGGCACCTGAAGACTGTGAGCAACGAACCAGTCGGGACTTCCAGCTGTGAAGCCTTAAACTGTGAGCTTCAGATGTATATGGAGATTGCATACAGCTTATGAGATTAGGTGATGGTGACCTAAGGCAATACAAGATTGTTCTTCAGGTAATAGAATATGGATTTTCCTGTTTCCTGTTTTCTGACTGATAAACATGGACGCAGTGTATGTCGTGTTAGGGAAACAGTTGAGTGGATCCGGTATACAGAAACCTTGACAAAAATGACATATAATCTCTGTAAGCAGCAAAGGAGTAAAAACCACTGATGGTAAACTGAGGAGTATGAGCCAGACGATGTCAAAGTGACACGATATGATGTGAGCCAAAGCCTATGTGCTAGCTGACCTCATAACTTCGTTAAAGGAGAAGAAAACATAAAAATGATGACAAAATCAGATGAAAGAGCGTCCAAACTTATTTGCAGATATGATTTTTAATATTTTTTGGATTTTTTTTTTCAAGAGAAAAGGGTATTTGAAACTATTTTTGTATGCTGGGTATTTGGGACCAATTTCGGTATTTAAAATTGTTGCATAGTAATGTTGTAAATAAGGATGTGATGTTTGTCTAATAAATTTATTTAAATGTTAATTTGTTGTTTATATCGAAACATATGCGTTTAACCTAAATTATGAAAATATTTATGAGCATATTAAAAATAAAAATATGATCCAAATTGAAGTTTAATACATTTATTATTTGAAAAAAAACAAATTCTAGTGCAAAAATATTTATTAAACCTGTGTTACATCTTCATTATGACATTATTAAACGAAGACTATAAATACCAAAAGGTGGTCCAAAATACTCACTATACAAAAATTATTTTCAAGTGTCTTGAAAAAAATATTGAAGACCCACATTTAGGAATAACTTTTCGCACTCTTTCATCTGAATTTCATGTCATTTTCATGTTTTCTCCACCTTTAACCTTGGCTCTGGCGTGTTGCTCTTTCATCAATGCTTATACCTACACAGTCGTGGAATTTCCTCCTCCATGGTTGTGCCTCCTGCTCTGTGGATATCCATGCCCTTGATTTGCATGGGAGAAGAAATGAAAAGACAACTGTACCATTTGCATGTAAGGATGACAGAATTTCTTATTGCTCATTTATGTACTTTTAGGTTTTCGCTGCACACATGACTATTTTACACTCTACTCAAGAATATTTCACTTAAACGACGGCGATTGTGGTGGGAGGAAACCAGACAGAGCCCAGGGGAAACCAACAACCATCCGTACGAGGCTGGAAGATCTTTCCACGTACGACTGGACTTGAACTCACAGCGACTGCATTGGTGAGAAGCTCCTGGATCATTGTCCGCGCTGGCGCATGAGCATTTCACTTAGATGATTAATGCCGAGTTTACTGATACCGCCGCATCTCGCCAACTACCCGACAAACATTCTGACTTAAGCTGTAGACGAACCAACGAAACTGGGCTCGTAACTAGACTCACAACTTTACTTGTTCAGGGCTAACCTGTCCTCATGCAGTCACATTTGTGGATGAGGGCACATATTTATAAAGCACAACGGACATAAGTGCCAAAAATAATATAGACAGTGTAAATAAGTATTTTTATCTTGGAACTTCGGAGTGTGTGATATTATCTGTACTTTTTCATTTGTATGGTTTTATTATGCAGTCTTTAAAATTTAATTTCTTTCCGATTACAATTTTCCCCCAGCGTGGGACAGTTTTACAGACTGGAAAGTACATAGACCCATAAGAAAAGAAATGACTTTACATTGGATTTGCATTATGTTTTTCCTGCCGTGATCATGAGGATTATTGACCACATGGGGTGAACGTCAAATTGCTTGTCACGACTATAAACTCGTACACAAAAAGTGGCTATTTTGATGAAATACGATCATTCTAAGCAGATGGACGGGCTATGAAGCCAATAAGTCACACGCGCACGTTTTCTCGACTATAGACTCGGTCACAAAATGTGGCCATTTGATGTAATACAAACATCATGTCAAGGAGAATAAAGTATAGCGATCAAATGTTTCAACTCGCTTGACACCGTGTATATATGTTTACCAGTGTATGCTTCAGGGCATTGACTGGAAGAAGAAGACCTACATCCAATGGGATACCTTTTGCCGCGCCTCGGCCAATCAGGTCCAGGCTGGAATGACAGCCGTACAATCTTACCATAGTGCGTTTCCACTCTGTCCATAAAACGTCATGCAAAAGATGCAAGTAGAACATAATATTAATTTGTTTCGGCCAAACTGTGGTGAGGTGTAAAGGTGTTTCAGTACATTCAATACATATTTAAAATAGTGATGAATTGCATTTTATACACTAATGGATAGAATTTGTTTCGTTTTATGTACAGTGATGAAACCTTAATCTTTCTGTACACGAATAGGACATTCATCTTTCAAGACAGAAGAAACTTTAGTCAGGCAAATGTGACATTCTGTCAAAACGTAGCGATTTTTGTTCATAAATATTCTGCTATCAGGTTTAATCCTCTGTTTGTGGAAATCGGAGTCAGGACTCTCATTTTTCTGTCTGTGTTTGCAACACATCGATCATACAACCTGTTTATCGACCAGTGACGTTCATTAAATAAATTCTTATAAGAATTATCGCATTTTTGCCTAATTCTGCTCGCCATGGCCATTGCTGCGGCGCGGGACGTTTAAGTTGCTACACTATTTATACATTAATAAGAGTTACCTCAAAATCCTAACTAACGTAAATTGACCGGCGTCCGGATTTCATCGGTTACGCGTGACGCTAATTTGGGTTTACTCTCTGTATGATGCATTTTTGATAGCATATCCCCGACTCAGCAAGGTCAAAACGTCATAAGCAGAGCATATCTTCACTGAGGCATATGGCGAAGGACACGGGATCCCACCATCCCATTCTTGGACACAGGGCACAAATAGCGAACGGAACAGTAATGTACTTGTCCGAATACTGAGAGAGGAGCACAGAAGTTGTAGGTGACCCGTTCGGTATTTATTTATTTAGAGTTATACTCTGATCTTAGCGGGGATTATGGCACATGGAAGGATCCTGGCAGAACCCGGCAAAAACCCACGACCATCCGCATGTTCTAGCACAAGTTCGCACGAAGAACGGGGGGAGGGGTAAAGCCTCAACAGCTAGACTTGAACTCACAGCGATCGCATTGATGAGAAACTTTTAGTTCATTGTGTTGAGCTAGAACAGTAACAACCAAGACACAGAGGCCCCGAGCTCGGCCCAAGGGTAACGTGTTTGGTGTCGATGGTGTGAGATGTTATGATATCATACTTGGGATGAAGTCATTGGGAAGTCATGTTTGTATATTGGGCAGTCGTTGTAGCCGTAGAATGTGTTCTGTAGGATCGAAAGGTCAGCATGTCCTATTTTCAACAGCTACCGCATCCAGTGCATGGAGCTGGGTGGTGAAAAGACTGATGTGACATGAGGGACCTCCCATACGCAAAACCGCGTTAATTCGAGATCGGCCGTGATAGAAAGTGCATCGCCATGGCATTGGGACAGACTTACACCATTGCATAATGATTACTGCTCATGCAATGCTTTTGCCGTTTAATGAGATTTAGAAGGATCGTCACACAGACATCATTTCTTTACGGGGAAGGAAAAAATTTATCTCTAAACTGAAGCTAGAATATTATACCGACGGGTTAATGTCGTAAAATCATACGCCGATCGTCGCGCTGTGATCGGATAATCAGTCACGTATGATGGCGGGATGATACGTCCATCGTAGGCCCATCGACCGTCCCGCCACCATGGGTAGAGGATTTAAGGTAAGTGTCCGGCTTACTGTATCTCGATTCAAAACAATCAATACACAGCCGGCATTTTGGCGGTCAAGCTACATTAATGGACCTACCGATTGGTCATTCAGGAATTGTCTAAATACACTAACAACAACGGTTATGAGAAATATTGTCTTTCTTGCCCTTTCAAAGAAAGGTAAAGCTTTTTTCAATAACTATAAAATTACGAGTAAAATGTTTTTCTCTTTTGCACCTTCAAAAAGTTTTTATCTTCTTTACTGTGAAAATGGTGAGTAAAAAAATCTATCTTCGCCTAGAAAATGAAAATTTCCCCTTCACTGAAAATGTTTACTAAATTGCCTTTTTATTTGTGCAATTTTTTTCACGTCTCTTCCACGCTTCCATAACAAACACAGCGAGCAATATTTCTATTCTTTCTTTACTTTACCTTTTCACGGCTCTTCTCTCTCTGTTCGTACGATGACGACAATTTTTGTTCTGATAGACTATACTTTCTATAACAGTTCAGCTTTTGTTACGTAAACAAGAGCATTGAAAATGGGCAATACAAATATGTATCTATTTTAAATCGATTGTATTATTTAATTTGTGTTTAATTCTATAGCCAATAATATTCTCATCTTTTACTCAAGTTCTATATGAGAGCCTAACGAACACCGCCGTCTCAGTATGTCAGCCCCGAATATAATAATAAAACCTATCACAGAGGCAGATGCATACGTGATTTTCCTTTCATACATACATGTAAAATACATGCAACATTTTTCGATTTGAGCAATCACTATCAATTTGCTGAAACCATTCAAATAAAAATATAGAAATTACTTTATTTATTCTGCGTGTTCCACAGAAGACGCTGTCACGCAAACTTTACAAGAAAAAATATCCAATTTGTGAATTGGAAAAGAAAGATTTGAATAAAAATGACAATAAAATCGTCTTTGCACGTCGCAATTGTTTTACTTGAAAAATAGGATATTCAGAGAAGTACAAACTTGTGATAAATGTCGGCAATTCCCCAAGTTTGACATCTGGTATCTCACTGTTAGAGTTAAAATTGGATCGGACAAGCAGTGATCATTGTTGGTATGTTGAGTCTGGGAGTCATATTTGGCGTCGGTTACATGGGTTCAAGAGGGTTCTCTCAAACCTGTATTCCCTTCCAATAAACCTCACGGGTTTGGGGTTGGAAACTTAATGAAAGCGTGTCGACATCGACACCAAAGACAAATACCATTCACTGTCTACCTAATACATATATTGCTTCTTTGCTGGCAAGAAAGATACTAATTAATTGCTCTTGATCGTCGAAGTATATTAATTTCTCTCAACTTGGACTAAGCGTGGTCTGAGAGAAGCCCCTATGGGTATCCTCGTAATCCGCTATGCCTGATGATAATTGACGATTCGGTAATTACGTTAGGAAATCCGCGATGTATGGCCGTAAATGACGATTCGGTAATTGCGTTAGGAAATCCGTGATGTCTGGCCATAATTGACGATTCGGTAATTGCGTTAGGAAGTCCGCGATGTCTGGCCGTAATTGACGATTCGGTAATTACGTTAGGAAATCCGCGATGTCTGGCCGTAATTGACGATTCGGTAATTACGTTAGGAAATCCGCAATGTCTGGCCGTAATTGACGATTCACAAACCAGGTGAGAATTCATCTCATCCCTAAACAGCCCATTTGTACAACAGACTCGCGAACAATTCAGAGCGTATTAAGTATGTGGAGAACGTGGTTAGCTGTATATGTTATTTCTGGGTGACGTTGCCTGACTTAAACAAGTTTTAAACAAAGCATCACTGAGAAACTCTGTATGTGAGACTAAACACTAAAAACAAATCACTACATGATGCACCTTCCAGAGCTTATACATGTGCCACGAATTATGGTTTTAGTATGCTCTAAGAGTTGTCCGTCTGTATGTCGAAATGAAATTGTCTGACAGGCCTATACGTTTAGAAAAAAATTAATATAACCTAGTTTTGTCTTCAATATGTTCGTGTATGAAATTTCACGTCAACGACATTTCCATTACTCTTCTGTTTAGATGGACGTTGTCCTGGAAGCATTTTTAGAAGGAATTTGCCTAGCAATACTTAAATGTAAATGGTCTTTCCGTCATGGAATCTGTCAACTGCCCACCAATATCTAAGTATAAATGATCCATCATTCATGGAATCCGCCATTTAATACAAAGCAGCAAATTTACAGACATTCGAGGTAAATATGTTTAACAACATTCGATGGCAATTGTTTCGCGGCACACTGGACATATTACAAGTACACCAATAAGGCATAAGGTGGGATACAAAAACACAATGCACAGACACAAGAGGCGGTATGTATAGTGAAAAGATTTCTGGAACTCTTGCACTGCCAAAAAGCTCTAAAGAGTCACGTCACAGGGAAACCGACGACTGATGATAAAAATCGGATGGAACTGAATGTATTCCGATCAGAGAATGTCGTACACACAGACGCCCAGGCGATACTTCGCTCACAAGAGATGCCAGACAATCGTCTACAGGGATGGATGGCGTGTCTTCCGTTATAATGCATACATGTGCGTATTTATGTGGACAAGCCCCTCAGTAAAATTGTTTTCTTAACCTTCACAGATCCAGGGTGTCGCCATTATCATGACAGGCACACAGTGGGACGATCGAAAAGGCGGACGATTTGTCTAGATGTATCAGGACCCTAATCATCATTACATCTCTCAGACCAGACAGTGAATTCCAGTGATAAACCGATGCATCTCTATTCAGCTTGGTTTTGGGGAATTGGTAGACGGTATTAAGGCTTGTTAGTTTTCCACAAAACCACGTTTCATCGTTCACCGGCAGATAGTTCTCACTAAAACTGTGAGATCCTTGGAGCACATCAGAGCAGTGCCAAAAGTTCTTTCACATTGAACATTACCTATTACCTATAATTCTTTTTAAGAGTTAGGCTTTGGGAATAAAATCTCCTTCTGTAGGGAGTGGTGTTTGTTTTCAAAACTGTATCACCCAGAGGAGGTCAATCAGGCTTATGGGAAGAGGAATCTATATGTGTCGAAATCGACATTCCCATGCCAACCGTCAACCAAATTGGACGTTCCAGGTGAATAATTCCAAGGCCAATTCTTCCAAAGACGTCTAACAAACATCACCAAAGAACTAAGAAAGTTGCAGATTCATGCAAAGAGAGCAGTCAACAGTTTTCAGTGATGCCGGAAATGCACAAGGTTCTAGACGAATGGGTAAGATAGGTATTCAAATCGATATTGAATACCGCATGGTGTATCATTGTGATGTTTCCTCCAGGATAGTTCCTCCAAAGTATCCGGTAACCAAGGTAGAACAATTTTGTGCAATGTCACTCAACCAGCAAACCTGACCACTGCCATTCACGTGTAGTACATGTAGTCCTGTTTGCAGCCCATCCAGGTGTAGTACATGTAGTCCTGTTTGCAGCCCATCCAGGTGTAGTACATGTAGTCCTGTTTGCAGCCCATCCAGGTGTAGTGCATGTTGTCCTGTTTGCAGCCCATCCAGGTGTAGTGCATGTTGTCCTGTTTGCAGCCCATCCAGGTGTAGTACATGTAGTCCTGTTTGCAGCCCATCCAGGTGTAGTGCATGTTGTCCTGTTTGCAGCCCATCCAGGTGTAGTACATGTTGTCCTGTTTGCAGCCCATCCAGGTGTAGCCCATGTAGTCCTGTTTGCAGCCCATCCAGGTGTAGCCCATGTAATCCTGTTTGCAGCGAAAACCAAACAAATACAAGCATGAACCATAAGCGATTCTGACATGACTTTTAAACGCTAGACTTGTCCGATTTATATGAAGAGCAAAAATATACCCGAAACAACACGAACAGTCGTTTTTTTTTGTTTTGTTTGTTTGTTTGTTTTGTTTTTTTTTGTGAGGGGTGGGTGGGGGATGGAAAGCATTTTCTCTGTTGAAGACTTTTAATTCAAGGTTAATAGCCATATAAGTGCTTACGTTTAACGATGCATTATTTATATAGATTGCTTTGGTGTTATTTTCGGTGTTATTTGCCAAAAAAATCAATGAAATTATATCGCAAAACAGTACCCTGCAAAGGAGTGAATAACGCCGTATAAGTTAAGGACTGAGTTATGAAATAAGCGAGTACAGAGGCTTTGTCTCCCATCATGCCTCGTCATTCTGACGTCTTCAGAATCATCCATCTCAGTCTTAAATGAACGATTCATATCCCACGGCCACTTGTTCGGGTTACAGGGATGGCATATCATTTCTTCAAGGCTTATGTGGGATGGATCGAGCCCAAGGTTTTCCGTGAGACTGTGTGCGGTGTACGTCGGTCACCACCTACAAACAGGGAAGTCTACATCCCATTTCCAGAAGGACAATCCTGCATTGCCTTAGGTCACCATCACCTAATCTCATGAGCTGCATACAATTTCCATATTCATCTGAGGCTCACAGTTTAAGGCTTCACAGCTGGAAGTCCCGACTGGCTCATTGCCTGTGGTTTTCAGGCACCTCAGTCCCACGTGATCCCCAGGCTAGGGCGTTAAATTAACCTTGTACACATGTAAATGTGTCACCTGACCATGTAAACCTTTGTGAGTCCATGCCTAAGTGTACTCTGACGTACGTGCGCATTCGTTTACGCTGAATGCGCAACTGTTTCCCATCTGTGTTACGTTAACCATCAACCTATCTTATAGCTAGTTGTCGCAACCCCTACTGAAATAAATTGCCCCCAGTGAAACAATTACTTCAATAGGGGTTGTAGTCGTAAACCCTAATGAAATATCATTTCATTAGTTTCAAAGACATTATCTCCCTAACTGATAGAAAATCACGTACTCTAAATATCAGAAACTGTTTTATTTTCTACAAATGTTTTGAGCTGTTGAAGCTTTTCCATGACGCCTTAGTGGCATTGGGCAGGGTGGCTTAAATATTACTGAAACTCCTGCTTTGCGGTAGCTCTGCTCTGTCATGTTCACACAACTTGCTGAATTCGGTGTTACATGTGGAGACCTCATAATTCTGATTCAAGAGGCTTCTGACCAGTGCGATCGTGAGTTCAAGCCCAACTCACGTAGACTTTCTTTCAGCTGCGGATGGTCGTGGGTTATATATATATATATATATATATATATATATATATATATATATATATATATATATATATATATATATATATATATATATATATATATATATATATATATATATATATATACACACACGACGTAAAACACCAATCAAATAATGAAATAAACAAATGTAGCCTTAACTGTACTCAACCCCTATAAACCAATCGATCAATCAATCAACTAAACCAACTTTAGTCCAGTGAAAACAACCGACATTAAGTTTCATAAAGCGAAACTGAATTTCTCAGCGCTATTGACGCCTTTGCAACCTCATGCTCTTTTATACTTAAACAAGCAAGTACAAAGGATTTGCCCCGTTTGAATAGTCTTTCTGCTGTCAAGTCACCTTTTAACTAGCACAAATAAACAATCATCACTAATGATGTTCACAAATTAGAAGAGATCATTAAGGAGATTCGTCTCATCAACAATCAAGAATAGTTATTTAAACACAGAATGCAATAGATAAAACATAATAGAAATTGGAGAAGGCCAGATTTACAGTGGGAGTCTCTGGAAAGCATAAGATCTACCGTAAGTCATTCAATGGGTATTAGAAGCCATTGAATATTAAAATGGAAATTACTCTATGCTATGGAGCAGACGATGGAAGGGCGAATATTGAATTTGTTCACTGATCACATGCACCTCAGTAGTTTACTCTTTAAAAAGACAGAAACAGATGAGACCCAAGAAACAAAAATACCACATCTAAAAGTATTAAAATGGTACCACATGTATCTGGACGTCTCTGTTACACAGCACAACTTTGTTATAATTTTCTGTTTGAAAAGAATTCGTATAAATGTACTTATCACCCTAAACCTATGTACAAACTCCTTTGAATATCAAACCTAGCAATATTACAATTTTACGCAGTACTAACAAATATAACATTCAAACGAACATAACTTGGTGTCTAGTCGACTTATTTCAATAAGGTTCATAAATGTAAAACAAAGTAGGGCTTGCTGTCGAAACAATTACTTCAATATGAGTTGCAGTTGCAACCCCTAATGAAAAACTATTTCAATAGGGTTTGCAGTTGCAAGAATTATTGCGACTGCAACCCCTATTGAGGTAATTGTTTGAATGGGCGTAAATTATTTCAATAGAGGTTTGGACACTAGTATAAGTAACGGAATTTATGCTGACACACACGGAGGGACCAGACTCCAAAACTTACGCGTTATAGACTAGTATTTCACGTTCCCACGCTTCTTGTGGCTCTGTTCGTGCGATAACAACAATTATTATTCTTATCGCCCATGTGTTCGTAAACAATTCAGCTTTTGATTCCTAAACAGATCATTTCAGATGGGCCCTAAAAGTGTGCCCACGTTATAATGTCTGTTTTATATGATTTGCGTTTAATTCCTTAGTCAAAAACATTTTACTTCCGGTCACTCAAGTCCTCTATGAGAGCCTGGAGAAAACCGTCGTGTAAATATGGTACCTCCTGAATATAGTTAGTGAGTGAGTGAGTGCTTGCGGTTTAACCGTCTGAGTATAAATATCAGACCTATTAAGACATTAACACCTTGGAGTTATGTGTCTAGAGATAATAACAGCGTATCGACATCTTCCTTTAGACACTAAGACAAATACCATTCACTGCCTAGCTAATACACTGCCTCTTAAGCGGCTGGTCTTAAATTTATAAATTTATTACTCTTGATCGTCCAGGTAAATAGCTTTCTACCAACTGGGATTAAGTGTGAGCTGGGAGAAGCCCCTGAGCAATCGGTGTTCTTTAATTAACGATGTCTGGTCGCAATTGACGATTCACTAACCTGGTGAGAATTCATCAGCCTAAATACCCTATTTGTACAGCAGGCTGGCGAATATTGAGTAGGTGAGAAATGTGATTGACTGTATAAGAGACATTATCTGAGATCAACGGGCTAGAAAAGCTGAATCAGTGAATGCTATGTGACTAAACTAAGCATTGCCCGCATCGCGAACCAATACTTAAATATGTATCACGGATTATTGTCTCAATTCATAGTTTCAAGGAGCAGAATGGGACAATTAACATGGAGCAAGAGTTTGAAGTGCTACAGGGTATGGAAACTTTCATGTCTGAAGACTAGATACATCCTGATTACTTTCCAAGAAATAATTTCTTACCCAAAAGTTATTTTATATTTATCATATTTTATGCTAAAATCTCCTTCAGTGAAACTCACCAAGGTTAAATTTGCTTCGTTTTCACTATCTTCACTATCGTCACATGACCAGGGATTGTGCTGATGAGTGCTTAGGACAGCTAAAACATGACTGTGAATCTATATGATACATGTTCTGGGCCAGCACGCTTAGGAAAACAATCAATGCAACATCAAAGTTTTATCTTCCATAGGTTCGTATGTAGGCATATGTATGTATGTATGTATGTATGCATGTATGTATGTATGTATGTATGTGTGTATGTATATGTAAGCACAAAAGGGTCATGTCACTGGCAAACCGACGACTGGTGCTAAGATCACGTGAAATGTTCTGTATTCCGATCTGAGAAGGTCGCGTCTACAGACGCCCAGATAATATGCCGTTCACAACGGTATATATATATATATATATATATATATATATATATATATATATATATATATATATATATATATATACACCAGACAAACGTCTGCAGGGTTGGATAACGGGTAACGGCAGTAGACAAGCCTCCTGGTAAAATTGTTTCTTTAGCTTAATTAAACGAGACACTTAATTCCAGCGATTAATCGTTGCATATTCTTCCAGCTTACGTTTTACAGAACTGGTAGAAAATATTAAGTCTTTCTATTTTGCTGGACACAAAGCAGCAGTATAAGACTAGCCCTCATCGGCCTCAGTGGGTAGTTGTCCTGATTGAATGAAGTAGTCCCGCACCGTGTAGGAATGGGTGAGAGCTGTGGAATTGGACGAGTCTTGTGTAGTAAATTCCCGAGACCTACAGAAAACGCATTCAACTCCCAGTTAACCACGGAAAAGCTGTACACATTCTTTCTTGGTTCTTGATTTCAAGCTACAATTTGGAAATAAAACATGTATTTGATTGATGTTTGAGAGATTTTTTTAACAAACTCGACGCTAACCTTGGCCAGGTTCTTGACAAACCCCTTGACTATAAGCCCCAGCCGAACCAGGAAAGGTCGGATAGGAACCTGAATTAATACAAATACACGTAGTGTGTTATCATTATTAATGATTCATTGCCAGAGATTACAGGGTTTCTTTAGAATATTCATGAACACCAATATCAATCAGATCAGTGATAATTTACCAGAACGAGTTCACAAGCGAGTTGAAACATTTATTCCTAGTGGGAAAATGACCACTTTTGTGTCCGAATCTTTAGTGGTGACAGGGGTGTGACCACTTTTGTGCCCGAATCTTTAGTGGTGACAAGGCTGTGACCACTTTTGTGTCCGAATCTTTAGTGGCGACAGGGGTGTGACCACTTTTGTGCCAGAATCTTTAGTGGTGACAAGAGTGTGACCACTTTTGTGTCCGAATCTTTAGTGGTGACAAGGCTGTGACCACTTTTGTGTCCGAATCTTTGGTGGTGACAAGCGTGTGACCACTTTTGTGTCCGACTCTTTAGTGGTGGCAAGGTTGTGGCCACTTTTGTGTCCGAATCTTTAGTGGTGACAAGGTTGTGACCACTTTTGTGTCCGAATCTTTAGTGGTGACAAGCGTGTGACCACTTTTGTGTCCGAATCTTTAGTGGTGTCAAGGTTGTGACCACTTTTGTGTCCGAATCTTTAGTGGTGACAAGGTTGTGACCACTTTTGTGTCCGAATCTTTAGTGGTGACAAGCGTGTGACCACTTTTGTGTCCGAATCTTTAGTGGTGTCAAGGTTGTGACCACTTTTGTGTCCGAATCTTTAGTGGTGACAAGGTTGTGACCACTTTTTTGTCCGAATCTTTAGTGGTGAAAAGCGTGTGACCACTTTTGTGTCCGAATCTTTAGTGGTGGCAAGGTTGTGGCCACTTTTGTGTCCGAATCTTTAGTGGTGACAAGCGTGTGACCACTTTTGTGTCCGAATCTTTAGTGGTGACAAGAGTGTGACCACTTTTGTGTCCGAATCTTTAGTGACCACTTTTGTGTCCGAATCTTTAGTGGTGACAAGCGTGTGACCACTTTTATGTCCGAATCTTTAGTGGTGACAAGGCTGTGACCACTTTTGTGTCCGAATCTTTAGTGGTGTCAAGGTTGTGACCACTTTTGTGTCCGAATCTTTAGTGGTGACAAGCGTGTGACCACTTTTGTGTCCGAATCTTTAGTGGTGACAAGCGTGTGACCACTTCTGTGTCCGAATCTTTAGTGGTGACAAGCGTGTGACGGCTTTTGTGTCCGAATCTTTAGTGGTGACAAGGGTATGACCACTTTTGTGTCCAAATCTGTAGTGGTGACAGGGGTGTGACCACTTCTGTGTCCGAATCTTTAGTAACCACTTTTGTGTCCGAATCTTTAGTGGTGACAAGCGTGTGACCACTTTTGTGTCCGAATCTTTAGTGGTGACAAGCGTGTGACCACTTTTGTGTCCGAATCTTTAGTGACCACTTTTGTGTCCGAATCTTTAGTGGTGACAAGCGTGTGACCACTTTTGTGTCCGAATCTTTAGTGGTGACAAGCGTGTGACCACTTTTGTGTCCGAATCTTTAGTGGTGACAAGCGTGTGACCACTTTTGTGTCCGAATCTTTAGTGACCACTTTTGTGTCCGAATCTTTAGTGGTGACAAGCGTGTGACCACTTTTGTGTCCGAATCTTTAGTGGTGACAAGCGTGTGACCACTTTTGTGTCCGAATCTTTAGTGGTGTCAAGGTTGTGACCACTTTTGTGTCCGAATCTTTAGTTGTGACAAGCGTGTGACCACTTTTGTGTCCGAATCTTTAGTGGTGACAAGCGTGTGACCACTTTTGTGTCCGAATCTTTAGTGGTGACAAGCGTGTGACCACTTTTGTGTCCGAATCTTTAGTGGTGACAAGGGTGTGACCACTTTTGTGTCCGAATCTTTAGTGGTGACAGGGGTGTGACCACTTTTGTGTCCGAATCTTTAGTGGTGACAAGGGTGTGACCACTTTTGTGTCCGAATCTTTAGTGGTGACAAGCGTGTGACCGCTTTTGTGCCCGAATCTTTAGTGGTGACAAGGCTGTGACCACTTTTGTGTCCGAATCTTTAGTGGTGACAAGGGTGTGACCACTTTTGTGTCCGAATCTTTAGTGGTGACAAGGGTGTGACCACTTTTGTGTCCGAATCTTTAGTGGTGACAAGGGTGTGACCACTTTTGTGTCCGAATCTTTAGTGGTGACAAGCGTGTGACCACTTTTGTGTCCGAATCTTTAGTGGTGACAAGCGAATGACCTGTATCTCCACGTGGTCGCTCCATCTTCACAGACTAACCGTATTACTTCAAGACAGCCACAAATAATCAAGACAAGCTCTATAACGCATTTCCTCAGGGTGTCAGTGCGTCGTGATCCCGATAGGATAACTATCCTGGCTTCATTTCTTAGGAAGTCTCTTTACTTTTCAGTTTGTAACGCCTTAGCTTTTCCTAGCCCAGACTAAGGCCTAATTATGCTCTTGGTAAAACCGGATGAGCCAAAGCAGACCGGTTGTTGAAGAGGTTTATATTGTCAGGCCACATTCATTCAAGGCAAAAGGAACAACATGTTTCTTATTTCCAGGGATCGTCACTATTGTTTATTAAAGACCTGTTCATGTGCAAATATCTGCAATAGTCACAAAAAGACATTAGTATACGATGTAAAATACATTTGTTAATTCCCATTGTGCACTAAGCAGAAGGAAACACTTTAAATGGTTAACGGTTAGCATGATAAATTTTCACGTTTCACAATACCACATTTAATTCAACTACATGATTCCGTCTTTCTTTTTCTTTATTATTGGCAGTAAAATCAATGCATCAAATCAGCTAACGACGGAATTATGAAGTCAGCGTGTACAGAGTGTCATTCCGATATCTGTAGACTCTACGATGAATGGTCCAGACTCCTCAGGTAGTTGTAGGGATTTATACAGAGATTATGTCTCATTTTTTCTGATCCAAGGGTTTCCGGTGTATGCCATTCAACGCCTACAAACAGGAAAATCTATATTCTATTTCGAGAGGAACAATCTTGTATTGCCTTCAATCACCAAAACCTAACCTCATGAGCTGTGTACAATTTCCACGTTCATCTGAAGCTATAAGGTTGCACAGCTGGAAGTCCCGACTGGCTCGTTTTGCTGGTTGTCTTCAGACCTCCCAATCTCACCTGAACCCCCAGGTTGAAAATAGGAAATTAGCTGTGTTCACATGTAAATGACACAGCTGGAGTTGTGTTAACCTCCATGAGTTCCACGTAAGTGTGTATTCCTTTATGACGCGTGCACAAGTGCTGTTCATTCGTTACGTTTGCCATTATAACTTTAACACATCATACAGAGGGAGTGGTCTTCTTTCGCCATTTGAGTCGACATACTCAAACTGTTATAAACTAAAGGGGCCAGATCTAAACTATGCAAACATCAGATAAGTTAAAATCTGAAAAAAATCCTCCCATTATCCAGCTTGATCAAACTCCCATATTCTCTATTGTAGCGGAGAAGAAACAAGTCTTACCGATGCATTCAGTTCAACGCTTTGTGAAAGGCCCCTAGTCTGTCTGGGCATCGCTTCGTTGGCCTAATGATTAGAGCGTCCGCCTGAAATCAGGAAACCTGGGATCAAAACCGGGTCGGGCCAAACCAAAGACTTTGTCTCGCTTGGTCCTCAGCATTGAGATGTTAGAAAGGAAACAGGACTGGTTGGCCCGGTGTCAGTATCATTTGACTGGGTGGGGTGTCATCTTTGATGTCTTCCGCATGATGTTTCAGTGGCGGCAGCACTTTGGTGATATGGGCTCGCCCTACCACAACATATGTACACACACCTTATGATTCCTCGTCGTCATCTGACTGAAAAATACGACGTTTAAACCCCACTCATACGTACATGTACATGCACACATATAGTTTCCCTGGGATATCAGGTGTTCCAATGGCAAATAGACAAGTACAGTCTAACAAAACACCCATCGCTACAATAGAGATAGAAATGCTTTTCATAATGTAATGATATTATTGCACTGTAGTGAGTATGCTTAATGGGAGTAGAGGTTTCTCTGAACGCTCCCGGTCAAAGTCTGGCCCACCCACGAGTCTGTCCTGGAGTATACAGAGTAGAGGTCAACAGTCATATAAGTAAGTTCATAAACCACAGTGGGAGATGTCTGAATTCCGACTCTGATAATCAGTCATGTTTTCATGTTGTCATATGAACTCGTTTATCATCACCTTCTAGCGAACTTGAATCTTTACCTTTTTCCACACCATTCCTCCTCTATTTCATCTTTGTTAAACCGGGAAAATCTTTAATGTGTACATATCAAAATATGCTGACTTTGGTCATAAATCTTGGTCATAAAGTATTAAAATCACCTAATAAATAACTCGGGAAGTCCAATGTATAGTTTTTTCAATACAGCCTATGAAAATCTAACATGGTAAGATTAGAATGATTAAATTGAGTGATCAGGACTTCGGCTCAAGACTAGAAAGTACTCGAGCTAGGTTTGTAGGTTGTAGATGTACTTTGGATGGTTACAAGAATGGTGAGTCATTTTTGGGCGCAGCTTCAAACGCTTTTTGAAATGAACAACTATTGTGTTTTCCTAATTTCAGTTAGGTAGCTTTCTCCGCAAAGTGAGAATCCGAAATCACAACTATTTTCTTTTCCTAATTTCAGTCAGGTAGTTTCGCAAAGTGACAAGCGGAATTCACAACTATTTTGTTTTGCTAATTTCAGTTAGGTAGCTTTCTCCGAAAAGTGACAACCAGAATTCACCCAAGCTGGGTTAACAATTGTTCTCTTGAAATTCACAAGCTTTACATAATGAGTTTTCTCACAAAACACATCACATAGGCACGAATGAAGAACAGAGTGTACAGCTTGGGACCGAATTACTTTATACAGGAAAGTTTCTCCATCAAGCCGCTAATTTATGAGAATGTATATAACATGACATACAGCATGACATTCCTTCATTACCATTCTCATACAAGGTTATACCCCAGTTTAAGTAAATCGATTAGGCAATAACGTGAATCTAATTACATAGACAAAAAAAGTGGCAGAATTTTTTTTATCAAACTGATTAAGTAAATATATAATGGACATACCGGTATCTATCTATCAAGGTCAAAACACTTTGTGATTTCAGTGAATGCATGATGCATAAATTATTTGTGCAAAACACAAACGTTTGGGGAACTGAGAGGAGCACTGGATAGAACGTGTTTGATCTACATTTTCCAGAGTCATATGTAGTTTGTGTAACGGTTTGCACACATTTGTTGGAGTATAGGAAAAGCCCTCCTCAGTTTACCAAAATGAAAAACAATAATAATTATCTGAAGCCTGGATAGATTAGTTCCTCGCTTCTCAAATTTTTCATAATTTGATATAACTTTGACTTCGTGTTGCAGTCGAGTTATTTCTGTGATAGTTTTGGATAATTTAGCAAGCAATGGCGATTTATTAAGTTAGCTTCTTGAGGACATCAAATTCAGTATATCCCGCCTGAGAACGATTGAATAGAGGGGGTAGTGTCATCTGTGCGGGTATAAGTGATTCTCTCTCGGTATTCTGAAATAATGTATGGAGAAGCGATATGAAGAAAGTCAAATTTTGTTCGGAGAGTATTAGTCACACTCACTGTGTGAATCCCCGCTTCTAAGTCTTCCTGATGTCCAGACAAAGTGATCACTGATAGTAGGAAGCGAGACGAGAGAGTATTTAAGCTCACTGTGTTTAGAGACAGAGACGGCTGGTGGCCTTTTTGTGCCTCTTTGCCTGTGAAGATAGCAATCAATATATTTTACCACCTCTATATTCAAAAACAGTTCAGCTTTGTCTATTGCAAAGACCCCATGAAGCATCGCTATACTGTGAGGATTTAACCAAAAAAACTATAACCGTCCTACTTTTTCTTTCAAATATAAATGGAAAAATGTTGCGGTGCTTTATACTTGACGCATCAGTCATATATCTCCATCGTTTTCATATTGCAATGAAACCATGTCAATATGGTGTATAGATTACTTCGTTAATTTTGAATGTCCAGAATTTACATTAAAAACGGCGGATTGTGCGCTGGAAATTAGGGCTTTGAACAGAAATGTCCATGAAAATTTTCTTTACATATAAGTGCAATTGTTACTTTATATACACAGTCCATATTTTTTCAACAGACACATTCATGGCCCCCATCCTTTATGAGCTCGTTCACGCTCTTCCATGAACATTAACCACAACAGTTTCACTTTAGTCCCTATTTACAAAAAGAGCTGAATGTGTGGATACAGCTTTCGTTGGCTTGACTGCAGTTTTACGTCAGGCAGTTTTTATGGTCTAACGCTAGGTGCTCTGACCGCCTCTTCCACCGAGACACCGTCATCTAGGTGAAATATTCATCAATGTAGCAAAAACCAAAGAAATACATACACACGCGGTCGAATTCTTTCAAAACAGTTAGATTCAAACCCTTTGACAAGAGGTAACTTGACAAGAGGCCACATTTCACCGGTTACTTGTGACCATGTACTGTTATACGGTTGTTTCTGCTCTGGTTTTACTCGCTGATTTTACTCACTGAAAGCGGAGGTGAGCCAAAGGTTTTCCGGTGTACGTCAGTCACCGTCTACAATTTATATTTCATTTCCAGAAAAAAATCTGATATTGTCTAAGGCAGCCATCACCTGATCTCATAAGCTGTATACATCTCAGTATTCATCTGAGAATCACAGTTTTCAACTTCGTGAGTCCCAGCCTATTTTTCTGCAGTTAATGATGCCTGCAAATGCATTGTCCATGCGCATGAGTGACAGTCTCGCCCCGTCAGTCGTCATACCCATACTGACATAGGCTGGAGGGATCAGATATATTGCTAAACATTCTAATCTTTCCGGGGGGAAATGAATTTGATTCTATAAACATCCATGCTAATAACAGCCTGACAGTACTTCCACATTATCTACGGTTGAGACCTTAGGTTAGAAATTGCAAGCATAATATTGTAACTTGTAACTTTAAATCAGAATTAGTTTGCCTATCCCAGTTTGAAGTTACAAGTTACAAGTTCAAGTGATAACTTCTGACTAAAGGCCTCTAATGCCAGACAAGTAAAAGCAGCTGTACTACTCCATTCATTTCAGTGAGATTTCCAGTTCAGTGTTTCCTCATGATATCAGTAAATCAAACGAATGTGCAAAATCATCCCAAATCCATCGATTAACTTAACAGACTTTTTTGACAAGCCTATATCAGCATCTACCTTGTCGAAATGCTTTGACCTTTGACTAAAGCATGGTACATGAATTCTTTGTGCAAAAGACAGGGACCTGAGAACTGAACGGAACAATGAGCTGGATTTGCTGGATTTACAGTATCAAGATTTAATTTGTAGAACGGTGTCTATGCATTTGTTATACGGAATTACACATAATTAAAAACAGAATCGAGAGAAATGGTGAAACGTCTTACTCTGTTTTATTAGCAGGAAAAATCAATATTACCTCAAGTCCAGATAAATGAGTTCCTCGCTCGTCAGATTTTAATATAACTTTGACTTCCTGCTGCGATCGAACTCCTTCTGTGTTAGTGTTGAATAATTTAACGAACGTTTGCAGTTTATTAGGTTCCCTTCTTGAAAACAGCAAATTCAACGTCTTCCGCCGGAGTGATAAAGACAGGATGAGCAGCACAACAGCTGACAACCTGTCATTTGTCTAGGCTTAATTCCCATTCGATATTCTAAGAATTAGAGTTGAGAAGCGAGATGAAAGACTGATAGCATTTTCTCATTAACTCTGTGAATCTGAGGCTTCTAATTCCAAATGGTCCACAGACAAACTGGCTTATGACTGGCTTGATGCTGGGGCGTTTTTAAGCTCACTGTGTTAATACTTGCCTCAAAGACACCACATTTGTCGGCGTGTTGCGAGAAGAGAGACAGCGCCCTTGGGGACCTCCTTATATTGCCAAATGTAAAAACGTGATGAACTCAGCGAGAAATGTTGCTTTGTTTCTTTTTCATGCACCTATTATTGCCAGTTTAAGGTGGATATCGCTCCAGACTCATACTTCGCGTTTTCACGGTACTTCTGTCTCGATCACAACCATTAACCTTATTGTCTATACATTCTATGTATACAAATATTCTCAAACTTTTTCGTTCACAAATCCCTGAGAAGACCACTGAGTTACCACACTGAGATCTCAAGCCGGGATGTACCAACAAAATCTATAATCGTAAAGTGGCATTTTTACTTTCAAATATAAATGCAAATAAATATTTGCCATGCTTCATACTTGGAGCAATCGCAATCAGTCTCCATCCTTTTCCCAGTGTAATGAAACCATGTAAATACAATACATCGATCGCTTTGTTTGTTCTCTGTGTTCAGCAGAGGACGCTGTCCTACATAATTTACAGAAAAACGTCAGATTTGTGTATTGAACTGAAAAGACAATAAAATCTTGTTTTATACTCGGTGTAATTTTTACTATGTGCCTGTCACTTTCAAAACATCGACCATCAATGCTAGACATATGATAAACACATTATATATTTCCCACAAACTGTTATTGTCTGTCCTTTGAGCATATACGCTGGTGAAAAGCCCTTAGATGCGTGATATCACGAGAACCCATTGGATTCGGTTAAATTCATTAAAAGGCTTCCATGCATTGGTAAGTTCGCAATGGTTTGTCGTAAAGACCAGCTCATTTAAGCACGCGCGGGGCTGGACTAGGGATGGGGGGAGCAGACACCTTTGAGTTAAGTGTCGAGACTTAATTACAGCGTGTCGACATCTTGCATTGGACGCCAAATGCCGGCACCTTTCACTGTGTCTGGCTAATATATTGCCTCTTTAGCGGCTGTTCACTGGAAGAAGACAAACTGATTACTCTTGAGTAGGGGAAGTCCATAGATTTCACCGAAAATGGGCTGTGTGAGCTGAGAAAGGCGTTTGAGGCCGTCTTAAAAATGTGCTTGTTACGGGTTATCCATTGTAATCCTGTGTTCAGTTTGATCCAGAAGATATGTTATTGTTCAGCTTAATCCAGAAGATATGTTATTGTTCAGCTTAATCCAGAAGATATGTTATTGTTCAGTTTAATCCAGAAGATATGTTATTGTTCAGCTTAATCCAGACAGTTATGTCATTATTCTATTATAGAAACTTTATCTATATAGACTGTGCGTTTAAATGTCAAATCTTGATGAAATCTTACCAATATACATAATTAGCAACTGACCTACCCTAATTTTCCAGGATCGAATAATTTCATTATATGATTAAAGCAAATACTGGAGGCATCAAGAATTGAAGTACACACCACGAAATATAGCTCAAGCAGAAACAACAAAATAAATGATTCATTTCGCACCGCGAACCATGCATCTTTCAATATCTATAACAAAACTTAATAGAGGAGAGAATCATTCCCGTATTCGCTATTATGTAGGTTGTGGCATATCGTACAAATACCCTACTTGCATGAAAATCATCGAATTAGCGATGGCCAGTGGGTTAAATTGATGTCAAAATCCCGATAAAATATGTATCATTCACTGTCGACACTTATCTTTAGTATGGCTTAAAACATCACTCAAATCCTAGCATTACTTGCATCATTTTGTAACCGTGTCTACTTATTCCAAAATGGAGTAGAACTACAAATCAGTTTAGTTCTAAATGAACCTTACTCCAACTACTGGCGTTTTACTGTCCATTTCGGGGTATTATACGTTGACGTCGGTTTTGTCTTACTCTGCAGTCGAATTTTGTCTTGAGTAAGTTTTGTCGTGAAAGATAAAGAGTGTATAATACCACATGTAACGCATGATGGTTAAGACCTCAAACTACTTCATTGTGTATTCCTTTCGTTAGGTACAATCGCCGCCCTTACTGAAATGTTTTAAATTGGTGTTGCACTTGTAACCCTGTTGAAAAAATAATTTCAAAAGGGGCTCCAGTTGCAACCGTTGTTGATATAATATTTTAATAGACGACACACAGCTCCCAACCCACACCATATGTCTACAGGTGTGGTTAGCGACAGAAAGCTGGTCTCTTGTTGTGATACAAACATGTAGGTCTTCATTTCCCCGGACAATTAAAGATGCGTGTAAAAGCCCCCTGTTATGGAGAGACACGTAACATGTACACGTTAATCTTGATATCAAGTTATGATTTAGGCATGAAACAATTATAATGTGAAAAATGCATACAAATATAAATGATAGGATAATAAGACAGGTGGACCGCTTCGGTGGGCTAATGGAGAGAGCGTCCGTCTTGGAGTCGGGAGGCCCGGGATCAAACCCGGATCGGGTCATACCACAGACTTTCACAATGATACTTGTTGCTGCCTCGCTTGGTGTTCAGCACAATGTGTCCGGTGTCAGTACAGTGTGACTGGGTGGGGTGTCATGTCTGGTGTTTTCGCCACGATATTTTCTCTCTTTCCGCTGCATGCGCTAATGTTGTCCGTATCTGTTACATCTGCCATGAACACGTGTTCCAATATAAGAAACGGAATTCATGCTGACAGACACTGGAGGGAGCAGACACCAAAACTATTACAAGGTAAAATTAGTTCATCTAGAACAGCGGTTCTGTCCAATGGTAATCCGAAAATGACCAGGCTAACACTAGTAACAACATGATAGTATTTGACCTTATGTGATGTACCGGACATAAAATTTAGACTTGAGGCTTAAGCCACCGAGTTCAGTTATTTGAAAAGGTTTAGTCACTTTGCCTTGTAACGAGGCTAGAATGTAACTTAGGTTCGTATGTCAAATATGTGTTTACTTTCATTGCCAAAAAAGGGGATTCTAGAAAAATGTCCACGATTGGATATGGTCCCAGCTCTATCAGTGCCAGTGTGGCATCTTGTGCAGCGCAATGGCGAGTCGGGTTCATGCTGAAGTGATCACTGGTCTCCTGCAATTCACAAGCACTGCGTCACAGCTTGCCCACAAAAAGTCATCAAAAATATTGAAATAAAGAATGAACTATACACAGCTAGGGGACTAAGTATTTTAGGAAGGAAAGGTTTCAAATTGATGTCTGTAACACATACACGCACTTTGTTCCATCGATTTGAACCAATGAAAGCTTCAAAGATGCCGTATTTGGCGGTGTTTTTATGAGAAAAAAGCTGTCGACCTCATCATATTGCCAAATATATAAACGCCGTAACGAATAGCCAACAATGTTGCTATTAGCTTTTCCAGGTACTTTTTTATTGCTAGCTTAAGGCGGATATCGCCTGACGCGCTACAGACTTGTATACTTTACGTTTCACGCTTATTAGGCCTATGTCTATGTTTGTACGATAACTACAGTTATTAATTTTATCGCCTATCTTTTCATAAACAGTGCAGAGTTTTGTTTCCTAAAGAGGAACATTTTGGATGGGCTTTACAAAATTGTGACCATGTTATAATGTTTTATTTATATGAATTGTGTTCGGAAGCCAGGAATAATTCCCTTGTGGTCACAGGTTCTGTATCAGCACCTACAAAAAACAACCGTCTCAATATGTTAAGTGCGAGTATCACAAGATCTATCATTGCGGCAGACGCATACATGATAGTGCTTTCACATATACATGTAAAAAGTGTGCAATGTTTTTCTTGATTTGAGTAATCGCTATAAATGCCATTATATGAAAGTTTTACTAAGTAAAGATGTATAGATTATTTTATTTCTTCTGTACGTTCTTCACAGGACGCTGTCATACGAAATTTACATCAACAATGGCCGATTTGGGAAATGGATGGAAAGGTTTGAACAGAAATAACTGACACCTTTTCCTGCATGAACTTAGCTTGTCTTAACGTACTGACCTTCGAAACGCCCATTTTGGTTGACGTGTAGTATATGAATGCCTTTTTTGACGCAGGCGTATTTTGTGAATATCTAAATATCCGCTTAGTGTGTCCGCGCTGGCGTATTTTATTGGCGATCTTGTCCGCCCAGAAAATCGCTTGCATCAAACATGTCAGATACTAGCGAAGAAATACGCCGACGATTTCACTCTGTCTGCGTAATGTGTCCGCTCCAGCGAATTTCGGCGATCAGGATGATCGAACTGAATCAAACAACGCGGAATTCTGGTGACCTGTGACATTTTGTTTGTGTCATATGATTTACTAGGTCACATGACATAACCTACTGACCATGATCGACGAAAAAATCCACCTAGTGTGTCTGCAACTATGCTGCGGTTATCGTCAGCGTAATTCGCGGGCGTTTTCGTGTACACAAGTGAAATAATCCACCTATAGTCCATTTCTTTTAGAGAGTCGCCTATATTCAGCTGTCTGTAAAATCAGTCATACTCGCTACCAAAATTGCCCTCAGTCAGTGACACGTAACAACATAAGCCCCACGCTTTGATATGTTGAACGTCCATATCATTGCAAGGAAAATTAAGTTAGAACAATTTTTCTAATTCCTAACGTTAAAATCCATGAGCTCGGTTTCGACGGCAAGAATCTATTGCCTCGGGCGACGTCATAATTATTAAAAAACCAGTGGCATGCTGGATATTGGGCAAGGATCAACATGTTTTGACGGAGGTCGACACCAGTTACCTAAACTGCTATCAGTTACGCTGTAAATCCTGTTTCTAACACTGGCATATTTGAAATTGTTAACACTAATTGTTTAGTTATACTAATTGTTTAGTATAATATGACCTTAAATAGTGCACCTATTGTAAAACAAATTACTCTCAACGTCCATTCCCCAGCGTCACCCGAGGCAATGACGTCATCCGAGGCAATGACGTCACCAGAGGTATTGAGCACGTGGAGAATGTGATTAACCGTATTGATCAATCAACGCGCTAGAAAACCAGAACCACTGAAAATGAAATTGGCATATCTGTTCATTTTTTCATGATTGAGCTAAACCATTCATCCTGCACGATTCAGCGCTTCAGTATAGCGCCAACCAATACTTAAGTATGAATGATCCTTCCTTCATGCAATCCATCATTTGCCCACAATAGCTAAGTATGCATGATCCTTTCTTCAAGGAAAATATAACATTTGATACAAAGCAACTCTCAACAGATTATCCATTTTCTGGGTAACTGCAGATTTTCTGGGTAACATATGCTATGTGTAATAGCACTGTTTATGAAGCACTGTACATAGGAAATTATTACAGGTTTGCGTTTTACAATTAAGTATCATATAGGAATGAAGAAATACAAAACATGACATATATGGAATGTTTTGCATGGTAATGGGGTTTCCGGAACTCTGGCATTGCCACAAAGCTGTAAAGCGTCATGTGACAGGCAAACCGGCGATCGAAGACGAGGGCAGATTAAAAACTCTGTATTCTGATCACAAGAATACAGACGCTGGACGATACGCCGTTCACAACACACACCATGGAAACTGTCGTACATACAGACGTCGGACGATACACCGCTCATAACACACATTTTGGGAACTGTCGTACATACAGACGCCGGACGATACGCCGCTCACAACACGCATCATGGAAACTGTCGTACATACAGACGCCGGACGATACGCCGCTCACAACACACACCATGGAAACTGTCGTACATACAGAAGCCGGACGATACGCCGGACGATACGCCGCTCACAACACACACCATGGAAACTGTCGTATATACAGACGCCGGACGATACGCCGCTCACAACACACACCATGGAAACTGTCGTACATACAGACGCCGGACAATACGCCGCTCACAACACACACCATGGAAACTGTCGAACATACAGACGCCGGACGATACGCCGCTCACAACACACACCATGGAAACTGTCGTACATGCAGACGCCGGACGATACGCCGCTCACAACACACACCATGGAAACTGTCGTACATACAGACGCCGGAAGATATGCCGCTCACAACACACACCATGGAAACTGTTGTACATACAGACGCCGGAAGATATGCCGCTCACAACACACACCATGGAAACTGTCGTATATACAGACGCCGGAAGATACGCCGCTCACAACACACATCATGGAAACTGTCGTATATACAGACGCAGGAAGATACACCACTTACAACACACACCATGGAAACTGTCGTACATACAAACGCCCGCGGAAGATACGCCGCTCACAACACACACCATGGAAACTGTCGTACATACAGACGCCGGAAGATACACCACTTACAACACACACCATGGAAACTGTCGTATATACAGACGCCGGACGATACGCCGCTCACAACACACATCATGGAAACTGTCGTACATACAAACGCCCACGGAAGATACGCCGCTCACAACACACACCATGGAAACTGTCGTACATACAGACGCCGGAAGATACGCCGCTCATAACACACACCATGGAAACTGTCGTACATACAGACGCCGGAAGATATGCCGCTCACAACACACACCATGGAAACTGTCGTACATACAGACGCCGGAAGATACGCCGCTCACAACACACACCATGGAAACTGTCGTATATACAGACGCCGGAAGATACGCCGCTCACAACACACATCATGGAAACTGTCGTACATACAGACGCAGGAAGATACACCACTTACAACACACACCATGGAAACTGTCGTACATACAAACGCCCGCGGAAGATACGCCGCTCACAACACACACCATGGAAACTGTCGTACATACAGACGCCGGAAGATACACCACTTACAACACACACCATGGAAACTGTCGTATATACAGACGCCGGACGATACGCCGCTCACAACACACATCATGGAAACTGTCGTACATACAAACGCCCACGGAAGATACGCCGCTCACAACACACACCATGGAAACTGTCGTACATACAGACGCCGGAAGATACGCCGCTCATAACACACACCATGGAAACTGTCGTACATACAGACGCCGGAAGATATGCCGCTCACAACACACACCATGGAAACTGTCGTACATACAGACGCCGGAAGATACGCCGCTCACAACACACACCATGGAAACTGTCGTACATACAGACGCCGGAAGATATGCCGCTCACAACACATACCATGGAAACTGTCGTACATACAGACGCCGCTCGCAAAACCCACCATGGAAATGCCCAGAGGGGTGAATAGCGGCAGACGGCGTGTTTCCCCTTATAATACATACAATTATAATACAATTATAATACAATACATGTACATCTTTAAATCGACATTTTAGTAAAATGATTTCTTTTATCTCCATGGATCGAAGGTGTCGCCATTAACATGACAGGTACGTCATCATTATAACTCTCAGATGAGACGGTCAATTTCGGTGATAAACTAATGCATCTCAATTGGACTTGGGTTTGGTGAACTGAGAGACGGTATTAAACATGTTATCTCTTCACAAAACAATGGTATAACATTTTGACTCTCATGGACCGCTGTATGCTGGCCGTCATAACCCCAAAAAGTGGTCTCCGATCTTTGGATTGATTGAGGGTTGTGGAGTGTGCCAAATGTTATTTTTAATAAATTGCCGCGCCGTTTATAAAGGTGTAAAGTCTCCCCATTAGGGATGGACAACTTTAACACATTATTCTTGGCTTCCAGATATCATTTGTGAATAAAACATGTATTTATGTCATTAATGTTCTCCACCGCACTCAATAATTCGTTACTAATACGACTGAAGTCAGTTTTATGGATAAAGGAATCCGAATTTTCAGGAGTAGATCACTGACCTTCGTCAGGATCCTGAAAAACTTTTTTAGTGTAAGCCTCAGCCGAACCGGCTAGATTCGGATTGGAGGCTGCGATCTCACCGGTCAAGAGGCCAATTAGTCAGGGTCAGAAAATCGTTAAAGTGTTACTAATATTCGGATTTGATAGCATTACTCACGATGTGGCGTCATCTTTTTAACTTCGCATTCTATTTCTGTTTGACGAAGAAAAATGATAAAATTGCAATATTTCATGAACAAACAGGATTATGTCACTGAATGCAACGACACGCTCATCATACAAAGAGAAAATTCAAACTGGGTTTCTAAAAATTTCTACGGTTGATGAGTTTCCATAAGGATGCATGAATTTCGGTATTGTCTATTGTCATAGATAAGTAGAATGAAAGTCTGTTTTGAAAAAAGGCCATCGCTTAATCAAATATCAGGAGAAAAAACTAATAAATAGAGAATCACATTAGCCTGACGTTGTTTAGTCAAGTTTTTAAATTATTTTGAAAAATAAAGGCGATCACAAAACAGTTTCTATCATTAACCCTTATTAGTATTAAATACGATTCAACATTGTTTTCAAATACAGACTGTCGCTGGCTACAGGTCTTCTTCTGCCAGTCATTGTCTACAACCATATATTGATAACTTACCAATACGATGACACAAGCAAGATGAAACATTTGTTCCCAGTGGAGTATTCTCGCTCAAAAGATGGCCGTACCTATTCAAAATGGCCACTGTCCGAATTTGTAGTCGTGACAACCGCCTAACCTGTATCACCACAGGGCCGCTCTATCTTCACAAGACAACTTTGTTTTCAAAATGGCCACTTTTAGTAACCGAGTCTATTGTCATGTATGATCTTGTCAGAATAAACATTATGGAGGGCAGATAGCGGCCATTTTTCACCGGGCCTTCCCCGCTACCGCTTAGGAGAACAGCGCGGACTACATCGCTTTAATTTCCCAATATCCTTACCTATACTGCCGTGAGATCATTTACTACAAGAGATAAAATAAAATTGATTTATTAAGGTTATATTATACTAAACGATGTGGATAATTTCAAATATAGCGGTGTCAGTAACATGGTTTACAGTTTAGGTAACTGTGTCAGACATGTTGAACAACATGCCACTTGAATAATGCTGATGTCACCCGAGGCAATGTGTACTTGCTATAAGAGCCTATGGGTTTTAACATTATGAATTAGAAAAAATGTTCTAAATTCCTTTTCCTTGCAAGAATATGAACTTCCAACATACCCATGGGTAGAAGTTGTGTTATTACGTGTCACTGACTAAAGCTGAATATATGAGGCTCTCTAAAAGAAATAGACTATAGGTAAAGTAATGTATGCCGATCCTGTTAACGTTTGCATGTATCTGCACTGTGTGATTGGTGTTTAAACATATTAGTTCCAAAGAAATACCACGTGTTTCCATAAGGCCAGGCTACAAAACAAAGATGTGACGTCTAGGTCTGTATATCAGTGAGCTTTGTCAAAAAGTATTTTTGGGAAACTAAGAGACAGTCAAACCAGCCTTTCACAAGCAATATTGCTAATTCCTTTCAGACATCAGACATCAGACTTCATGCATGAACCCTGAAGGCAGTGTTTCAGACGCCTAGGCCAACTGTTGTTAGCTTGAAATGACTTGTCTCTTAAAACAAAATTAAGATTAATTTCTTTGGGTAATTCTCTGTCGATACAATTTCAGCCAACATAAAACTGCAGGCAGTATTGAACGAAGTACATTGGCAAATGCCTTTTTACTGACGGCCCATGCATATCATCATACAAAATTAAACTGGAACACCCGAAGGTCGCGAAGATCGCGGAGGTCGCAGTTGTAATAAAATCGCACCTCGCGCGACCCCGCGAGGGTCGCGGGAGCCACGGAGGGCGCGGTCCAGCGTGTTCGCGCAGATACGGAGGTCGCGGTTTTCTTAACCACCCCTCCCCCCTCGCGGAAGGCGCGGTCAGAAATGGACGTTATAAGCCACCATACTCCTGTTAGTTCAGTCAATACTCTTTATTAAAGACAAGGTTAGGTATAGATGTCTATAACAGCCACAAAAAACATCAGTATACGATGTGAAAAACAGTAAGATAAAAAGTACCACACGTTTGCTAATTTCCTCTGTGTAATAAATAGAGCAACAGCAAATAACGGAAGATGAACGCCTTGGTCACTGGGGCCCATAGTCACGGCGATGAGGCAGAAAGTGATGTCAGAAAACACAAAAACTCTGTGTCAGCTTTGTTTATAATAATAATAGTCCTTTGGTGAGGTAAAGCCTAAACGAGTATGCGTGCCATTAGTGGCCTAACAATATTGCGATATGTAAAATCGTAATAAACGCAGCGAGCAATATTGTTACTAGGTTATTATTGTCATTTCGAGGCAGATATCGACTGACATGCTTCACGACTCGTACTTCACGTGTTCACGTGTTTCTTATGTCTTTGCAGGGCCACAACAATGATCTTCATGTCGACCGTGCACTCTGATTTGATTTGTTTACTTGATTGGTGGTTCATGCCGTACACAAGAATATTTCAGTTTTACGACGACGGCCAGCATAATGGTAGGAGGAAACCGGCTGTGCATTCTAAAACAGTTCAGCGTTTGTTTCGTAAATAGCAACATTGTAGATGGGCCCTTCAAATGTTTGTCCATGCTTCATTGATTTATTAACTTCATTTGCAACTCCGTAGCTAAGAATATTTCATTTCTGGTGAGAGCTTGAAGAAAACCACTGTCTACCTACCTTCTTGCATAAGAAATTAACAGCAAAACCTAGGCAGCGATCGCAATAAATCTCCATTGTTTTTACATATTAATGAAACCATGAGAATACAGTATATAGATAGGTTTATTTATTCGGCGTGTTCCCCAGAGAACGCTGTAATCCATAATTAACAACACAAACGGCCAATTTGTGTATTGGAGAGGAAGCTTTGAACAGAAATGACGATAAAATCCTTTTCTACGTTCAGTGTAACCTTTACTTTATGCCTTTCGTTTCCAAAATACCGACCATCGATGCTAAGAAATATCATAAACATATTAAATGATTCCCATAAACTGTTTATTTTCTGTCCTTGGCTTATAAAACGATCTGCGATACCCCGAGAATCCATTGAATTCCGATGAATTCATTAATTGGCCTCCATGGGTCAAGCTTGTTTTCTGTAAATCATTTAAACAAGCACGATTTTTTCGTGGTATCACGGAAAGCCACCGAGTTCACATGTATTGATAATTCTTTGCTCCATTGAGGGCTATGTGCATAAGATGTCGCTCAACTCTTTCTCACAAGCATCGGGCTGAGGGGAACAGACATTAACACCTCAGGGTTATTTGTCCAGACTTGTGACAGTGTGTCGACATTTAATTTAGACAGGTTCCGTTCACTGTGTCCCGCCAACATACTACCTCTTCAGCGGCCGCTTTCAGGAAGAAGACGAATTGATCACTCATGGGTGGAGAAAGCATATAGACTCCACTCAACATTGACTGTGTGAGCTGAGAAAGGCCTCAGAGTGAGTGAGTGCTTGGGGTTTAACGTCGTACTCAACAATTTTTCAGTCATATGACGACGAAGGAATCCTTTGGGTGTATGTGATGTGCCGCCTTGCTGGAGGACGGATTTCCACCGCTCTTTTATCTTGTGCTGCTTCACTGTGACGACTAACCGAAGGCAAGTAAGTAGCCCTGCCCGAGCCATTATACTGATACGGGCCAATCAGTCGTTACACTATCCCCTTCATGCTGAGCGCCAAACGAGGAAGTTACAACTTCCTGTTTTAAAGTCTTAGGTGTGACTCGGGCCTGGATTGATCTTGGCTCTACCGCTCCCGAAGCGGACGCTCTTTCAACTGTGCTATCCGTGCCGGTGAGAAAGGCCTCAGAAGTCGTCTTTAAAATATGTTTGTTTCGTGTTATGCTATATGTAATCGTTTGTTCATTTTTTCTCCAGAAAGCAAGTGTGGCTTTTATAACAAGCTTTTGATGAAAAGTTTGCATAAATGAATAAATAACTCCACTTCTCATAGAGCTTCGAATATGCTTCAAATCTGTGTCAGGATGTAGACTTTCCCGATTAAATATCTGAAGCTTAAGGCACTAGGCACTAATTCGAAGAGAATGCAACGAACATGTGAAGTAAAGGTTTGTGTCAACCAGCTAAGTATTGGCTGGGGATATAGGTGTTTTGCCTTCTTTACCAATTTGTTTCACACGATGTAACTCTGAAGTACAACCACAAATCACTTTATCATAATACAAAAGGAGCTTATACATCCAATTACTGGACACTGGATGGGTTTGTGATACTCTGTATTTCGGCACACTGTATGTCGCCATGTTGTTGTTGTTTTTACCCGACATTGGCGACATTATGCCACATTAACGTGTAGTAGTTAAAGCATCAAATTACTTCAATATGCGTTACTTCTGGAAGATAAATGTATCTTACTGAAATAATTTATTTCAATAGATATTTCAATCGCAGATGCAACCCATATTGAAATATTATTTAAATAGGGGTTGCCCCATGTAAACTTAATGAAATAATTATCCCCAAAACAGTTGCTGTTGTATCTATTGTCGAAATTATATTTCAATAAAAGTTACCACAAAGATCGTACATGCAGACGGCAGACGGTACGCCGCTCACAACACACACACCATACGCCTACATGCCATATGAATTACTTTCTGCAAAAGACATGAACTGGAACACTGAACTGAATATGTTTACGATTTACTCAATCAATGTTTAATTTGTAGAACGGTATCTATGCATTTGTTACTCAAAGTTACACATAATTATAAATGGAATAGTGAGGAAATATGAAAAAGCCTCCTGTATTTGTCAGAAAGACAAAACGATATGATTATCTTAATTCGGGATAGATAAGTTCCTCGCTTTTAATTTTAATAACTTTTAATTCGTGTTAGTTTTGAACAATTTAATGGAAGATTGTGTTTTATTAGGTTGCCCTCTTAAAAACAGCAAATTCAGCTTTTCCCGCCGGAGTACGATTGAATGAAGACAGGATGAGCATCATGATCGATTCCATCTCGATGTTTTGAAATAATGAATGGAGAAGCGAGATGAACAGGGGCGCCTCTGACAGCGTTGCTCACGTTAACTCTGAAAATCTTCGCTCCTACTTCTACGTGATCCACAGGCAACCTGATCAATGGCCGGGATGGGGAAGGAGGAGCATATTTAAGCTCGCTGTGTCAACATCTGCCTCCAACACACCTTATTTGCCAATGTCTTATGAATTCGTCTCATATCTCGCCTATGGTCACACAGGTTTTATGCGAGAGCCAAGAGAAAACCACTATAATTGCCTCTCACGTCAAATTTAACAACAAAAGCTATTAAATAGGCAAAGGCATACTTTGAATTCACATTCATATGTAAATGCAAATAGTGTTTGCTTTATTTGGAGTAATGGGAAAGCAATTCCATTATTTTTACATTTTAATGAAACCATGTAAATGGAATGTGGGTCGCTTCATTTATTCTGCGTGTTCCAAAGAGGAGGCTACCATACATTTTTTCCAACAAAATCTTCTGATCTGTGAATTAGAGAGGAAAGGTTTGAACAGAAACTCAGTGTAATTTGTATTTTAAGCCTGACGCTTTCAAAATACCGACCATCGATGCTAAGAAATATCATAAACGCATTATATGTTTCCCATAAACTGTTTTCTTCTCCATTATGCGTATATAAGCTTTTAAACCTTCTTTTCCAGTAGAGTTTGTCTTTATATACAAAATAGTGATGAAAAAGTGACATAAATAAGTAAATAACAACTCAGTTACCCACGGAACAGGGCGTCAATACATACCACGAAGTAGTGTTCACTCACTGCAAAACAATGCTTGAATATTTTTCAAAGAAATGTTGTCTAAGTACTCTCGAAAAAGCATTGAGCTGTGTTTTGTATGTGACGGGGTTATGTAGTAATATGTAATACATCAACAAACTTCGGTATTTTCGAGTATGAATTTCCATAGAGGAAAAAGCATTTTCACGTTATCTTCTGTGCAGGTTGTCGTAGGTCTTAGAAATACCCATAATAAGGTCAATTTAACGTCAAAATGCAGATTTTCCCCATACAATATGTAAAAAAGCGGACTGCTGAAATAAAGCACAAAAGCTGACACTCAGGAGGAGTTTCGCATGGTGAAGACAGCAATTGCGGGTATCAGTGTAAGGCCATACAGATTGTACTAGGTTAGAATCACTGTAGACTTTTGACCCATACGATGGCATTCAAGGCTGTAGGTGAAGAGTTAATAGCATACATGTAATGTGTTTCGAATATCACTGTTCCTGGTTTGGGGCATCCGTGAGTATGGACAAGGCCGTGGACAGTATGAAACTGGCAAAGACATTAAAGACATAAGACAAAGTTAGTTCTCTTTCATTTATTGGCGATGCAATGGACAGACTGACGTCACAGCTTTTCTTGAGTCCTCGGATTATCTGCTTCAAAATGCGTAGAACAAAATGAGCCTCCCTCCAATAACTAAACTCATGCTTTGTGATGTTCTATATTTCCACGAAGAGTATTTGGCCATGTTTTTTTCTCTTGCCGTATAGTGAGGATTTAACACCATATGCAACGTATAATGGCTAAGACATGAAATTACTTCAAAGTATGTTACTTGTGAAAGGTACAAGTATCTAAACATGGAATTATTCATTTCACTGGGCAGTTGCAATCGGCATCATTATTGAAACGGGTTGCAGCTGAAATAATATTTCAGTGAGAGCTGTGTATTTCATCAGGAGTTGTGTATTCCATCAGGAGTTGTGTATTCCATCAGGAGTTTGTCAAGAACGTTGCACACCCAGACGAAACGCCGCTCAGAACGCAGGCCAAGCGAGTATTAGGCCCCTGGCAGCTACAGATGTTCTCGCCAAACTGATTCCCGATCTTTGGATCACGTGTGCCCATTGGAATTTGGTTTGGAAGGTAAAGAGCTCCAAGTTAGATATCAGCAGCCTGCTTATATTATTCCTGATTTCAAGTTTTGACGTTTGGTAGGAGACATTTGACGCCGCACGATAATTTATCACTAATATTAATAAGGTCAGATTTATGTGTAGAGTAATCCGGACTCCCAGGAGTAAACCACCGACCTTCGTCAGCTTTCTGACAAAGCTCTCGACTACACGTGTAACCTTTAGCCCAACCTCAAACCTCAATGTTACATCATTTTAAAGGCCAATACGCATGGTGCGACGAGAAAAACACTTTTTCCTGAGTCACCAAGAGTGTACAAAGATAGTCACCATATTGAATCTCATCAAGTTGTGTGGGATCACTGAAAGCATTGAACGATTCTTATATTAAACAAAGTACTAATCCCTATTCAGAAACAGTTGTATTGTAAATACTGGAAAAAAATGTGCTAAAAACAGTGTTTCTTAAAGAATACGAAGCAAAAAGCTAATGTGACGTCGGCCATATGGCAACAAGCTGTTGACGTCCTCTTATAGCGTGGTACACAACTTTCTCAAGACTATATGCTTCCGGGTTCTACTACGACATTTACCAGACTCATGCAGAATATCGGGTCATATCCAAACCAGATCGGTTATCTTCTCAGCTTAGGCAAACCTCGGGTTGATAAAAAAAAGGCAGACAATTCGATCAGATATACCATCTCATTATCCCACTGTCGTTATTTGAGACATAACAGTTCGCTGCCAAACCCATGTTGTATTACAGCAAATAGTTTGTTGTCGTCAATACGGATCACACTATGAAAAATTAAAACTTTAAATTTCTCAGATTTAAACTCAGGTTTCATAGGACAAAGTCTCTCAATATTGAAGAAATTCAATATTTAGTCAGGATTTTCGTTGTGTTACCCTTTTGGCATTGAGAATTTTCTAAACATTATGTGTATGGTCAAAGACATAACACAGAACAAAGCTTAAGTCAGACGTTGTTTACTCGGTTATTATGTATATGGTCAAAGACATAACACAGAACAAAGCTTAAGTCAGACGTTGTTTACTCGGTTATCATGTACATGGTCAAAGACATAACACAAAACAAAGCTTAAGTCAGACGTTGTTTACTCGGTTATCATGTATATGGTCAAAGACATAACACAGAACAAAGCTTGAGTCAGACGTTGTTTACTCGGTTATGATGTGTATGGCTAAAGACATAACACAGAACAAAGCTTAAGTCAGACGTTGTTTAGTCGGTTATTATGTATATGGTCAAAGACATAACACAGAACAAAGCTTGAGTCAGACGTTGTTTACTCGGTTATCATGTATATGGTCAAAGACATAACACAGAACAAAGCTTAAGTCAGACGTTGTTTACTCGGTTATCATGTATATGGTCAAAGACATAAAACAGAACAAAGCTTGAGTCAGACGTTGTTACTCGGTTATTATGTGTATGGTCAAAGACATAACACAGAAGCTTAAGTCAGACGTTATTTACCCCCCTTTCTACAAAGACTTGAAGATGACTGAGGCCTAAGATAAAAATGTATTCCATCCATTGTCAGGAAACATATGATTTAGCACTGTTCTTAGCTGAGTAAGGATCTTCTTCTACTAGTCACTGTCCGCGATAATATACCTATACACAATGTCACACGCGATGCAGTATCCCCCTGCATCGTATCATTTTTGTGGCGGAGCCTATAGCCGTCACATCTATATATACGCTCACCACCTCTTCGTCAGTCCCTGGTGATTTTGTCAGGATAAACACCTTGAAAGGCCTAGAAAACGTTCGTGTACCTTTTTTTTACCTGATTCACAGTAAGACCTAATTATGCCTCTAGAAACAGTCTGACGCAGCACAGAAGACTTATTTTTAAGGAGCTTTATAGTTTCAGGTCACACTCACTCTGTGTGTGTTTCAGAGTGGAACATGCAATACTTTTTTTATCATACCGGATAACCCATCACTCAAGACTTCATTTACATTTCCATACATGAATGGGTTAGGGTAGGGAAGTAGGGACTTTCACAATAGCGTCTCACAGCAGATGACAGATGTGACGTAGTACAACACAAAGGGGAGACAAGCTAAAATGTGATGTACGACGTTTAGCTACGTCATTTCTTTAATTACGTCACAGCGTGCAACATTACGAAATGCCGAACCCCACGTGTCGTGACTTAATGCTATGGGGGAACGATAAATTTACGTGAGTTATAATAATATTATTTATTAAAGGCTTGAAGAACACAGTGTGAATATATAGCATAAGCACAAAAAGCAAAACGCCAAGGCATGAAACTTCTATTTAAATGGTTTGTGAAATAAATTTAAATAAATTAGACTGATCAAAATAATCGGGTGAGTATCGGACACTTCAAAATCCCCGTTTTATACTAAACAGTGCAACATAAAATAGTCCAGGAAGAGGTAGAGGAAAACACTTATCTGCACAGCTTATATTATTTTTCGCATGTGGGAAGGTCTACCAGCAACGTGCGGATGGTCGTGGGTTCCCTCGGGCTATGCCCGGTTTCCTTCCACTATAATGCTGACCGCTGTCGTATAAGTGAAATATTCTTGAGTACTGCGTCAGACACCAATCAAATAAATAAATAAATAGATAAATATATTATTTATTATTATTTTTTAAAAGCCGTATGCATTGCCGAACAGTCTTTATAAGCGATGTCCTCGTACGTCCATCAACTTTGACTGAATATCACCCTCGGACTAGTGATAATTTGCTAGTAAAGTTGTGTGGTGTGCGAATTCCTCCTGACACGTTTTACGCTAGGCAGTTTTTATGCCCCAAACTAGGTACGGTGCTTGCTCCGACTCGCCTATTCCACCGATAAACCCGAACCCCGTTATCTAGATGAAATATTCGTGTATGTTCGTGTATTGGTGTACAAATACATGGACAAGCGATGAGGGGATTCTGCTACCTTATATTTCAGAAGTTCTATGTCATTTGCTTTCCGCTTCTGTTCGCTTTCAGTATCCAGTCAAGGCATTTTAGTGTACGTCGGTCAGCGTCTACAAACAGGAAAATCTATATTCTATTACCAGAAGAACAATGTTGTAGTGCCTTGGGTCATCATCACCTGATCTCAAAAGCTGTATGCAATTTCCATATTTATCTCAGGCCTTCAGTTTAAAGCTCTACAGCTGAAAGTCCCGACTGGTTCATTGACCGCTGTCTCCAGGCACCCCAGTTCCACATGTACTCCAGGCTTTTTTTTGTATTAGTTCATGATTCATGCGTAAATATTGACATGCGGTTCGTCTGTGATAAACACAACTTTATTATAGGTCTTGTGGTCGTTTTCTTCCGATGCGTGAGTCGCCATACACATGTGAGGGCTACACAGAGACCAGGTACAGTGCTAAGCATTCTAAACTATTTGAAGGTAAAAATGGGTTGTGATTTGAATACAACCAACCTGACAATCTCCGACAACATCTGGTGTGCCAAACAAGTAAATCCAGCTTTACTAACCCATTCAGTTCACTGGTTTTTTAGAAGAGGCACGTGCGTTGCCTCGTGATATCATTAAACAAGCGAGTTTGAAATATTAAACGAATTCTTAGAAAACCTAATCAAACTCATCGACTAACGGAACTGATTTTCTCCACAAGCCTCTATCAATATTGACCTGGACGGAATGCCTGAACATGCTACATGAATTACTTTCTGTAGAAGACAACGACTTGGGAACTTGGACGTACACCTATCTAAATATGTCTATGATTTACCCAGTCAGTCTTTAATTTGTAGATAAGTATCTGTCCATTGATCGCAATCGAACTCCTGTTTTAGTGTTAAATGATTTAACGAACGATTCCACTGCATTAAGTTCCTTCTTGAAAACAGCCGGAAAACGATCGATGAAAACAGAATGAGCAGTCCAATTGATGGCAACCTAGTCCTTGCCCAGGTTTAACTCTGCATGATTCCCTCTCGATGTTCTAAAATAATACGTGGAGAAGAAAAATGAACATGGACAAGTCTGACAGCATTGGTCACACTGCAACTCAGAGAATCTTCGCTGCTAATTCTACTTGTATGGTCCCTAGACAAACTGATAAAAAAAAAAACTGGCTTGGGGCTGGGGCGTAGTTAAGCTTGCTGCTTAAACATTTGCCTCAAACACATTCACATTTGCGGGGTATTCTCAGAAGACAGACAGCGTTCGTGAAGGTTTCACTTTATTCCCACATGAAAAAAAAACAAATATGAGACACAGCGAGAAATGTTAATATATTGTTTCTTTTTCCTTGCACTTATTATTGCTACTTTAAGGCGGATATCGGAAGGCGCGTTCCAGACTCATACTTCGCGTTTTCACGGTTCTTCTGTCTCTGTGCGATCACAACTATTAACCTTACCGCCTATACATTCCTTATGGCAATAAAATGATTTTGTTTTCATACTCAGCATAACTGGTACCTTATGCCTGTTGCTTTCAAACCAACGACCATCGATGTTAAAATGTATGATTATCACATTATATATTTCCCATTAACTGTTTATTTCCTCTTGTTTATCCGTAGGCCTTCCAGCCCTTAGAAGCGTGATACACGGAGCCTGAATCCGCTGAGTTTCGTTGAAACCATTAATTGGCTTCCATTAATAAGCCAGATCGCAACTGTTTTCTGCAAAGGGCAGTTTATTTAATTAAGCACGATCCTTACGTAACAAGTAAATAAGTTACCGTGTTCATAAGTATTGATGACTCTATGTTAGCATTTAGTCCGAGGCGCATACAAGGGTGTCGCTCATCTCTTTCTTTCAAGCTTGGGGCTGCTGGGACTTGATTGGGCAAAACCAGCACTAACACCATTGGGTTATTTATCAAGATTTAATAACAATGTATCGACACTGAATACTGGCACCGTTCACCGTGTCTGGTTAATATATGGCCTCTTTAGCGGCTGTTCACTGGAAGAAGACAAACTGATTACTCTTGAGTAGGGGAAGTCCATAGATTTCACCCAAAATGGGCTGTGAGAGCTGAGAAAGGCCTCTGAGGCCGTTTTTAAAATATGTTTCTTTCGTGTTATGCTGTATACTTCTCTGTTCATATCTTTAAACACTCGTTATACATACAAAATCTTAATGTAAAGTAATATAACAAAAATACATAAATAGCAACTCACGTACCATAATATCCAGATAGGGTCTGGTAATTTGCTCATATGATTGCACTAAACACTGCACAACGAATTCCATTATGCACCACAAAATATTGCTGTAGTAGTCACAACAAAACATATCCTTTGACACGCTCAACACAGCAGTAATACTCCAATATCTAGCAAAAATTATTGTTTCAGTATGCCAAAAGAATTATGTACCTGTAGTTTGCATGTGATGCGGTTATGTAATAGGCGTTAAGAAACAAGGAAAATAAAGGAACATGTACACATCTCCTTGTGTTAATTTTCACAGAGGAGAGAAGCATTTTTATATTCGCTTTTATGCGGGTTGTTCCACAAATACTCCCCCCCCCCCCCCCCCCCCCTAAGTATAAATGATACTTCCTCCATGAAATTTATCAAGTATCCCGAATCAACAATGGACAGTGGGTCAGTTTGATGTCAAAATGGAGACCCTACAAACGACACATTATACCACACTAACGCAAGATGGTTAAGACATCAGATTGCTTCAATATGTATTACTTCCGGGGGTTTCAAGTATCTAAATAATTTATATAATTTATTTCAATAGGCAATTACAATTGAAACTGCAACCATAAGAGTTGCATTTACACCTATTTTGAAATAACTATTTCAACAGGTTTTACAAAAAAATAAATATTTTCAATAGGTACTAATGCCTTACAAACACCCAGACGAGAGGCCGCTCACTACGCACACCAAACGTATGTCGGGGTGGAAACAGCCACCCACAGCGTAATATAGCGTTGTAATACATACATGTACATCTTTATATCGACAAGCTTCTCGGTGAAATTATTTCCTTATAACCTTCAAAGATCCATGGTGTCGCTAGTAACAAGGGTACACCACCGGTCGATGGAAAAGGCGGGCTCTTTGACCAGACAGCTCATGGACCAGACAGTCAATTCCGGTAATAAACCGACGTGTATCCTTCGAAATGGGTTTAACATTAATAGACGGTATTAGGACTCGTTATTTCTCTAGAAAACAACGGTTATCACTCATTACACCTCATAGACCCCTTGCAGATGTAGTTGTTCTCGCTAAAGTGGTTCCCGATCCTTGGATCGCGTGTGCAAAGTGGAACTTGACGAGTGTTGGTTTAGTAAGTGTCGGTAAAAAGTGAGTAAAGACTCCACTTCAGTGATGAGCAGTCTGCACATGTTGGTCCTGTTTTCATGTTATGATTTTGAAATAAAACGTAAATTGTTACGTTGATAGTTGACCCCGCACTCACTAGTTTGTAACCAATATGACTGAGGCCGTTTTGATGAGTGGAGGAATCCGGAGTTCTATGAGTAAACCACCACCGACCGTCTCCAGGTTCCTCCCAGACCTCTTCACTGTAAATCATACCTGAACCAGAGACAGTCGGATTGGGGTCTGTCACATCATTGGTCAGGGGCCGATTACCACGATGTGGGGAGAAGAACGCTTATTACTGTTCAAAAGTTCAACATAAAGTTAGTCACCAAACTGAATTCCATCAAAGAGTGAAGAAGTGGAAGCGAAAAGCTACAATGACATCAGTCATACGGTGCCAAGCTATTTGCGTCCCATTAGAATGGTTTGCAACTTTTTCAAGGCTATACGCATCCAGTTCCTACTACGACATTAACTTGACTAATGTTTAATAAATCGGGTTAGATCCACACTATATCTTAGATTTGTCTCACTCTTCAAAGTTCAGTTTTCAAGAATACAGATCTGCACTCTTCTATTCCTAACCTGGAACTCGGCCTTTCCTAGTTTGCTGTCCGCAACATGTCAAAAATTGCACACTACAAAAACAGATTTCCAGAAATATTTCCAGCTTGTTAAAAGCAACTTGTACACCATCATGATGGCCACTGACAATGTGCTTTGGAGTCTTAGTTGTATAATTGCAACCAATAGCAGTTGTGCAAAAACATGACACTGATTTTTTTAAGAGCAGCAGATTCCACCATAGACACCCAGTAACGTGGTCTTAAAATGGCGGTTCAGATGTTCGTATGTTCTTGTTTTATTGACAGATAGTGAGGTGATATGCAGTAAAAATCACTTTAACATCACGGGGAAGGCGTGTTTGCAGTGTACAACTTTGGCACTTGAGACACTCCTGGCGATAGAACCTATAGCCCCCGGATTAGTGAATGTAACGATTCAGAGCGGTTAATGTGGAAGCTGAGCTGGGAACACGGCCAACCACTCTCAGGGCTAAATGCAACCAGCATAATTAAGTGTTGTCTTCACACGATCACTGATCGAATCTGGTTGTGTTGGCTATATCTTCTGATTGATTTTATTTACTTTAATTGGCGTTTTAGGCCGTGCTCAAGAATATTTTAATAATACGACAGCGACCAGCATTATGGTGGGAGGAAACCGGAGAGAGCCCAGGGAAACCCAAGACCATCCAAATGTTGCTGGAAGACATTATCTCGTGCATTTGTGAGTATACAGTTTGTGCTTTAATAACGACCTGCAGTTTCAGAAAAAAAACATAAAAATCAAGTGAGCCCTGTAAGCTACTGCAGAAATACTTAAGCTGTAAATACAATCAGCTTCTTTACTGGAATAAATGCAGTCAAATGTTTGGATTGTAACGAGGACTTATTGAAAATGAATCACACCGACGTTTCTCTGACCAAGAATTAAACAAAAAACAATAATGATTATTTATATCTTGTCATCGTTGATCATTTTGGTACATTAAATGTGGAACAGTTGAAAATTACAGAACCAGGCGCCAGATTAGTATTTTTTTTCGTGTACCGCCAACCATTGCAGAAGTTAAGTTTACAAAAGCCACATGGTTATTGTCCAGCTTGAGCATAAGGGTTTAGAACATGTTGTGTAGGCCATCAGCGGCTCAGGGTCTAGAACATGTTGTGTAGGCCATCAGCGACTAAAGGTGTAGAACATTTTGTGTAGGCCATCAGCGGCTAAGGGTCTAGAACATGTTGAGTAGGCCATCAGCGGCTAAGGGTGTAGAACATGTTGTGAAGGCCATCAGCGACTAAGGGTGTAGAACATGTTGTGTAGGCCATCAGCGACTAAAGGTGTAGAACATTTTGTGTAGGCCATCAGCGGCTAAGCGTGTAGAACATGTTGTGTAGGCCATCAGCGGCTAAGGATGTAGAACATGTTGTGGAGGCCATCAGCGGCTAAAGGTGTTGAACATGTTGTGTAGGCCATCAGCATCGACATTGATCAATCATTCATCATCATCACTGATCGACATACATGATCAATCCCGCCTTCCCACCAACCACAACAACATATTTGGCAGTAAATTCATTTCAAAGTGTAGTGTCATGGCGTTTCTTCAGATAGCAATATCTTGAGAACACACACGAATATTCCCACGCAATGGTATGCATCATCAGCGAAGAAACAATTCACATATCACTTCTTGAAAAAGTTGCAGGTTTGGCGAGACTTTTCATTAAGGATGTATATAAAGTTTCACAAAAGCACTGCAAGAATGAAGTGAATATAGAGACAAGGCCGTCTCAAATTTTTAATTCATCAGTAAAACAAGGCTTGACTTGTGCGCTGAGACTGAAAATACTACACCAATAATTTGGGACTTTCTGTCTGGTGATTGTTCATAATATCACGTATACGTTATGTCTTACAAAGAATTAAATAAGCAAATGACACAAGATCCACCCCTACTAACATGGTTATGAGAAACCGACTATAGATCTGCGGTCAGGAATGGTATCTAGCCCGGTTCTCAAGGTGGAACCTCTGATATTTATACACAAGAAACTAATCTGAACTGCAAGCATACACCAAAAAAAAAAAAAAAAAAAAAAAAAAATATATATATATATATATATATATAAATTGTACCAAAAAAGGAATGCCAAAATATATCTCGCTTTACTTCGTAGCCATTACCTACAAACTGCGTCAATTAAAGGTAGTAAGAAGTAAGATACACGTCGTAGATTTGGCAGAAGGGGAACAGTGTTCACCACGCTATCACCAGTTATAAACCTTGTCCGGGTGAAAATTTTAGGTGATTGTTTTGAGGTAAACACGATACTAACTTGGAAGTCGACTAATACGGATTCTATCGGAGTACAGACTGCTGAAACGAAATACAATACCAACGTTATATATATATATATATATATATATATATATATATATATATATATATATATATATATATATATAAAAGATATATTTATATATATAATGTATAAAAAAAGAAATATAGACAAGATGAATCTATGATTTTAATTGTTATTTAACGCCAAAAAATGTATATGTTAAAGGTCCCAGATGCACATTCCTCACTACATATCCACACATGAAACACTTCACGTGTCGTTCAAAATAAGCTTGAAAAATTCATAAACGGCTTGAAAAATAAATGTTTTCAATAGTGTCATGGAATTTACAAAATGTACAATGTACGGAACACGCCTTAGACAATATTGTCGAGACTGGCCCCATGGAAAGGGAGACATCGCCACTGTATGGAGCTTCTGCAGTGTTTCGTATTCACGAATGTTTGAGACAAATGTTATGATTAAGCAAGTACTTTGACGAAACTGTCTACACACAGCAATACATCGCTTACCTTAGAAAATACACTTTTTAATTAAATTTTATAGTTGAGCAATACATAACGATACAACGGTAGGCATTAAGGTGACAATTCTAAATGGTGAGCTTGAAGTCGGAGCTACTAATGTGGGTTACAGACGGTCAGATTCCGGTGGGGCGACTCCCTCCGAGTTTGTTGTCATTTCCTCCACATCCTCGCCGTCAGCTGTCGCCCTAACTTCCACTTCATCTGTGCCTGAATGGTTTCCAAGGAGATAATCACCAGCAGCAGCTTCATCCTCCTGATCGGGATCTATAATTATAAACATTTTATATCTTTTGTTGATTAAAAAAAAAAACATGTATGCAGTTTTTAAATGAATGTCACATGCACGAATGTATCGGGGTCGAGATTCGCATAGGATAAACACATGGAAACCATCAGGCACATATCCGGGGGGGGGGGATATCGGAATGGGTATGTTGTTATTTATTAATTGCTATGTGGGCAACGACTGAACACAACTGCCAATATGCTTAAATAAACCATTAAATATAGGTGCAATAATGCCGGCGGTAGTCATAAGCAGCGAACTGCATTAATGTACTAACATTCAAAATACTTGTATACTCATCAAAACGCGGTCTAGTCTTGATCTATTATGTCAATGTTTATTTAATGTTCACAGACAACAGTTAACAAACTTTAATGGTTTTAGGCTTTATTTTCTCAAGACTCAAGACTGTGAATCAAGACTGAACTAATGCCAAGTAAACTGTGAAAATTCCATCATCTAAATTACTGGGGTTTTCTTAAATGAATTAATGATTATGGTTTAACGCCATGCCTGCAATATTTCAGCCATGTTGTGAAAAGCTTGTTTTTGATCATTTGTAAATAATACCTATAGCTTTCATTGTAAATAAAAAAAATCTTGTTCTTAAATGTTGGGCTCTTTCAAAAAAAGATATCGAGTCTAATGAGTGAATTTTATCTTAACTACAAACATTCACCGTTTGGCTTTAATTTCCGCAAGATAGAAAGTCAGGCAACTTACCTGATATCTGTGGCTGATGTTTAAGCTGAGGTTAATGTGGGCGGAAGTTCATAAAATGACGTCCTGTCCTACATAACAAGTCATTGGACAGAGCACATAGGCCTAATAACCCTGCAGTTCTCACTAGGCTTCTGGACTGGTATCTCTCGGCCAATGATTTATTTATTTCATTGGTGTTTTACGCCGTACTCAAAAATATTTCACTTATACGAAGGCGGCCAGCATTATGGTGGGTGGAAACCGGGCAGAGCCCGGGGGAATCCGCAGGTTGGTGACAGACCTTCCCACTTACGGTCTTGGCCAATGAGAACGAACTGATCGAAACAAAATTTCTAATTCAGAGAAGTCCTTTCAGAGAAGACATCGTACAGCGCAGCGATTGAATGGCGAGAAGCTGGTAGTTGCTTGTTTTAGTATACAAGGCTAGGCTTCATTTATATGTTGTAAATTCATATTATTAAGGAAGGGGACCAACAACAGAAGGCAACCATTGACCTAAAAAAGATACAGGGAACGCCTGTTTGTTTGCTTTTTTCTTAATACGGAGTAAAAGGCTGGTTTTAAACTAGTTTTCCTAAGGCCACAGCGATCAGTTCGGAAATTAAGCAGCCTTTGTGGTGACGTCAACTGTTAACTGTCAAAACAACTTTGCTGCCGAGAAGTGCACGAGTTGGGGGTACTAAGCTGGTCTCGCGTGACCAATATGCTCATCAATGATGTCATTTCCGTATACTTCCGACCATTGACGAAAAATATTAAGAAATATAAAATATTCCTAAAAACGACACATCTTTCTTCATTTTCCTTAAAATCATATTCTTCGTTTTATATTAACATTTCACGTACTTTTAAGTGTTTCAAAGTCGTTAGGCGTCTGCCTTCATCATCTTGTAAACACACTATCTGTTGCAAAAGAGCTTATGGCCAATGGGTATTTAATGCACTGTACAGCAGTTTATGGCCTTTCGTGTTTCCATACGTCTCTATCTGGTCGGGTATGACTTTTAACCCTCTCACGGTCCGGTATCTGAGCAACTGTATACGTGTTGTCATATCATTCCACACCTATTGGACAATGTCAACAAAGACTTTAAAACTATTCTGCAGCAGTATTATCATACTGGGAGACTAAAATGTTTGCATTTCGATAATACTGTTAATTCCCTTCCTTATCGGACCTACCTGATTATTCCAAAAGGGCATGAGCTTTATCAAGTATAAGGGCATACTCCGTTAAACGAATGAGTAATGTAAATGCCTGTGTAGTGTTATCCTTCCCAAGTCTCTGACGTGGGGTGGATGACTGCGAGGCGTATTTCGCCGAGTGGTAAACACATACCGTGAGGTTTTAAATTCGTGTGAGGAGCTTTGACGATGATGTTATCTCTTTCCTCCGCAGGCTCCACCTTCAGGCAGGTTAAGTGTAGAATGACACTGAGGACGAGGAAGACGAGGGCAGATATACCGTAGACACGGAAGGACCAGCGGGCACCGAGAATGTCAAATAGGAACCCTGTCAGCAAGCTACCGATACCTTTACCTTGACAGATGAAAACAAGACAGCAGATGCACATGAGATATGATATAAGAAAGATTTCACTTAATTTGATTTTGATTATTGTTTACCTCAGTCAGGGGTTTATTCTAACTGTTCATGTAAATGCATAAATAGTAGCAATTTGCACACTTCCTAGAACCATGGCTTAAGCAGCAATAGGTTTTAAAAAGTGCAGTGATGTTAATTGCATTTTATTAGACGTCACTGATCTAGAAATATTCAAAATGCTGTGTTGTCATCATATTTAACACACAATCACATTAAAACAAAAACAACGCAATGGGACCAGGCCTCGGGGATGACAGTCAGTCCTATGGGTGAATTAAAAGAAAGTGCCCGGTGTAAACAAGGTCAAATTGCGAAAAGCCGATGCCACTGTTTGTCTGTTAAAGATGAGCTTTGAAATAAGGCTTTTCCCAGTGCGCCTTCCACTGACATAGTAAGTTTATACCACTTGGCTTCAGGGAGATTTCAGCTGTGCTGTCATCTCATGCAATAGCGAACCTAAACTACGACTGAGCTATTCACTGATCCTACTGAGAAAGAATAAAGCTCCCTAATCTGGCCATTTGATGATTCATTCTATTCTTTTACCAGTATGCCATCCTCATCTTGCCTTGATAATGTGACGTGTTGGGAAAACCAGTCTGACAGACTGTATATTATCTCAAGAATTTGGCACAGAACAAATTGGTGGATAGAAGACAGTGGTATGATCATTCCACTTATCTGTCAGTGAGATTGATGGACTACTAGAATCGCGAGCCACACTCAAGAGGCTGTGATTATCTTATCCCGGACAACAGCCCAGAAAACAGAACCTGAAATCCTATTCCGCATGTAACCTCCGCACCAGCAGGCTAATATGATACCGTACAGTCGGTTGATAAGGAGGCACTGTATGGGATGTATTCATATCAGTTGGCCAATCAAGGGTAAACTCATGTATCATGATGTTAGAAGATTACAGCGAGTCTAACAAAATACACGTAAGCATGATATCTGTACAAATGCCAAGCACAAGAATAAATTATTTATATAAAAGTAAAATGTCAAGGTCAAATGAAATGTCATGATACTTCTGAACTATTGCGCTCTAATGTAATGTAAAATGGCAACTATAAATCAACTTTTTAAATACTTATTCTCACCATGAATTTTTTCTTTTTAGACTATATTTCCCAAAGTTTTTTCACATTACTGTGAGAGCTTAACAAGCATTAGAGCTTACTGGAATGATTCCAAGGGGGTCATATCAGATGTGTTCCAAGAAGGCCACCGTATTTTATCCTACCTCAAATTATATGTAAGGCTCAGCAACAAAAAAAAGTAAATACATGAAAGTACTTTTGGGGTCTGTTTTGATTTATGTATTTATTTATTTATTTGATTGGTGTTTTGGCCGTACTCAAGAATATTTCAATTATACGACAGCAGCCAGCATTGTGCTGAGAAGAAACAGGGCAGAGCCCAGGAAAAACCCACGATCGTTGCAGGTTATTGGCAGACCTTCACAGGTACAGCCAGAGAGGAAGCCAGCATGAGCTGGATTTTAACTCAGTCACCGCATTGGTGAGAAGCTCCTGTGTCACTGCGTCGCACTGACATACTCACCACCTTGGCCACAGGAGCCCTGGGACAGTTTGGCCCGGTGCTTTGAATAGCTGGCTTCGACACGTACATGTACACTTACGCAAAACTTCCCTTTAAGGAGTAAACTATTAATGTTTGAGAACATATACCTAAACAAATTGTCGTAGCCAATGGTAAATTCAAAACCCCATTCCACGTCTTATGACCTCTACACATTGTGAAGTGTACCATCTACAGTATCACATTGCATTATCCTATATACGTGATATTGTTGGGAATATCCAGAGTGCCTCAGCACAAAGTGCATGTACCGTATTGGTGACAGGCAAATGATTCCCAGAGTGCCTCAGGACAAAGTGCATGTATCGTATTGGTGAAAGGCAAATGATTACCAGAGTGCCTCAGGACAAAGTGCATGTACCGTATTGGTGAAAGGCAAATGATTACCAGAGTGCCTCAAGACAAAGTGCATGTACCGTATTGGTGAATGGCAAATGATTCCAAGAGTGCCTCAAGACAAAGTGCATGTACCGTATTGGTGAAAGGCAAATGATTCCAAGAGTGCCTCAGGACAAAGTGCATGTACCGTATTGGTGAATGGCAAATGATTCCCAGAGTGCCTCAAGACAAAGTGCATGTACCGTATTGATGAAAGGCAAATGATTCCCAGAGTGCCTCAAGACAAAGTGCATGTACCGTATTGGTGAATGGCAAATGATTCCCAGAGTGCCTCAAGACAAAGTGCATGTATCGTATTGGTGAATGGCAAATGATTCCCAGAGTGCCTCAGGACAAAGTGCATGTACCGTATTGGTGAATGGCAAATGATTCCCAGAGTGCCTCAAGACAAAGTGCATGTACCGTATTGGTGAATGGCAAATGATTCCCAGAGTGCCTCAAGACAAAGTGCATGTATCGTATTGGTGAATGGCAAATGATTCCCAGAGTGCCTCAAGACAAAGTACATGTACCGTATTGGTGAAAGGCAAGTGATTCCTCAGGTCCATCAGGACAAAGTGCATGTCTTATCTAAAACAGAGCTCTTTAGTGACTGCCAGTCGAATTTGTAAAGCAACAGATTAATATCTATTGCGACGCAAATAACAACTCATTTTCCCGAGTGGGATGTCACATATGTTCAGGTCAATACTACGTTTTTTACACAATGAGCTACTGTTGCCTGCAAATGCTTCGTTTTGCGCACTGTCCAATCTCTCCAAACAATAGAGGTGAAAAGTGGTGTACAATTCTGTTCTGCTTGGCACTCATGGTGGTTGGTCAGTTCAGATCATATAGACTAGGATTCTGTGCTTAGTGAAATGTACTGCCCAAGAAAGTACAAATACATTCCCGATTCCTGCACCTTTTTGTGCAAGGCTCACATACATTTTTTCAAACTCAATGGCTCTTGAAATTTGTAGATCATATGTAGCCCAGGTTGTAGAATCAACATATTAAAGCTTTTCCTGTGTCAGATATCTACAAATTTTCAATCTACATCTTCGTTTGTACTAAACTATAAAGAATAACAAAGAAAAGCTCAAAAATAATCTTTATAAAATTCCTAAATATTTGTACAGTGCCGTAGCGAGACACAAAATGCTTGTTTTGCATCTTAATCAGTTTGGGTCATTAGGCAGAACACTACATGTTCCAGTCCATGACACTCTCATACAAGATAATAAAACAGTATCAGAAAGGACTTATTTGGTGTGTAGTTGTACTTGATATATTTTGTGTATAGTAGTACTTGATATATTTGGTGTACAGCAGTACTCGATATATTCAGTGTATAGTAGTACTTGATATATTTGGTGTACAGCAGTACTCGATATATTCTGTGTATAGTAGTACTTGATATATTTTGTGTATTGTAGTACTTGATATATTTGGTGTATAGTAGTACTTGATATATTTGGTGTATAGTAATACTTGATATATTTGGTGCATAGTAGTACTTGATATATTTGGTGTACAGCAGTACTCGATATATTCTGTGTATAGTAGTACTTGATATATTTTGTGTATAGTAGTACTTGATATATTTGGTGCATAGTAGTACTTGATATATTTGGTGTACAGCAGTACTCGATATATTCTGTGTATAGTAGTACTTGATATATTTTGTGTATAGTAGTACTTGATATATTTTGTGTATAGTAGTACTTGATATATTTGGTGTATAGTAATACTTGATATATTTGGTGCATAGTAGTACTTGATATATTTGGTGTACAGCAGTACTCGATACATTCTGTGTATAGTAGTACTTGATATATTTGGTGTATAGTAGTACTTGATATATTTGGTGCATAGTAGTACTTGATATATTTGGTGTACAGCAGTACTCGATATATTCTGTGTATAGTAGTACTTGATATATTTTGTGTATAGTAGTACTTGATATATTTGGTGTATAGTAGTACTTGATATATTTGGTGTATAGTAGTACTTGATATATTTGGTATATAATATTACTTGATATATTTGGTGTATAGTAGTACTCGATTGTAGTACTTGATATATTTGGTGTATAGTAGTACTCAATATATTCTGTGTATAATAGTACTTGATATATTTTGTGTATAGTAGTACTTGATATATTTGGTGTATTGTAGTACTTGATATATTTGGTGTATAGTAGTACTTGATATATTTGGTGTACAGCAGTACTCGATGTATTTGGTATATAGTATTACTCAACATATTTGGTGTATAGTAGTACTCGATTGTAGTGCTCGATATATTTGGTGTATAGTAGTACTTGATATATTAGGTGCATAGTTTTAATTGATTTATTTGGTGTATGGTAGTACTCGACACATTTTCTGTATCCAGTGTGTACTGAAGGTTAACTCAGTGGGCTGTTTGTTCAACTGTGTAAAATATTTATTTGCCTATTTATTTAATTAGTGTTCAAGTACAGATGTACATATTTGCCTTACAAATTTCACTTATGCATGGATATCCTCAATCATCCTTTTATTTGTCATAGGATCTGAGCTAAACTGACAGCTTCAGACGCCATGGTTTTTCAAAGACAGCTTGTCGACATCCAACAAAAAAGTTTCAACTTACGTAGCCTATTTGGCATCATGTTACATAGCGGTACATTATGTCTGACTGCCAAACTGCCTTCTAATAAATAACACTTCTATTCACAAAACTGATATTAATTCTCATGCTAATGAAAGTCTATGAATTGTCCCTTGAAACCTCCACAACATACTGAACAAAACACTAACAGGCAAACAAGAGGGTCATCATGTAAGCAGATGATCAACATTCATTCCAGTGTTTTATCTTCATTACACAACTGATGAGGTAACATACAGTAACCACAATAACAGGTCTGGGGCCGTATGCCCTTTGGTCTACTACATAACAGGCTACCAGATGTTTGACAGTGATCAAATCAGACAAGCATTACAAAACACATGTAAATACATGCAAACCTATACGCACCAGTCAAGATTTGCAACACTTGTCACATGAACCTCTGTGGCAAACCATAACTTTGCTGTCCATATGTTAAAAAGAACACAAGATATTTGCGGTTTCTTCATTAAGACGTTAAGACGTATTTAGCTCTAAATACTAGTAGCTGAGGAGAGTAATTACATGTAATGATAAAGACAATCTTTTAGTTCGCATTCCTGCAACTTACCAAAGCCAAAATGAAGACCACTGATCAGACCCTGTGTGGTCCCGGAGGTTCCTGGAGGGGATATCTTGTTGGTGTAAGAGGTGGCTGCTGCCCAAAGGAGGCCAAAGGTCAAACCATGGAGGGGCTCAAGAAAGAGGATATGCCAGGGGTTCACCAGGAAGGAGTAGCCAATGAAACGAATGGCATATGCAGCAAATGCCAGGTAGATACAAGACAACTGACCTATTCTTTAATGATGTGTCCAGACATGAACAGAAAGGGGGCTTCAGCCACACAGTTCAACATTAGACACAAACCCATGATGATGGCATTACCATTTACATGGCCCGAATACTTGAGTTGAAGGTCAAGGAGATACCAGAAAAGAAAGGCCTCTATGACACCACAGTAAACACCAAACATGAGAATGGTCAGGAGGAGGACGCTATCCTTAGCTGGGTGACAAGTTTGCCAACATCACGAACATCTTATTACACACCAAATCAGGGTTCACCTTTAGAAAACCTGCCACAATCACACAGAATAACATCAGGCCTCCAAGATGTAGAATGATATGTTGTAGTCGATGGTTTTATTGGATTTACTCAGTGTATCCATTATGAGAGTTGATGCAATAGCAAAACATGCAAAGCCTATGGTTCCCCGAGTCTCTGTTTTCCCAACGATGACTCTTGTCCCCAAGAATATCATAGCCAATAGCATCATTCAGGCTTAGGGTGGGCGCCAAGGCGATATTCGCCAAGAGAAACACAAAGAAAAATATCCAGAATGTTTGTCCATAGGCAGTGGTCTCACGGTTACATTCCAGTGCATGGGTGGTGGTGCAGGACATATCACAGTTGAGGATTGTCTCCGAGTCACACACCATCCTCCAGAACGGTTCTCCCCTGAAAGACAGATTCTTCAGATCATAATCTCGGTGCTCACGACATTTGGTTTTTTCAGTTTGTAGCGGTCATGGAGAATCTCCTTGTGGATAACAGCGCCAGCATCAAGAAGTCTGAAGTTCACCGTCGACTCCTCAGTGGAACTCACCCAAATGTTGAGGCAGTTGTCCGGGAAGGAGCCAACAGTGGAGGTAAAGCAGACGCGGGTAGAGTAGGCACCAGGCACTGCAAACGTACACACCGCTGAACATTTCCGACCATGCATACTGGTGGCAGATGAATTGCCATTTGCCATGGTCATGTTACCATAATGGGTTAGGGACATGGGGCATGACGGGCCAGTGTTACAGTCACTGATGTAGGAGTCTTGATTGTTACAGTGAATACTGGTGAATATCTTGGTGCTATCCTCATTGATGTTAGCTGGAACCAGCAGCAGACAAGGTAGAAGACGCCAGTGAGTAAACACACGACCATCAGGACCAGTTTGTGCTGATGAAGCTTGTCAGCTACAGCCCCCAGGGCAGGCCTCACTAAGAATCCCACAAAGGGCATCACACCATAGATAACCCAGTCTCCCCAGAGGACAGGCCCAGCTGTTTCATGAATAATGTGATGAATGGCAACAGTGTTCCTACCCCTGTCAAAACACAAAACAGAACCACTTGAGCTCACTACAGTATCTTCCAAACAGGATTCTTCTCCGTGAAATGTTATAATCAAATCTTAAAATAGAGGCTTGACATAATGTCTTGGGTGGCTCAGCTGTAGTTTTTGAGAGGATGTGAACTTGAATTTGGATGCAAGGTTACTACAGAGCTCTCCTGTAGGAGATGGATGAATTCAAAACATCAGCTCAATACATACTTTGTACAGGCGTGCTAAAATATTAAAGAGAGAGAGATAGACTAAGAAGCATTAGCAATTTGGTAGATAATACTGCACTTCTACAAGGTAAATACACAGCAACAAAACTGAACATATAAAGATGAATGTGTGAAAGGTTTGTGAACATGTGTGTTGGCTTAAATGAAACTGTTGGTCTTCTAATACTTATAACCACACATACATGCCTCCTCTCCTATTCCTGACATCTATAGCCACACATACATGCCTCCTTTCCTATGCCTGATCCCTATAACCACACATACATGCCTCCTCTCCTATTCCTGACATCTATAGCCACACATACAAGCCTCCTTTCCTATGCCTGACCCCTATAACCACACATACATGCCTCCTTTCCTATTCCTGACCCTACAACCACACATACATGCCTCCTTTCCTATTCTGACATCTATAGCCACACATACATGCCTCCTTTCCTATGCCTGATCCCTATAACCACACATACATGCCTCCTTTCCTATTCCTGACCCTACAACCACGCATACATGCCTTCTTTCCTATTCCTGACCCTACAACCACACATACATGCCTCCTTTCCTATTCCTGACCCTACAACCACACATACATGCCTCCTTTCCTATTCCTGACCCTACAACCACGCATACATGCCTTCTTTCCTATTCCTGACCCCTATTATCATGAATACATGCCTCCTTTTGTATGCCTGACCCCTATAACCACACATACATGCCTCCTTTCCTATTCCTGACCCTTATAACCATGCATACATGCCTCCTTTCCTATTCCTGACATCTATAGCCACACATACATGCCTCCTTTCCTATGCCTGATCCCTATAACCACACATACATGCCTCCTTTCCTATTCCTGACCCTACAACCACGCATACATGCCTTCTTTCCTATTCCTGACCCTACAACCACACATACATGCCTCCTTTCCTATTCCTGACCCTACAACCACACATACATGCCTCCTTTCCTATTCCTGACCCTACAACCACGCATACATGCCTTCTTTCCTATTCCTGACCCCTATTATCATGAATACATGCCTCCTTTTGTATGCCTGACCCCTATAACCACACATACATGCCTCCTTTCCTATTCCTGACCCTTATAACCATGCATACATGCCTCCTTTCCTATTCCTGACACCTACAACCACACATACATGCCTCCTTTCCTATCCTTAACTCTATAACCACACATACATGCCCCCTTTCCTATGCCTGATCCCTATAACCACGCATACATGCCTCCTTTCCTATTTCCTGACCCCTATAACCATGCATACATGCCTCCTTTCCTATTTCTGACCCTATAACCATGCATACATGCCTCCTTTTCCTATTCCTGACCCTATAACCACGCATACATGCCTCCTTTCCTATTCCTGACACCTACAACCACACATACATGCCTTCTTTCCTATCCTTAACTCTATAACCACACATACATGCCTCCTTTCCTATCCTTAACTCTATAACCACACATACATGCCCCCTTTCCTATTCCTGACCCTATAACCACACATACATGCCCCCTTTCCTATTCCTGACCCTATAACCACGCATACATGCCTCCTTTCCTATTCCTGACACCTACAACCACACATACATGCCTCCTTTCCTATCCTTAACTCTATAACCACACATACATGCCTCCTTTCCTATCCTTAACTCTATAACCACACATACATGCCCCCTTTCCTATTCCTGACCCTATAACCACACATACATGCCCCCTTTCCTATTCCTGACCCTATAACCACACATACATGCCCCCTTTCCTATTCCTGACCCTATAACCACGCATACATGCCTCCTTTCCTATTCCTGACACCTACAACCACACATACATGCCTCCTTTCCTATTCCTGACACCTACAACCACACATACATGCCTCCTTTCCTATCCTTAACTCTTATAACCACACATACATGCCCCCTTTCCTATTCCTGACCCTATAACCACACATACATGCCCCCTTTCCTATTCCTGACCCTATAACCATGCATACATGCCTCCTTTCCTATTCCTGACACCCATAACCACGCATACATGCCTCCTTTCCTATTCCTGACCCTTTTAACCATGCATACATGGCTCCTTTCCTATTCCTGACACTTACAACCATGCATACATGCCCCTTTCCTATTCCTGACACCTATAACCACACATAGATGCCCCCTTTCCTATTCCTGACACTTACAACCACGCATACATGCCCCCTTTCCTATCCTGACACTTACAACCACGCATACATGCCCCCTTTCCTATTCCTGACACTTACAACCAAGCATACATGCCTCCTTTCCTATCCTTAACTCTATAACCACGCATACATGCCTCCTTTCCTATTCCTGACACCTACAACCACACATACATGCCTCCTTTCCTATCCTTAACTCTATAACCACACATACATGCCTCCTTTCCCTATCCTTAACTCTATAACCACACATACATGCCCCCTTTCCTATTTCCTGACCCTATAACCACACATACATGCCCCCTTTCCTATTCCTGACCCTATAACCACGCATACATGCCTCCTTTCCTATTCCTGACACCTACAACCACACATACATGCCTCCTTTCCTATCCTTAACTCTATAACCACACATACATGCCTCCTTTCCTATCCTTAACTCTATAACCACACATACATGCCCCCTTTCCTATTCCTGACCCTATAACCACACATACATGCCCCCTTTCCTATTCCTGACCCTATAACCACACATACATGCCCCCTTTCCTATTCCTGACCCTATAACCACGCATACATGCCTCCTTTCCTATTCCTGACACCTACAACCACACATACATGCCTCCTTTCCTATTCCTGACACCTACAACCACACATACATGCCTCCTTTCCTATCCTTAACTCTATAACCACACATACATGCCCCCTTTCCTATTCTGACCCTATAACCACACATACATGCCCCTTTCCTATTCCCTGACCCTATAACCATGCATACATGCCTCCTTTCCTATTCCTGACACCCATAACCACGCATACATGCCTCCTTTCCTATTCCTGACCCTTTTAACCATGCATACATGGCTCCTTTCCTATTCCTGACACTTACAACCATGCATACATGCCCCTTTCCTATTCTGACACCTATAACCACACATACATGCCCCCTTTCCTATTCCTGACACTTACAACCACGCATACATGCCCCCTTTCCTATTCCTGACACTTACAACCACGCATACATGCCCCTTTCCTATTCCTGACACTTACAACCAAGCATACATGCCCCTTTCCTATTCCTGACACTTACAACCATGCATACATGCCCCTTTCCTATTCCTGACCATGGATACTACGGTCATACAGTAAATGTAGGTGATGGTCTAAAAACATGCATGATCATCAAGGATATAATGTGGCATCTCCAAATTACATACAATAAGTTAAGGTTGATTCTCAATACAGTTATCATCAAAATATATAGACTTTGTATTCATAAATAGAACATGTTTTGTTTATAAATTGCTTAGAAGATTAAATATTACATGAACTGAACTTTCAATTTATTATTAAAATGTGTGCTTTGACATTAATTAAACAACTACATGTAGATACTGATTTTGGTTGTCATGTTGGGTTTTTACACAAATAAGTATTAACCCATACCATATACTGCAGCTACACTTGTACATGTAGGATGATTATCTTCTGAAATGCCCGTATACATTCATTCATATCATTAGTCATCAAATTCTACAATGGATTCATGGAATTTATTAACCTAGTTAATAATGAAAAGGTATTAAATTTAAAAATATACTTATGTAGTGGTAAAGCATGTGCGCATAAAGTCTGAACAACGGCTATTGTTTCACCTCTATGTTTTATATAGAGAGTCTTAGGTGTGACTCAATCAAGGATTGATCCTGGATCTACCGGTCCTGAAGCGGACACTCTACCAACTGTGCTATCCGGGCCGGTGGTGAAGCAACACTTAAAATTAAACAAGTAATGTTCACTCAAGTCACAAAAATATAAATTTTACACGTGTACTTCATGTACAACATTACATAGGCCTACATGTGTACTGTAAATCTAGCTCAACCACTAATGCACTTTTTCAGGGGAATTTATGCACTGATTATTACGAAAATGATGCTAAAAATGATTTGTTCGTGTTATTAATGATGGCAGCTTCCTAAAACTGTGCACACTACTTCTCTACACCCCATACTTCTCCCTGAATGTTCCAAAATATTGCTTACTTAGACAGTTGAAAAGGTTGAAGAATTAGGGTTAGGGTACATATAATACACACTGTACACATACATGTGCATGTATCACATAATACACATGTAAAACATACAACATGTATCACATAATACACATGTAAAACATACAACATGTATCACATAATACACATGTAAAACATACAACATGTATCACGAATAAACGTATCATGGATTCGTTTCTTATTAACCCTGCACATGGTTTTCCCTAGGCAATCAGATTTCCATACCACCATGGATGCAATATTAACAAAGACAAGTGCAAGTCTTGTAACACAAGATAGCATTTTACTGATAACATGAATAAAAGGAAAATCTCTATAAATGAGTAATCATCATGTGGACATCAAAGGAAACAACCTGATACTATCACATGTACAACTACTGCTTTCTGCAGAAAATTGCTGAATGCATGTGCAAAGCCTGAATTCCATCTGCAACATTTGTGCACGAATGCTTTTTCACATGCATGACTCAGACATTGAAATGTAACTGCTTGCCAACATACAGAGGCACAAAAAACACATAACAAACAAACAAAACACATGAAGAGAAACTCACCTGCAAGGAAAAAAAAGTAGAACATCTTCACAGGAAGAAGAGTTTTGTCGACGTTCCACCATTTCTGCTTCTCGGAGGTGATTCCAAGCTTGGCCATGTTTGGTGTGCTCTGTGTACAATGACTCTGCTTGGTTTGAATGGGGTCCTTAAGGGTTTCAGTGAGGTAACACTGGTACTGTTCTTGTCCCGTCTTATCTTACTGGTGGTACATGATGGTACTAGCCACCTCACTACAATGCTGGCTCAGAAACAAGCTTCGCTTAAGACATGTAGTGGAAGAGCAGGGGGGAGGGTTCATACAGCCTGTGTCAGGTGGTTGCGGAAGGCACCTCACTCTCTGCTCATGTATTGATCGGAGACTGCATGAAGCGGCTGTCAACGCTGCAGAACAAAACACACTCTTATTCTCCCTGTCATTACATAAATACGCTAATTAGACAAGCATGATCAAAAGGGCAGGGAAACCAACAGGTATAATACTTTAATTGCACTAGGTGCAACATCCAGCCTTCACCAACAGGTGTTCACAACAGCCTGTGCAACTATATGTATAGCTTAAAGGTTACTATACATAGGGTTAGGAGACAGAACGCAATACAAACACAAGCATGTAAGCCTTTATTTACTTTCATTTTAAATATATCTGAACAATGTGCATAACAAACATAGGCACAAATTTCAAATGTTCATCAATATATTCACCATACTTGTACATGTATATACAAATATGGCTTTGTTTATTTATTTATTTTCTTTTTTTTTTTTGCCACTTAATCTTTCCCCAGTTCTTTAATCTTGAGGGCCTCAGGGAATGGAGTCTAGATCACTATGGAACAACAGAGTCCCCATTTAATGGAGTTATCCCTCAGAATAGAACAGACCCCAGGGAACAAAACAGACCCCAGGGAATAGAGCAGACTCAAAGGAAATAAAGCAGAACCTAAGGAAATGGAGCAGAACCTAAGGAAATGGAGCAGAACCTAAGGAAATGGAGCAGAACCCAGGGAACAGAACCTTGGGACTGAAGCAGATCTCAGGGAAAGGAGCAAACACCAGGGGCAAAAAAGCACGCTTCAGGGAAGAAACCAGACCCCAGGAAATGAAGCAGAACCCAATGAAAGGAGCAGACCCCAGGGAACAGTATAGCCCTCTTAAACAGAGCAGACATTAGATAATAGAGCAGACCCCAGGAAATAGATAAGACCCAAGGGAATGAAAACACCTCAGGGAATAGAGCAGACCCCAAGGAACAGAACAGACTCCAGGGAACAGAACAGACCCCATCAAATAGACCAGACCAGAAATTAGAGATGATGGACACTAGGGAATGGAGCAGACTGGAGTGAAAAGAGTAGACCCCGTTGAACAGAGGACACCCCGGGGAAGGGAGCTGACCCTAGGGAATGGGCAGACCTTGGGAACAGAGGAGTAACCAGAAAATGGACCACACCCCCAGTAATGGAACCAATCTTGGCAAATTTCTTAAATCTCTCAGAACAGTAACCTAAACATATTAAACCTTACACCTGAGGTTACATCTCAGGTTTACAAAAAAAAACACACATATTCAATATTCAATCATTCAATGTATACATTCAGCAACATTCATGATGGGGGCCTCCATGGCCGAGGGGGTTAGCACGCATAGTTGCTGTGAGTTCAGGTCTAGCTCATGCTGGCTTCCTCTCTGGCCATACATGGGAAGGTCTGTCAGCATCCTGCAGATGGTCAAGGGTTTCCCTCGAGCTCTGTCTAGTTTCTTCTCACCATAATGCTGACGCTGTCATACATGTGAAATATTCTTGAGTTTTAATCAAATAAACAAACAAACATTCATGATGAAATTAAAGATACACAGAGATGCCTAGGTGTCAGGGTAATTAAATTTACTATGAAGGTGTATGTAGAATTGCTACATTTGTATTGGGTCATTGGAAAATACATGTAAACACGCATTCTACTCAAATACACAGGACTTGCAAATTGCACATACACAGGACCTCAGATTGGAAAGCCTGAAAATAGCATTTGTACATTAATTCCATGTGTCAAACAATTAAAACTTTAACTTCAAACTTTGAAAGAGATTGAGCAAAATCTTCTAACTTTCTGAAGTCTACAGATGATACTATGTACACAAAAAAAACACACTCTCTCTGTTGTTAACAGTCTACAGATGATACCACTGGTAGACAAAAAAACACACTCTCTCTGTTGTTAACAGTCTACAGATGATACCATGTATACAAAAGAAACACACGCTCTCTGTTGTTAACAGTCTACAGATGATACTACTGGTAGACAAAAAAAAACACACTCTCTCTGTTGTTAACAGTCTACAGACGATACCATGTATATAAAAAAAACACACTCTCTCTGTTGTTAACAGTCTACAGATGATACCATGTATACAAAAAAAAAACCCTCTCTCTGTTGTTAACAGTCTACAGATGATACTACTGGTAGACAAAAAAACACACTCTCTCTGTTGTTAACAGTCTACAGATGATACCATGTAGACAAAAAAACACACTCTCTCTGTTGTTAACAGTCTACAGATGATACTACTGGTAGACAAAAAAACACACTCTCTCTGTTGTTAACAGTCTACAGATGATACCATGTAGACAAAAAAACACACTCTCTCTGTTGTTAACAGTCTACAGATGATACCATGTATACAAAAAAACACACTCTCTCTGTTGTTAACAGTCTACAGATGATACCACTGGTAGACAAAAAAACACACTCTCTCTGTTGTTAACAGTCTACAGATGATACCATGTATACAAAAAAACACACTCTCTCTGTTGTTAACAGTCTACAGATGATACCATGTATACAAAAAAACACACTCTCTCTGTTGTTAACAGTCTACAGATGATACCACTGGTAGACAAAAAAACACACTCTCTCTGTTGTTAACAGTCTACATATGATACCATGTATACAAAAAAACACACGCTCTCTGTTGTTAACAGTCTACAGATGATACCATGTATACGAAAGAAACACACGCTCTCTGTTGTTAACAGTCTACAGATGATACTACTGGTAGACAAAAAAACACACTCTCTCTGTTGTTAACAGTCTACAGATGATACCATGTAGACAAAAAAACACACTCTCTCTGTTGTTAACAGTCTACAGATGATACCATGTATACAAAAAAACACACTCTCTCTGTTGTTAACAGTCTACAGATGATACCACTGGTAGACAAAAAAACACACTCTCTCTGTTGTTAACAGTCTACAGATGATACCATGTATACAAAAAAACACACGCTCTCTGTTGTTAACAGTCTACATATGATACCATGTATACAAAAAAAACACACTCTCTCTGTTGTTAACAGTCTACAGATGATACCACTGGTAGACAAAAAAACACACTCTCTCTGTTGTTAACAGTCTACAGATGATACCATGTATACAAAAAAACACACTCTCTCTGTTGTTACCAGTCTACAGATGATACCATGTATACAAAAAAACACACTCTCTCTGTTGTTAACAGTCTACAGATGATACCACTGGTAGACAAAAAAACACACTCTCTCTGTTGTTAACAGTCTACATATGATACCATGTATACAAAAAAACACACTCTCTCTGTTGTTAACAGTCTACAGATTATACTACTGGTAGACAAAAAAAACACACTCTCTCTGTTGTTAACAGTCTACAGATGATACCATGTATGCAAAAAAACACACTCTCTCTGTTGTTAACAGTCTACAGATGATACCATGTATACAAAAAAAAACACACTCTCTCTGTTGTTAACAGTCTACAGATGATACTACTGGTAGACAAAAAAACACACTCTCTCTGTTGTTAACAGTCTACAGATGATACTACTGGTAGACAAAAAAAACACACTCTCTCTGTTGTTAACAGTCTACAGATGATACCATGTATACAAAAAAACACACTCTCCTCTGTTGTTAACAGTCTACAGATAATACCACTGGCAGACAAATCACACACTTTCTGCTGCTGACAGTCTACAGGTGATACCATTGGTGTACAAAGCACACACTCTGTTGTTAACAGTCTGCAGATTATACCACCTGCAGTAAAGCACACATTCTCTGCTGAACAATCTGCAGATGATAAACACTGACAGACAAATATTACATTCTCTGTTGTTAACAGTCTACAAGCTATTATCTATCATTGGCTGACAAATCCCACAGTCTACAGATGATACCATTGCCATATATTAAAAGCACACACCTTCTGCTGTTAACAGTCTACCGATGATACCACCGGCAGTAAAGTACACATTATGTTGTTACAATCTACACAAGCACACTCCACTGCCGAAAGACTACAAATGACGCCATTAGCAGACAAAGCACAAATTCTCAGATGTCAACAGTCTACAGATTATACCACTGGTGTACAAAGCACACACCCTGCTGCCAAGTCTACAGACAATAAGAATGGCAGACAAAGTATACACTCTCTGCTGAACAGTTTACAGGTTATATCATTAACAGATAAAGCACACATTCTCTGCTGAACAGTCTACAGACGATACCACTGGCAGCAAAATCACACATTCTCTGCTGAACAGTCTACAGGCGATACCACTGGCAGTAAAATCACACATTCTCTGCTGAACAGTCTACAGACAATACCACTGCAGAAAATAACACATTCTCTGCTGAACAGTCTACAGATGATACCACTGGCAGAAAAATAACACATTCTCTGCTGAAAAGTCTACAGATGATACTACTCGCAGCAAAAATCACACATTCTCTGCTGAACAGTCTACATGCGATACCACTGGCAGAAAAAATCACACATTCTCTGCTGAACAGTTTATAGACGATACCACTGGCAGAAAAAAATCACACATTCTCTGCTGAACAGTCCTACAGGCGATACCACTGGCAGCAAAATCACACATTCTCTGCTGAACAGTCTACAGGCGATACCACTGTCAGAAAAATCACACATTCTCTGCTGAACAGTCTATAGACAATACCACTGGCAGAAAAAATCACACATTCTCTGCTGAACAGTCTACAGACGATACCACTGGCAGAAAAATCACACATTCTCTGCTGAACAGTCTACAGACGATACCACTGGCAGAAAAAATCACACATTCTCTGCTGAACAGTCTCTGCTGAACAGTCTATAGACGATACCATTGGCAGAAAAATCACACATTCTCTGCTGAACAGTCTACAGACGATACCACTTGAAGACAAAGCACACATTCTCTGCTGAACAGTCTACAGATGATACCACTGGCAGCAAAATCACACATTCTCTGCTGAACAGTCTACAGACGATACCACTGCAGAAAAAATCACACATTCTCTGCTGAACAGTCTACAGATGATACCACTGTCAGAAAAATACACATTCTCTGCTGAACAGTCTACAGACGATACCACTGGCAGAAAAATCGCACATTCTCTGCTGAACAGTCTACAGACGATACCACTGGCAGACAAAGCCACACATTCCCTCCTGAACAAATTATATCATTGGCACTGCTGAGAGGCCGAGCCCTTTGCGATTTGTTTATCTATTTGATTGTGTTTTACGCCGCACTCAAGAATATTTCACTTATACGACGGCGGCCAGCATTGTAGTGGAGGGAAACCGGGGTTTGCGATAGCGTTTTGAAACACCAACAGCCTGTGTACATTCAAACTGGGCCTCCAGTCTGAGTTATAACAACATACGCAGAAAATTAACCATGGTACAGAAGCGTCCTGGTGCAAAAATTATGCTCCTGAATAAATGTGATCAGTTTCGCTTCGATTTACCTGCATGTTCTCTCGCAGAGCAGCCCCCCACGTGCTACCACTCCTAAACCAGAGCTCCCAGAACCTGGAGTGCCGAATGACATTTCTTCGCTTAGAGCAACAAAAATAAAAAATGTGTAACCCTTGACTAAAAACAGCATAACCTTTCCCTTCGAAGCTGTTGCAATTTACGTTTTATGTACAGTGTGTAGGCTTTAAATTTGTATGGTTTAACAAGAATGAATTAAATGACCTTCATTCTTTGATTCTTTTATTTACCAATGCTATATGCGGCAAAATGAGGAAGATGGTGGCTTCGTTGGATTTCATAAGTTCCCTGTTTATTCTTTGGATAGGCCAATGTTGTGCCGAACAAATAGACACAGTTGCTTCAACATTCCGCATAGAGGAAAGGTAGAAGTTCTTTCAGCTAGAGATAAAGAATGGATGACAAACACTCGCATTTTAGTTGATGGAGGAGAATATCTTGGCTTCCTACGGTGAGTTCAACAACAACAACGTAACAACTGACATCGAATCACGGGGCGTTTACGATTATGCCGTAGATCCAGGGTCAGTCCTGGGTAGGGTCACACCTAAGACCGTAAAGGAGAAAGTTGTAACTTCCGTACTTGGCGTTCAGAATTAAGGGGCTATTAATTAATTATATTCTCAACATAGGCCTAATGGATCGAGTGGGGCAGCTTCTTTGCCATTGGTAAGTCTCTTAGCGAAGCAGCACAACATAAAAGAGCGGTGGAAATCCATTCTACAACAAGGGGGGCACATTACATTCACTATAAGGACTGCGTTGTCATATGACTGAATAATTGTTAACTACAATGTTAAACCCCAAGCACTCACTTCACTCACGGTAATCACTGTTGCATTGAATTAAACGTAGAGGCCTGTGTTCAATTATTTCTGATATTTACCTGCCTTAGCGTTAAATCATTGAATTAAAACATGCAGTAGGTCCATTCTGAAAGGCACTTTGCAGAAAGAAGTTAGCCGTTAAATCCATTCCAAAACAGCAGCACATGCCAATGTCTGGTGTGCACTGTGAAGAAATGGGTCTTTTCGATCACTCTTGCAAGTTTCAATCAATTTCAGACTAAAAATCTGATAAAGTGTTGACTTTTCTTCCTTCAAACTCGTGGTGTGCACGCGTGATACTTAGGGTGAATCCAAAAGCGCAGTTGTATATGATCACACAGGCAGAAAACATAGACAACGAAGCAGGTGCCTCATGATAGCTGCAAGCCTTCACTAGAGCCTAAAAAGTTTTCTCGCTCGACTGGACAAATAGTTCTTTCTGTTCTACATCCATGATGACAAATGAAATCATCACTAAAGTTGTCATTTAAGACTGGTTGCGTGGTCTTGTTAGGTGATTTCCATATCATTTGATGCATGGATTCACGATTGAAGTACTCCCGACTCATCATGACAGCACAAGTTATTTTGACGAGCAAGAAGGAAATACTTCTGTGGATTTCAACAACATTTCGACTCAGTAATGGATTAACATTTGCAGGAGCAGTAATAAATTTCTTCTTCTCATTAATGTACTCCAGAGGGCGTATGCAGCTATTTTAAAGTGGATTTATAGGCCCACTTTGTTCCGCACAGTGCCTTGTGGAATGGACCTGCTGCATTCTTGAATTCAATGATTACACGTTGAGGCAGGTAAATATCAGAAATTGCTGAAAATAGACCTCAATGTTTAATTTAATTGAACTATCACTGCACATACACTCCATCATACAATGTTGCATTTATTGTATTATTTGAAGAGTCTGCTTTTCACAGTGAATATGTGACATGCATGTCAGGGACATGACATGCATGACATGCATGGGCAACACAGGAAGCAACTTTGGTCTTTACACAGGACTTGTATCGATACAACAGGTCATATACAACCATAGGGCGTGAGAGTTGCAAGTTCTCAGAGTTCCGTGTGGGGGGCGCCCACGCATATACCAGAAGTTGGGGGTAAAACCCTTGAGGTACATGGTCTTCGTTCATGATTGTTGGGTTAGTAAAGTGTTTCTAACCCTAACTTCCGGTATATGTGGGAGTGCCCCCATGCGGAACTCCGAAGAACTTGTCTCCCTTAGGCCCTGCATGTGCACTATCTATATGCATATAGAAGCACAAGGTCGGAAACAAAGTTTCACCGATTTTAGAAATTAGACTGGTCTCCCCTAATTTTGCATTCATCTATACTTCCTGGCGTGCTGTGAGTCTCATGTCGGCATTAGGTTCCACTTAGTCCTACAGTTCAGTCATACATGTGCATCATTATTCATAGCTTTGAAGTGAAGTCATAGCTGCTCTGAGCCAATCATCAGCACACTCTTTTGTCACCTGACTAGAGTACTGGAGGTGAAAGCAAACCGAATTTAACCCAGGCGAGATAGGCCTTTAATAAGATGTTAGCATGAATAACTTTTACAAAAACTTTTAGGTAAGAAGTTTTTTTGTCTGGAAAAGTAATAAGTATGTGCCTAACCTTCAGATGTGATAGTTTCATTGTCCTGTAGTACTTTAATCTGCAGAAATCAGCAAAAATCAGCCATTCGCTTGTTTAACTCCGTGTTATTTTATCACCTTCTGGTCCTTGCGAGAAACCCAAATGGTCAGAGCTATGAATGTTTACTTTTCTGGGAGGAGTGCCAGAGTTCAGCCACCTAGCAAATCATGCATGAATCGTGGATCTCCCGCAAAAGTACAGACCTCAACAAATATGTGCGCTACAGTTTTTTGCAGCCTCACCTTTATTCCTTGGCAGCATACCTTTCTCAAAGATCCTTGCCCCGCATGACATCAAAATATCAAAGCGAAGGTGCCATCAAGTAGGACTAGCTGCAGTTGTGGCTATGATATTCCACATGCCATTATAAAGAGAGATATTGAAATCACCACCTGGGCCTAACTGACTGCTGTTAGTTAAAGGAAAAAAATGACAGACATATGTGAGTTCAGATTTATAAGACTGAGTTCTGTTTGACAGCTGTTTAAGGTGAGATGTATTTCCTAGTTTTAAAGAAACATGTTGGTGCCAAAAAATCACATTTGGCCATTTGGTTTGCCCAGTCCTAACTGAAATATTCATTGTCTTCCACCAGGATGTTGTCTATTTGTGTATGTCATATGTAGAAAAGTTTGTCTGAATTGCCAAAGGTTGTTTACACAGGGCAGTCCATTTTTCAAATCTGACTGCCACTGTGAAAAATTTTTGAGTAGAGTGTTAAACAACGATCAAGTAACAGATAAACATTTAACAGCAAGGAGCCTATTTCCCCATAGTAATGGAAAGACAAAGGCTAAAGGCTTTGGAATGAAAGGTATCTGGTTATTTCATACTCAGACCACTCTGTATTGAACCTGGTCATTTGTACCGATATTGATGTCATTTCATAAGCTGTAATTTTCATGATCTGACAGCAAAGCACAATGACACAGGAGCCTCTCACTAATGTAACCACTTTGACTTTGTCCACCTCATTTTGGCTTCCTTTCCAGTCATATGTGGGAAAGTCTGCAAGCAACCTGAGGATGGTTTGTGAGTTTCCCCCCAGGCTCTGCTCGGTTTTATCAAACTATAATGCTGGTGAAATTGTGTAATTGAAATATTCTTTTGTACAGCATAAAACCACAATCAAATAAATGAATAAATAAAGGAGATGTAGCTGATAGAGGGTCAAAGTGCCTTTCTCTATGTAGACTGGACAACCAGTAAACTACGGTATACAATCTTATCATCTTCATTCATACCATTTGCTGTAACGTGGATATTTATCATCTTCATTCATGTCATTTGTTGTAGCATGTGGATATTTATTATTTTCATTCATGCCATTTGCTGTAACATGTGGATATTTAAATGTTATAATTTATTCATGTAATATTTGCTAAGCAAATGCAGCTTTATTGATGTCCCAGTGTGAGTGAGGTACTTGTAGCTTTATTGATGTCCCAGTGTGAGTGAGGTGCTTGTAGTTTTATTGATGTCCCAGTGTGAGCGAGGTGCTTGTAGCTTTATTGATGTCCCAGTGTGAGCGAGGTGCTTGTAGCTTTATTGATGTCCCCATTGTGAGTGAGGTGCTTGTAGCTTTATTGAAGTCCCAATGTGAGTGAGGTGCTTGTAGCTTTATTGAAGTCCCAATGTGAGTGAGGTGCTTGTAGCTTTATTGAAGTCCCATTGTGAGTGAGGTGCTTGTAGCTTTATTGATGTCCCAGTGTGGGTGAGGTGCTTGTAGCTTTATTGAAGTCCCAATGTGAGTGAGGTGCTTGTAGCTTTATTGAAGTCCCATTGTGAGTGAGGTGCTTGTAGCTTTATTGAAGTCCCAATGTGAGTGAGGTGCTTGTAGCTTTATTGAAGTCCCAATGTGAGTGAGGTGCTTGTAGCTTTATTGAAGTCCCATTGTGAGTGAGGTGCTTGTAGCTTTATTGATGTCCCAGTGTGGGGGAGGTGCTTGTAGCTTTATTGATGTCCCAGTGTGAGTGATGTGCTTGTAGCTTTATTGATGTCCCACTGTGAGTGAGGTACTCGTTAATTGCACTTTGCAAAAACCTTGATATCTGATCGTTTGCACTGGTTCTTCTACTTTTAACTGTACTTTTACTTCTTACAGGAGTGATGGCAGTTTTTCTGTAAATGTGCCATCTGGTTCTTACCTCATAGAAGTCTCCAATCCTACCTATGTTTTCGAACCATCACGAGTTGACATTACTTCAAAGGGGAAAATAAGAGCACGGCGTGTGAATAACCTGCAGCCTTCATCTGTTAAAAGTATGCCTTACCCGCTGGAGTTCAGAGAACGGGGCAAAGCCAACTATTTCCAAGCTAGAGAACAGTTCAGAATGAAGGATCTGTTATTTAGCCCTATGGTAAGAATATTGGCCAGTAAAATAGAGTACTGTGCTTGATGACATCTAAGTAAGGAGTTTGGTCTCGGAATTGGAGAAGAATCTGGGGTCTCTTACATTTTGTTTAAAGAGCAAATATGGGTTAGTATGAAATGTTACATAATACACATTTAGCTTTGAGCTGTGAAGACCTGTTGTCTTGTAATTACACTATGACCATAGTATAAATATAATCTTCTTGTGACGGTGACCTCCATAAGAATATGTATTAGTTCGGGATGTTTTTTCTTGTCAGATGATGATGATGGTGCTGCCATTGTTCTTGGTGATGCTGGTCCCTAAACTAATGAACCCCTCAGACCCAGAAACGAAAAAGGTAAGCTTATCAGTATCATTTAACAAAGTTACAAATTCTAAAAGTATATAAAAGCTTGCGTCAACAGTAGAGTATAATATCGTATCCATAGCTACTTGATATCCTGACTTTGCACATTAATCCTTTCTGTAATGTAGAAGCTAAGGCTGCTTTAAATGTTGCCAATTAAGCGGGAAAATAGCCTGTATGGAGTTACCTCCCCTTTGTTACTGTTTGTCAGCTGTGAGCGAGAATTTTTGGGGGGATTATCATTATTAGCACATGAATCCACAAAACTGTACTAAAAGTTATGGTGATGATACCGAGCTCCATGGGAAAGCTAACAGAAAACAATATTTCAGCATTTTATTACTCCTGTGGATGGCTTTAATAATAATATGCAGAAATATGGAGTGCAAAATAGTTATATGAAACTACTGTATACAGAATTATTGGGTTGTGGAACGTTCAGTTTTGTACTTAGTGAAGGTAACAGGTTATATCAGCAATGGCAAATGATTGCTCTCAGATGATAATCACAGCTTGTGAATTTCATTGACCTGGCGCTTACCAGTAGTGGCAGAAACTTCACAGTTGATTAATCATGTGTTGACAGTAGATATTTTCTCCCTTTCCAGGAGATGGAAGCCCAGATGACTGCGTTGAATGCAAGAGGAAACAATTTGCCAGACATGTCTGAAATGTTCACCAATTTTTTCTCAGGGCCAAAAAAGGCTGTAAAGTCCAAGTCCAGTGTTAGCAAAAAACGATAAAATGAGAGTTGGTTTTCATAGAAATAATACTTTACACAAACTGTGTGATGATAACAAACGTGTGTTGTTTATGAAATTAATAAAAGATATGATGTCAGTATATTTATGTGATAGTTCATGGGTTATATGCTCATTTGTTCTCTCCAGTGTGGTCTTGCATGAGTTTCACTGGAGGCAACTTGCCTTCCACCAGTATGGCATATCTGAGAGAGATAACTCATCAATAGTTGCTGGTTAGCACTTCAACACTGGCTGCCCTCATGTAAGTGAAGAATTCCTGAGTATGGCATTAAATTTCAGTGAAAATAAACTTGACATCATCTGTGAAATAGGTCAGGTTGAATTAAGAAAACCCTAATCTATCAGACGATGTGTTCAAACACCATCTGCATTTAGCTTTGCAGCGATTTTGTCCAGAAGTTTGACTTACCCTTGGTCTGGTTTGATTGTGTCTGATTTTATCCACCATTGAACCTCCCTGGTGTCGTCCAAGTAAAATGGTCTTTACCAGGGTGAAAAGACTAATGAAAATTCTTAGAAACACGGTGTTTGTGTGTTTCATGGAGTATTACACTATATTGATGGCTGTATGGTGTACTAGAGGTAGTGCATTTACGGAAGAATGTTTTGAGTTGTAGTTCTACTGGAATTACTTCTTACCGAAGTTTGACAGGTGGTTTTCGGATTTTTTCTTTATTCTTCAACTTTCTTCAAGAGTTGCTGAAACTTTAGGATTTATGATTGAAACGCCTCAAGCAGCAAGTTAGGTGCAGTTTAACAGATGTGCTGTTAATGATTACAGATTACTATGGCGTGTAGGAAGGCTGAAACTTTTCATTAAAATGGCTTCTTTCATAAAAAGTGATCTAATGATCAGAATTATATGACAAGTGTCTTATTTTTTTCTCCATATTTAGTTTTGTCTTCTGTAATATCTGTAATATCTGTTTTATGATTAAATATGATCCTTTTTATTCATATATGGTGCATTTATTTAAGAAACGATGTATTTATCTGTGTATTTATTTGTGTAAATACCTGTACAGTACAGGTTGCACAAAGCTTTGTAAAGTTGCCGATAATACACGGGCTTTCTTACATATTTGTCTCACAGAAGAGTTATGTTTATGAGTTATCATTGAAGGCATCTTCAGTTACGGATGATATTGTAAAAGTAGCCTGTCAGTGTGCGTGGGAGAATGGTCCACATTCACAAAACGACAAACCAGTAATAAACCGTACAGACCATTTTCGCCGAAAGGGAAGTCCTCAAGCTGAGTCCTTAAAACTCAAGCTGGCTTTCTCTACCGCCGTAGGTGAATGTCTGCCACATCCCGGTTCTCTACCACAATAAGACTGGCCGTTGTCGTATAAGTGAAATATTCTTGAGTACGGCGTAAGACACCAATCAAATAAATAAATACATACATTTCAGAAATAATGATAGGGTAATAACCCATGTTTAGTATCAATGCCACTGGCCTCCGTTCTCGTATGTCCGAAAACAGTGGCTATATTATTATGTGTGACAACAATAGGATGTAAGTTAGGAAAGAAAATGGTGAAAGCGAGCGAAAAAGGGCAGGCTGGCGAACAGGACTATGCCAACGGGGAAATTTCCCCCAAAACAAGTCATTTTCACGCTGTATAAAAACACATCACTCCTTGCTGGGTCGAGATAAAAAGTACATTTCGTGACAATATACAGATAGTGCATGTTGTGGAGTGAGACATCAGGAATTGTCACCTCGACAAGTTATATTCACCTCGGGCGACTATAACTTGCCAAGAGTTGACAATTCCTGCTGTCACACCCCACAGCATGCACCATATGTTTTATTATACCGAAAAAAACAGTACTTTAAATCGCCGAATTTGTACGTCGATTCTGTTAGACGGATTGGAAGCCGGAGACCTCGTGATCTCCATAGTAACAAATGGCGTGGGTAAAGAAAATCGGTATTTTTTTAATCGTGATCTTGTATCCGTAGGATTTGTATATTTTCTAAATAGTGTGAATATTTCTGTAGAGCTATCGTGATGTTATTTTGTATAACTGGGCCTAACTGGTCGCTAGCGAAGTAGCAAAATGTGGCCTTTTCACCAGTGCTGTAACATTGGGCTGCCATTTTGTTTTCGATACGAAAGGGTGGTCACGTGACTTCCGACCCGACCGGTCTTACAGAATAATGGAGCTAAAACCACCGTCCGGTTGTTTACTGAAGAACTTTACGCCAGAGAGCTCTCAAAGAGAGATGACTGATGTGGAATAAACGCACGTGATCGTTGGATAGTAGCACGAGATCGCAGGATATTTCCTCGTCAACGTGGATAATACTTTGTAAACCTCACGTTGCATTCCTTGGCGCGCGTGATCGTGGTACATCTTTTTTGCGGAATATCATGTGACCGTCTATCGACCAATGGAAACCGAGAATTTCCCTATGAGGTATAATAATACACAATATTCATTGAGATCGAAGCAGTCATATGATACATGGTAACCTCAAAGCCACGGCCAAGAGAGTGCTAGACCCTTCAAAGTTAGCCAATGTTCGATTCTACCAATTGAACTTTTAACGCTGATTTTCGGAGAGTCTATGTCGTTAGCCTTATACTACCCTGAGGACTGTACACAGATTTGCACACTCTGATTGACGATTAGATACTCTGCGAATGTCGAATGCCCTGAAAGACGCCATCTATCGTGCACTCACGTCGATCAAGTCGGATTCGGTTGCATCGTGGTAATCTCGACATGGTAATGTTAAGGCCGGATTCTCGGTGATAATCCTCACCAAATCTCTTGGGCGCTGACGCTTCTGTTGTCTTCCGAGACGAATGGAACGTTTCAAGTCAAGGAACTGTTTCTACCGCTGTGTTGGTCATCAAAGTCATCCACGATCCACACCGCCTCGTCGGAAGTCTAGATCATGTTGTACAGATTCAACAGCCTTCGCTCTACGATTTCAGGAGCTAACGGCTCATCCAGTACGATCCTGAACTCAGACCTGAATCCTGTTTACAAGAATGCTGGGATGGATCTGTGTCTGATTTGCCGGTATAAATCTGTGTAACAGGTTGTCATGCTCAAATATCGGTACGAGGGAACTAGTTCACGAAGCAAATCGACATTCTCTGAGTTAAATACTCCTGAGTAAGATTTTCAAACATCCCAGACAGGCGTCGTCAGGTTGTGCAGTTGTTCTTGTGTCACTAGCTGATAATTGACTCAGCCCCGAGTGTTGTTGAAAATGTCAACACAGTATTGATGGAGGGCAATCAAACTCTCGGGACAAACCAACTTCTGATATTTGTTCTGAAAGAAGAAAGCTTTATAGCTGTGTAAATTATTCACATTTATCAAGGCTGTAAAACATCGGGAAATATAAATGAGCTTGACATCCATGACACTTTCGTGTTGGTTTTCGCCTGAAACTACATTTAAGTATCCAGATAGGTACCTGTACAACGAATTATACCTCATCGTCTGTGTAAAATGGATAAAGGCCATGGAGTATAAGGCGACAATTGATATGTGTTTACCTTTACTAACTTAGACGATCTTCCTTGGCTGTGTGTTAAACGCGGCGAGTTTATACTGTTGATCAAAGACTTTTTCAGTAAAATTGGTCTGGTAGCTAGATAACACGTTTTATGACAGACAATCTAATGCAAAGTGGTTGATACCAGATCAGCCACAAGTGAGACTACTGTCATCACACAGACGACATACAAGGATCAGTTAAAACCAGTCACACAACGAGTAACATTACATTTATAACTAGTGAAGTACCATCATTAAATTAGCACACAACCGGTCAAGTTAGACAAAGAGTAACACATATATATAACCGATGACATTCGGATACTTAGCAAACAACTGCTATAGTCAACGATTAACAGTGACATGATTAACCTGCGAAGTACGGCCATTTAACACGTAGTCTTAGTTATATACTGTGTGACATAGCCAATTACGACAAACCCAGTAAAAACCATCATCTGCAATTTTACTTCAAGTTTATGTATAAACAGAGATTTAGCATCAATATGCAAACATTCTAAAGCAGGTAAAATATTTATGCGTCTATAAAACCCTTAGTGATTTATACAGAACGTGAATTCGATGCCATGGAGATCGGTGATCAGTTAACCAGCGTCAAAATTGATTGTCGCTCCTTTATGTGTATTTACACACATACTGTGCTGAAGGACAACGGAGCAACTTTCCATGGAAAACAAGTTGATGGCCACAGTCAACTTGTTTTCCAGATGTCATCCCTTATGAAACCTTTATTTTCGTAGGTGGTTGGATGCGGTTACAGGAAACAGTAACCCCGGTAGTTGCATCTGTGTTTGAGAGACGTTAAAGGACTGGCCATCAAGGCCGTTCGTTGGTACCATCCCAGGAGAAAGTTTAACATGTGTCCTGTTGTTCCGTGGTAGGCCGCGGAATGCCGAACCTTATGCATTGCCGTTAACAGCAATAATGCACAGAATTGCTAATTCCACAGCGACTATTTTGATGCATAAATTTTTTCATCCATGTTCCTTTTTCAAGCACTGTGTATGCTATTTCCGTTAATGGAGAATTTCCTGATTGCCTATTTGAATAAGGTGCTGGATTTGCCTCGAAGAAAATGAATTCAAGTGTTTTTCTAGAAACTATTTTCATTTGTCCATGGACCGGCCCCGATAGCACAGGTAGAGCGTCCGCTTCGGGACCGGTACATCCAGGGTCAATCCTGGGTCGAGTCACACCCAAGGCTTTAAAAAACGAAGTTGTAACTTCCTCGCTTGGCATTCAGCATAAAGGGGATAGTGCAACAACTGGTTGACCCATATCAGTATATTGGCTCTGGCGGGGCGGCTTACTTGCCTTCGGTAAGTCGTTTCAGTGAAGCAGCACTAGATAAAAGAGCGGTGGAAATCCGTCCTGCAACAAGGAGGCACATTACATGCACTCGAAGGATTCCTTCGTCGTCATATGACTGAAAAATTGTTAAGCACGACGTTAAAACCACAAGCACTCACTCACTCACTCGTTTGTCCATACATCTATTTGTATATGGCTACACTGAGTAGAGCCATATTTATCGCCTGACTACCCGTTGTGACCATGTGGCTATTTACCTGTTGGGACGAAATGCCAATTGCCTATATATACATATATTTACTAATTGTGCTTAGAGTACTACAAATACTCCCAGGAGCTATATCAAAGGTTGACACCCACACATTACAGTGTATTCTTTGTGAAGGAGGGGACATCTGTGGCTCAGTTGTTTAGCGCGCTAGCTCAGCATAATGACCGAGGAGCCTCTCACCAACGCGGTCGCAGTGAGTTCAAGTCTAGCTCATGCTTGCTCCCTCTCCGGCCGTTCGTGAGAAGGTCTGTCAGCAACCTGCTGATGGAGGTGGGTTTCCCCCAGGCCCTGCCCGGTTTCCCCCCACCATAATGCTGGCCGCCGTCGTATAAGTGAAATATTCTTGAGTACGGCGTAAAACACTAATGAAATAAATAAAAATAAATAAATCTTTATGAAGGTATAAATCAAAAGATATTATGCAGATCATTATTATAGTACATTATTGCCTCAGTACAGTTCTAGATAGGAAACATTTACCATTGGTTGAATTATTTTGTGTCATTATAGTTCTACAGTTAATTATATTTCACGAAAGTGTTGAAGTGTAATAAGCGGATAATAGAAGAATATAGAACTTTTAACTTTATTATTCGATTTCTGCTAATTGTAATTAGCAACTATCTTGATGAAAAGAAATTAATGGTCTTGACACAATAGCCACAAAATAATGACAACGACTGCTCAAAGCTACCTGCGACAAAGCCCAGTCAAATTTATGGAAGATTTTCACGGCGGAAAATCCACATTCGGTAATTTTCTGTCAAAACGAGGCGCCGCCATGATGGATGAGACCTGCATACAAACCACAGTCAACAGTTCCACCCAGTTTTCAGTTTTCCTGCTCTTCATTTATTAGATGTCATTTTCGGGGGATGCACATAGTTGTGGACTTAGTGAACGGTCCACCACTGTTGTCAAAATGAAACATTCACAGCCCTCTTGTAGGCCCTATTTTGAAGAGAATAGCGTAAAATTTCACGGCTCATCATGGTTCGACATTTTTTCCATAAATTGTCTCAGGGGTCGGTTCTCAACAGGCTGATAGGGTTTGAGATTAGAGGCTAGGCTCAGTGGTGGTGAGCGTTCACTTGTACAAATTGAATAAAATGCCCTTCTCGTGTTTCAATATTCAAATCGGTACAATGGTAGATAATGCACCATACATTTATAATTACGGAATACATTAGTAACACAGTAATATAGAGTGACCCTAATCTTGTTCATCTGTGGATGCAGCCAGCGATAAAAGCTAAAATGTCTCATGGTGAGCTGATGAAGTGACACACACTACAATGGTCCATATGCACAGAAAAGAAGTTCCAGGTGTACGGAAACACACACGTAAAACCGAAAGCTCAGTTTTATGTCTTGACTTTATTAATTCTCTTCTACAATATTTGAATACATGTATATAAAGCCTAGCCCTTTTGATAACGAAACCAAATGAGCCTTATATTTTAATTACGTTTAATTTGTTATAATAACAGGCTATCATGTGGTTGACATATATGGACATAAGTATGAAACTGATAGAGAACCGTACAGCGAGGTAGGGAAATATCCTCTGTCGTCTTCCTTATCGCTGCGGTAGCCTTAGGGTTAGAGCGTCCACCTCGAAGTCAGAAAATCGAGCTCAAATCCGGGTCGGGTTATACCAAAGACTATAAGAATGGTACTTGTTGCTGCTTCGCTTCACGCTCAACACTGAGAGTTTAGAGCAACGAAATATGACTGGTTGTCCCGGTGTCAGTATAATGTGGCTGGGTGGGGTATTATGCCTGGTGTCTTCGGTTTGATACTTCAGTAAGGGCAGCACTTTGGCGACATGGACTCGTGTGGACAAGAAGACACAATATATGTACACAAACCTAATGACTTCGTCATAATATGACTGAAAAATTGTTGAGCTTGACGTAAAACCCCGACCATACATACATACATACCTACATACATTATGTCGGCTTCCATAAAACCTGACTGGAGCACTTGGCCACAAGTTTCTATCGTCAGAACAATCCCTTTTTACTGACTGGGTACACCATACCCTTCCAGTTTCCGTGTGTACTTGTTCACAGCAAAGGATAAGTCGTCAAAGTATGAGGAGAAACCACCGCTCCAGAGCGTTCGACCAAAGACACGGCGAATGTCCAACGTGTCAGGGTCTTTATTGCATACGGCCCACATTGGGTAGATTATTATGTGTCACGGCCCACCCACATCGTGTGTTTGGGCCATTAAATATTGCAAGTGTGTACGCTAGTCGAGTGTGTGTGCCAATAAGTACAATGCCCCAGTTGTGTGTGTGTGTGTGTGTGTGTGTGTGTGTGTGTGTGTGTGTGTGTGTGTGTGTGTGTGTGTGTGTGTGTGTGTCAGTAAGTGTATGTCCCAATTGTGAGTGTGCGCAAGTAAGTGTATACCCTAATTGTGTGTGTGCAAGTAAGTGTATACCCTAATTGTGTGTGTGCCAGTAAGTGTATGCCCCAATCGTGTGTGTGTGCCGGTAGGTGTATGCCCCAATCGTGTGTGTGTGCCGGTAGGTGTATGCCCCAATCGTGTGTGTGTTCCAGTAAGTGTATGCCCCAATCGTGTTTGTGTGCCAGAAAGTGTATGCCCCAATCGTGTGTGTGTGCCGGTAGGTGTATGCCCCAATCATGTGTGTGTGCCAGTAAGTGTATGCCCCAATCGTGTGTGTGTGCCAGTAAGTGTATGCCCCAATCGTGTTTGTGTGCCAGTAAGTGTATGCCCCAATCGTGTTTGTGTGCCAGTAAGTGTATGCCCCAATCGTGTGTGTGTGCCGGTAGGTGTATGCCCAATCGTGTGTGTGTGCCAGTAAGTGTATGCCCCAATCGTATGTGTGTGCCAGTAAGTGTATGCACCAATCGTGTTTGTGCGCCAGTAAGTGTATGCCCCAATCGTGTTTGTGCGCCGATCCCTAAGACTGCCTGTCTACTGAACCAAGAGCAAGTCATATATTGCTCATCAGTCAGTTCTATTTATGTATTTACATATTTATTTGATTATTGTTACTCAGAACCACTTATTGTCAACAATCCACCGCAAATAGTGAGAATGTAGGGGAAATACTACAAATCCACTGCCCAATGCCACTTTTGAACCAATCACCTGTGTGTCCTGGGGAGTGGAAGACAAACATCCTTCACCACTACATAACGGCCCATTCTTTCTGTGATAAAAACAATTAGTAAATTATTTGAACATGCCAATCCTATCATATAATTCACCATTCGCATCATGCCATTTTCGTCGGCAAAATCTAAAGTAATTAACTAATTGTTACGAAAGTTTTCGTATCGTAATTATCTCGACAAAGCGAGTGCAAATAAAGCCAGTTTTGCCTTGAAACTTTTTTCAGGTAATACTTTTTGCATAGACATGAAGTGCAATTCAGTGACCTGAAGCAGATCATTACCATACATGAGTCAGGCGCTTAGCGAACAGTCTTTTTACGAAGCTGTTACACATCGAACACATCGTGTATACAGTGATTCACAAACTAATACTGAGCGAGTATATCGTGCAACCCCCGATTCAGATGCTTTTACTGAACTTACGCATCGTGTATAAAGCCATTCATGAGTTGTTACTGAGAGATAACGAAATGAGCCTTATATTTTAATTACGTTTAATTTGTTATAATAACAGGCTATCATGTGGTTGACATATATGGACATAAGTATGAAACTGATAGAGAACCGTACAGCGAGGTAGGGAAATATCCTCTGTCGTCTTCCTTATCGCTGCGGTAGCCTTAGGGTTAGAGCGTCCACCTCGAAGTCAGAAAATCGAGATCAAATCCGGGTCGGGTTATACCAAAGACTATAAGAATGGTACTTGTTGCTGCTTCGCTTCACGCTCAACACTGAGAGTTTAGAGCAACGAAATATGACTGGTTGTCCCGGTGTCAGTATAATGTGGCTGGGTGGGGTATTATGCCTGGTGTCTTCGGTTTGATACTTCAGTAAGGGCAGCACTTTGGCGACATGGACTCGTGTGGACAAGAAGACACAATATATGTACACAAACCTAATGACTTCGTCATAATATGACTGAAAAATTGTTGAGCTTGACGTAAAACCCCGACCATACATACATACATACCTACATACATTATGTCGGCTTCCATAAAACCTGACTGGAGCACTTGGCCACAAGTTTCTATCGTCAGAACAATCCCTTTTTACTGACTGGGTACACCATACCCTTCCAGTTTCCGTGTGTACTTGTTCACAGCAAAGGATAAGTCGTCAAAGTATGAGGAGAAACCACCGCTCCAGAGCGTTCGACCAAAGACACGGCGAATGTCCAACGTGTCAGGGTCTTTATTGCATACGGCCCACATTGGGTAGATTATTATGTGTCACGGCCCACCCACATCGTGTGTTTGGGCCATTAAATATTGCAAGTGTGTACGCTAGTCGAGTGTGTGTGCCAATAAGTACAATGCCCCAGTTGTGTGTGTGTGTGTGTGTGTGTGTGTGTGTGTGTGTGTGTGTGTGTGTGTGTGTGTGTCAGTAAGTGTATGTCCCAATTGTGAGTGTGCGCAAGTAAGTGTATACCCTAATTGTGTGTGTGCAAGTAAGTGTATACCCTAATTGTGTGTGTGCCAGTAAGTGTATGCCCCAATCGTGTGTGTGTGCCGGTAGGTGTATGCCCCAATCGTGTGTGTGTGCCGGTAGGTGTATGCCCCAATCGTGTGTGTGTTCCAGTAAGTGTATGCCCCAATCGTGTTTGTGTGCCAGAAAGTGTATGCCCCAATCGTGTGTGTGTGCCGGTAGGTGTATGCCCCAATCATGTGTGTGTGCCAGTAAGTGTATGCCCCAATCGTGTGTGTGTGCCAGTAAGTGTATGCCCCAATCGTGTTTGTGTGCCAGTAAGTGTATGCCCCAATCGTGTTTGTGTGCCAGTAAGTGTATGCCCCAATCGTGTGTGTGTGCCGGTAGGTGTATGCCCAATCGTGTGTGTGTGCCAGTAAGTGTATGCCCCAATCGTATGTGTGTGCCAGTAAGTGTATGCACCAATCGTGTTTGTGCGCCAGTAAGTGTATGCCCCAATCGTGTTTGTGCGCCGATCCCTAAGACTGCCTGTCTACTGAACCAAGAGCAAGTCATATATTGCTCATCAGTCAGTTCTATTTATGTATTTACATATTTATTTGATTATTGTTACTCAGAACCACTTATTGTCAACAATCCACCGCAAATAGTGAGAATGTAGGGGAAATACTACAAATCCACTGCCCAATGCCACTTTTGAACCAATCACCTGTGTGTCCTGGGGAGTGGAAGACAAACATCCTTCACCACTACATAACGGCCCATTCTTTCTGTGATAAAAACAATTAGTAAATTATTTGAACATGCCAATCCTATCATATAATTCACCATTCGCATCATGCCATTTTCGTCGGCAAAATCTAAAGTAATTAACTAATTGTTACGAAAGTTTTCGTATCGTAATTATCTCGACAAAGCGAGTGCAAATAAAGCCAGTTTTGCCTTGAAACTTTTTTCAGGTAATACTTTTTGCATAGACATGAAGTGCAATTCAGTGACCTGAAGCAGATCATTACCATACATGAGTCAGGCGCTTAGCGAACAGTCTTTTTACGAAGCTGTTACACATCGAACACATCGTGTATACAGTGATTCACAAACTAATACTGAGCGAGTATATCGTGCAACCCCCGATTCAGATGCTTTTACTGAACTTACGCATCGTGTATAAAGCCATTCATGAGTTGTTACTGAGAGAGTACTGAGCGAGTACTCGTGTTTCCCGCAATTCAGATGCTATTACTGAGCGAGCACAACGCGTATCCCGCTATTCAGGTGCTAGTACTGATCAAGCGAATACCGCGATCCAGAAGCTGTTACTAATTGACTTCATACTGAATGTATCCTACGATTCAAAAGCTGTTACTGAGCGAGTTCATCGTGTTTCTTGCGATTCAAAAGTTGCAATATGTTGGCGAACGGTGTTAAACACCAATCGAATAAATAAAATACGATAAATCGAATACGAACATCAGAGCCATGCACCAGGCGGAGGCGGAGGCGGAGGGATCCTGCCGGTTCACGCAGAGTGTTATCAATGAAACGGTTCATCCAAATAATAAATAAATGAGCAGCGGGCCGAGATTGATGCCGATTTGTTAAGGGGGTTGCCTTTCAGTCGTAAGGACATACGAGGTAAGGGTTCAAATCCGACCATGGACAGAGAAATATGAGGTCTTGGTGTCAAGTCTTTATGCAGTCGTCAGGCAGTTAGCAAAATCCATAGAATTAGTTAAAAGACTTCTCTCATACCGTGTACTTAGAGAGAGAAGTCTGTAAATCATATTTGGCAAAGTTTTTACCACACAATTTTCCGGTGACATTCATCGTGTAAGTGTAGAATTCTTGAGTATGGCGTTAAACGTCAAGCAAATAAACACACATGTAAAAAATAAATGAAAGTAATTTACACTCATTTCTCTCAAATTACATCCCTGTACACTGACGTGATTTCCATGTTATATTTATAGCAGAAAACACAATCAATGAATACTGATCTACTCCTTGTAAAAATAAAACCAGGCTAAGTATTATGAGAACATGACAAGTTATGACTACTAAGGCAACTGATGTAAGCTTCAACTAGGTTACGATCACGCTTCGCTGAATGCTAATTGTATAAGCTGAATTCAACTATTCAGTCTTCGGTAGTTACTTCCCTTTCTGTGTTTTGATTTGACGGCCGGGGCTGCAGTGGGTTTGACAAGAAACCTTGACTTGAGCATGAAACTAGGGCAGTAGAATTTACAGTACTGACTGCAACATCAAATATAGAGAGAAATTGATTTCCAGCAGCTGTTACCTGTGCATCCAGTCTGTACAAATGTGCATACGATATGTAGAACCCAGTAAACCACCATGGTCATTCAGATGAGCACAGGTAACCGTATGCTTTTAACAGGCATATTTCTTTCTCATTTTAAACATTTGTTCTAAATATCTATTCATTTGCTTATGTCCATCAGTTAAGTGGCTCAATCAAACTTATAAGTGAAATACACAGTCTCTAAAGGGTGTGTACATGTTTGTCAGTGCGCAGCTTTTAGGCTACCTGTTATTGATATTTATCAACAGGCGTACACACTGCACCCCGATTACCTCTCGATACCGTGTGCGTGGTTGTGTTGGCAACAGGAACATAAGTCAAGTACATGTATGTAATTAAGTTGTACTTCCACAGTGCGTATGCAAGCGCCTTTTCTGCCTTTCCCGTGATTATATAATACAGACATTTGCTGAAACCTCTCAAGGTTTGTCAATAGAGATATAATATTTACTTGTATATATTTATTGTCTGATTATTGTTTTACGCCAGGTTAGTACTTGTGAAGTGTGAATACAACAATCTTTTCTGATCATGATATCATTAGCTATATTTGCTGACATCATTATTGGTCTGTGGTCTTTTGTGTCTGCCCTAGGAAGTACGTTCAATGCACAAGCGACAAGCAGAGACACGAATGCCCAATGTAATACAGAACCACGTATCCTGTAATCTGTGGCAGCCGTAGACACCAGGTCGGAACATCTCAGGTATCAGTGTCTGAAAACTTTACTATTTTAAGATCTTATATATAGGGCCTGATATCATCAAAGTGTGGTGAGGCGATTGCACAGGTTTCAGTTTGATCATTACCTGTATATTAGTGGATAACTCTGTATACTCTTCCTATTTGGTGTTCCACGCTGCAAGGGTTACTAGTATTGCTGGACTTACTCACACAGAATTACATGTAGCTCAACAATAAGGTAAGATAAACTGCCATCACAGTATCCTTTCTCTGTTTCAATTTACAATGTTTATTTCATACATTTTTGAAATTCAAGTGCATCAGGCCATAAATAAATGATATACTGATAAATATGTATTTACATGTGCTTATTTGGAAATTACAGCCGTGGACAGGGGATACATAGCTGGAGAACAGACACAGCTAGACTAATTCCATGAATATTAAGAATGGTTGATAGTGTGTTTTCACCGAAATTCATAATACACACACTTAAGATCTTGAATATGGGTCAGTAAAATTTGCGCCTTTGCCGACTATCTATAATAAATACTGCATCTTGCCCTCGTGTGTCTCTCTGGGACATTGAGTAGATCAGAGAGATCACTCCCACAGCACTGGGGCAGTGACGATACGTTTTGTCAAATAACCCCCAACCCACTTTATTTGCTCATCTTACACTAACAGTGTCTTTCTAAACTTGATTATGCAATTTATGGCTATCTCATTTGCATAACTCTGATTCAAGCAGTTCTCCATGTGCATAGTGAATTCATAGGACGTATACAGTTGCGAATGTAGCCATAAACAACTCAACTGACAATCATGATCTTGATGATAACATTTCATGAATGCAAACATGAACAACAAAAAACGACCGTATCTTCGTCCTAGCGATTACAATGTCATATCATCATCAGTGTCGACAGAATAAGTTTTAAGTTGTACTGGTTGGTTGATTGATTGATTGATTGATTGGTTAATTGATTCTGTTTGTTATAATATGTGTGCTGCTTGAGGAATTTCAAGAATATTTCCTATGTTTAATGCTTGTCAGGCATATGGGCCCATCTTCGAGTAAACCAGTACACATCATCCTACTTCTCATGGGATAGTTGCGTTCTGGGTAAATCCATTAGATTCAACCACAGGGTATCCTGATCATCCAGTAGGTTTCACCATACGGTATCTCGATCATCCATTAGGTTCCACCATACGGTATCCTGATCATCCATTAGGTTCCACCATGTGGAATCCTGATACCCCGTTAGGTTCCACCATACGTTATCCCGATTATCCATTAGGTTCCACCATACGGTATCCCGTCATCCATTAGGTTTCACCATAATGTCCCCTGATCATCCATTAGGTTTCACCATCCCGATCATCCATTAGGTTTCACCATACGGTATCCTGATCATTCATTAGGTTTCACCATACGGTATCTCGATCATCCATTAGGTTCCACCATACGGTATCCTGATCATCCATTAGGTTCCACCATGTGGAATCCTGATACCCCGTTAGGTTCCACCATACGTTATCCCGATTATCCATTAGGTTCCACCATACGGTATCCCGATCATCCATTAGGTTTCACCATAATGTCCCCTGATCATCCATTAGGTTTCACCATACGTTATCCCGATCATCCATTAGGTTTCACCATACGGTACCCTGATCATTCATTAGGTTTCACCATACGGTATCCTGATCATTCATTAGGTTTCACCATACGGTATCCTGATCATCCATTAGGTTCCACCATACGGTATCCTGATCATCCATTAGGTTCCACCATGTGGAATCCTGATACTCCGTTAGGTTCCACCATACGTTATCCCGATTATCCATTAGGTTCCACCATACGGTATCCCGATCATCCATTAGGTTTCACCATAAGGTCCCCTGATCATCCATTAGGTTTCACCATACGTTATCCCGATCATCCATTAGGTTTCACCATACGTTATCCCGATCATCCATTAGGTTTCACCATACGGTATCCTGATCATCCATTAGGTTTCACCATACGGTATCCTGATCATCCATTAGGTTCCACCATACGGTATCCTGATCATCCATTAGGTTCCACCATGTGGAATCCTGATACTACGTTAGGTTCCACCATACGTTATCCCGATCATCCATTAGGTTCCACCATACGGTATCCTGATCATCCATTAGGTTTCACCATACGGTATCCCTATCATCCATTAGGTTTCACGATACGGTATCCTGATCATCCATTAGGTTCCACCATATAAACAGGCTTGCTCCCCTGATTGAGTGGAAACCACAGGTTGCTGCTAAAATTAACTGCTGACGTAATAAACGTAACACTATATCCCATGTACAAAACGAACCTATATCATACCCGATCATGCGGGGAAACGCATACTTCTCTTACAACTCAAAGCTATGTGTACGTGTGGTGTTCAATTTCACCTTGGTTGTAGTTGTATGTGTAACACAGGGCTAGTCTACCAGGCAGCTATACACACCGACAAGAATCTTACGCTTGGTGATAGATTCTAAAGTCCATTCTGAAGTGCTCTCGCATTATTCTGAAATAATTTGAATAATTTAGTATTTCTTTCTACAACACTAAAGTTTCTAGGTGAACAAATCAAAAGTAACACACCAGTTTGCTACATTTGAGTCGAATATGTATTTTCTTTTGAAGGGGAGACATCACTTCCTGTTTACAGACAGACGCTGTCCTCATGGAGTGTCCCGTGTGCTTGGATTCCTTCACTCTCCCCGTCGTGCTACCTTGTGGACATACCCTTTGTCGGGACTCCTGTGCCCACGGGTTGATCCGTGATGACCGTCTTAAGTGCCCCACTTGTCGGACTGACCACTGGGTTCCCGAGGGGGTGGAGAATCTTCCCAGGAACTATGCTCTCCAGGTAGTATAGAAGCTAGAGCATTACCGGTGGCATTGCCTTTAACGGTGCATAGTATTGGTAATGGTACAAGTAACATAGTAGTGGTTGTATTTCATTGACGTGTACTTCTCTCATTCTGTAACTAACGATACAGAGGCGAACAAATACATCGTGGATCCGAATTTATTACAGTATGTGATTTTTTACCCAGGACAACAATAGTTCTGCTGTGGTGAAACTTAATATCGCTGGCGAATTTAGAAGCTGCAGGTAATCCTAGCTTATGCTGATAGTGTAAATTTATGTACCGCTGTTAAATCCGAGTACCGCTGCTGAAATCTAGATACTGATGTTAAATATATGAATTGATAGTAAATATATTTATGTTATTTATTTGATTGGTGTTTTACGCTGTAAAGAATATTTCGCGTATACGACGTCGGCCAGGGTTATGGTGGGATGAAACAGGAGGAAATCCACGACCAACCGCAGGATGCTGCAGACCTTCAAATGTGCGGCCGGAGGTGAAGCATGAGCTGGACTTGAACTCATAGCGACCGCATTGGTGGGAGTGCGCTGTCGTGCTAATCCCCTCGGCCACCGACTCCTTCGCAGTAAATATAGTCACCGCTGGTAAATATCGGTGTCCCATGTAAATCTAGATAATGCATATACATCTAGATACCGCGGCTAAATCTGGGCGTCGCTGAAAAATCTAGGTGCAGATGGCAAGTCTGGGTATCGCTGCCGAAAGCTAGACACTGCTGGTAAATGTGTGGTAAGCATAGGTGCCGCATGTAAATTTAGATAATGCATGTAAATCTGTGTACTGTCTGTAAATCTAAGAACTGCTAATATAAATCTAGCTACCTCTAATAAATCTGGTAAATGTTGCCATCACTTTTACGGCAGACAAAGGTCATCAAATATCTTGCAGGAGTTCTTGGAGCAGCCTGGAGAGGGGTCGACTGAGGATGGACCGACAGAGAGTAGTCCTTTCTGTGTGGACCACGCAGACGTCAATGTCAGCATGCTGTGTGTCCAGTGTTACCAGCCCGTCTGTGTGAGGTGCTGTCTGGCCACACCTGGAGGGGATCCCCCTAAACACTTCCAGCACGCGGTGATTCCTGGGCAAAACGCCTCAGAATACATACAGGTATGTACGCCTTCTCATTCGACTAAGCTCTATGTTAACTGGGTAACCATTCCACATACATACATAAATAAATGTTCAATGCATAATATCTGAAGGAAGTGTCCTGATAGAGTAGATTTTATTTATTCATATTTTATGTGTTGCCTTTAGCCAGAAGCAAAACCATGCCTGTTAACTCCAAATAAAGGTCCCTCTGCCTCGGAAAGCAAATGTTATGTAAGGTTAAATATTTGACTTGGTTTGAGGTGTATTTAGCCGGGTTCACTCGATGTGCCATCTACACGCAGATCATGGCGTTAAATACCTCTGCCACAAAATGTTTCACTGTTTCAGTCTGTTTCGGTTTGGATCACTGAGTACCTCCAGTCCCGCCGGGAGGAGGAACTCTCGCGCTTTGACAGCCTCTCAGAAGCCACAGTTAGCCAACAGGTATATACCTAGGTTCTAAAGCTTGTGTTGTATTACGTGTAAATTTGTTTATTTATTTACTTCGTCGTTGGTTTGAACAACATTCATTCTTTTACGTCTACGGTGGTAGTCATTTCAGTGAGAGGAAAGCAAGAAGGGGGAATGGAATGGCCGGGATAAACCACTAACCTTTGGCAAGTTACTGGCGAACTTTCTCACACGCGACGTATACAGATACGTACGATACTGATAGAAGACATGTGGTAGAAAGTTGGACAGCGCAAAGGCCACAAAAGCGCCGACGATCGCCTATTATCACCTAGGGCACGTGTTTCAATGACCGCGCTGTCTCAATGACCGCAGGGGCCACCGTGGCTCAGTTGATTAGCGCGCTATCGCAGCATAATAGGAGCCTCTCACAAATGCAGTCGCTGTGAGTTCAAGTCAAGCTCATGCTGGCTTTTTCTCCGGCCGTACGTAGGAAGGTCTGCCAGCAACCTGCGGATGGCCGTGGGTTTCCTTCGGCTGTGCCCGGTTTCCACCCACCATAATGCTGGCCGCCGCCGTATAAGTGAGATATTTTTGAGTACGGCATAAAACATCAATCAAATAAATAAATAAATCAATGACCACATTCAATATTAATACCTTACAAAACCCAAATGTAATGTGATTTGACACATTGCTTAAAAGTTTCTGTCAGTTCTCATAAGATGCAAGCATTAAACTTGTGTCTAAACGCTCTGATGACAAAGCATTTATTTGTCTTTTCAGCATTTGTTGAAGACAGGGCGTTCCTGTATACAAAAGGAAAAGAAAAGGTTGAAGCGCCTTCGTGACCACAGAAGTCAGCATCTGATAGGTCAGTTGCAGACTGTGGTGGCTTCATCAGATCTTCCCAACCAATCCGAAGCCGTGTTACAAAGAATTCTTGAATATGATTCGCTTGAAGATCAGTGCCAAGCATTATTACAAATGGAAGAGAATGACAGCGAGGCAAAAGTTTGGCAGGTAAGCCACACATGAAGAAATAAAATGAAAAAGAGGGTCAGTTAAAAATTGTCTTGTTACGGTGAAGTGCTATCCGTTAGCCATCTTGTAATCACTGCTTAGACTGAACTCAGCTCCTGGAGAGTTTTCATCATTATCGCAGGAGACAATAGTCATTGTTAAACTCCACAGCCTAGCTCACTTGCTTTAGGATTTGTTTATTTATTTATTTTATTTATTTATTTGATTGGTGTTTTACGCCATACTCAAGAATATTTCACTTATACCACGGTGTTCAGCATTATGGTGGGTGGAAGGCGGGCAGAGCCCGGAGGTAACCCACGACCATCTACAGGTTGCTGGCAGACCTTCTCACTTACGATTGGAGAGGAAGCCAGCATGAGCTGGACTTGAGCTCACAGCGACCGCATTGGTGAGACACTACTGGGTCATTACGCTGCGCTAGCGAGCTAACCAACTGAGCCACGGAGGCCTCTCACTTGCTGTATGAACACTCGAAGTAATTGGCGCTGTACACTGTACGGACCAGTTTAACGTCAGAGGACACCGCTTATTATACCCCAATCATTTATTTATTTATGACTATTCGTGACTATTTTGTCCTGGTAATAAAACTACTTTCTATTCAAATTTCAGAAATGTGAAGATTTTAAAAGGTAAGACAGTTTAGTGTTTTCACACCAACTTATCGATCAAAATCAACGTATTATAAAGTGCATGTGTTGAAAATTATGATTGGTTTTGTTGTGGCTTTGAAATGATGCTCATCTAGTCTGGTATTTTCCCCAGATTATTACAACGACTTGATAGTCTGCCATCCACGAATGACCAACCCATATCCCACCAAGTCCTTTCCGCCGGGAACTTTGTACTGAACACCGATCCTTTGAAGTTTGCTCTCACTCTGGATTTAGGTATTTTCTTTCATTGTTTTTTTTTTTGTTTTGTTTTGTTTGATGCTGTTATTTGAATACGCACCGAATCTCTCTTGTTAAAGACAATATCATGAACTTTACTTACCAACATTTGATATCAAATTGCATTTTCAGCAATATGAAATTGTTTCGGGATGTTTCGCTCTTTTTCCTATTTCGGAATTTCAGGTTTAATTTCGTGCTATTCCACACTACGGAAAATTAAGACTTGCTGTTAATCATTAATATACAAGAGATTTTCTCACACAGGATACCAGCCTGTGACAAATGCCCCGCGATGTGGTTAGCCTGTCAAGTCAACAAACCCGACGCTTTGCTCTTCCAATGTCCCGATCTTAAATTATTTCACCTGAAGAAATACATCGAAAGAAAAAAAAGTGCTGAAACCAGAAGTGTATAAACTCTTTCCAAATATATGCTCATGTGTGGTAATGTTCCCAATATTCTGTGTCTTAATTGTACATTGTGATTATAATTTCAGAGCCACCATCACCGCCTCAATTTTCTCCGGAGGACTGTGTGTTTGGCGACTCATCTGCCGCCATTGCTTGGTTGTTTTCACCCGAAGATCACGTGACTTACTTCACTATTTATTACGAGACAGCCATCTATTGCAACGGAATGTGTAATGATCGTCAGTCATTCGATGTGGCGGACTTTGGCCAATCAAAAGCTCAGACTACAATCCGCGGCCTTCAGCGTCACCATAGATACCGCCTGTACGTCATTGCCAGGAACAATGCTGGTCCCAGCCAGAGGTCACATTTGTTGTATTTTAAAACAGGCAACGGGGATAGTGATGTGAAAATAATCTAACCCCTACATATCCCACAATTAATTTGCATTACCTGTCCAGGTCTCATGTGTGATTTATGTTGTTTAATACAGACATTCCAGAGCCACTGACGTTTTAATAAAACAAATATGCCATAATGCTTATATCAGTTTGTGTCCTTCAGTTTACGAGATCGAGTCTTGGCCAGCTGGAACAGGCACACAGTTTTGGTTAATCTGTCGCAATCGCTTAGTGAGCAACATGCAGCGCGTATGTTATGGTCTCAAAAGCATAAGCCAAGTTTCTGGGAAATCAACACTTGATACATGTATTTATCACATGTTTTATCAAACCTATGTATATTATATTTTCAACATACGAAAGCCCCCCATAATTCCTTACTTATATATCAAACAAATGTCTTCCAAGATATTTAATTACACGAAAACAGTCAATTTCATTTTGATCATACTTTTGGTAGATATAATTGTGACTGTAAATCTTCAGATTTTACTTATCATCCGTGTAATCATGTCATAACTGGAAACCTTAATACTTTAATCAATGTTGATTTACGTAGTCTGCTTGTTAGAGGTCTGAACCATAGAGAGCAGAGAAACATAATTATGAGAGTTAATAAGAAAATTGTTCTTTCGCCACATGAAAACTTTGCATAAAATATTGGTCTAAACGGACATGTTAGAACGTCCAGTTCTTGACGCTTGATGTGACCTGGTAAAGAAAAAGGTTGTGTAATGGAATCCACCTTATTAATACTTACATGACAGTCAAACAAGTTCTGAAGGGTCCTACCGTCCCAAAGCTATTTGACGTTCATCAGAGAAAATACTTTATTGTTCCGACGGTTAAAGCTCCTATTAAAGTTATATTTGTCTGCAAGAGATATTACTATAAGGTTCTTGTAAAGGAGTTTAATATCAGTGCAACAGCAACGTATTCCATAACGATCTATCCTCTGGTGGAACTATTTAAAAAAAACATCTTTCCTCCCATCATAATGTTGGCCGCCTTCGTATAAGTCAAATGTTCTTGAGTACGGCGTAAACACCAAATAAATAAATAAATAAATAAATAAAAAACATCAGTCCTTTTTCAAACAGAGGAGTATATCCGTACATTCCCGTCACCACAACTTTACTGGATTGTGGTTTCTAAAGTGGGTCAAAAATCTATACCACCAAACTTGTACTTACTGTCTTGATGAAGGAATTGCAGGAGGTACAGTTATTCTGGAAAAGGTTCTGTTGTGCAACTGAAAAAAATTCAGGCGTCACCTGTATGCGGATTCTTAAAAACTGAAAACGTCTCACTGAAGAACTAGAGGTTCAAATACACGTACCGTATGAGGACACACAGATTTAATTGATAAAATCGTATCACTAACTGTATCGGCGTTTGATAAAACTGGCCACTACTACATTAACGTCAAAGGTAACAAGGCCTTCTTCAGTTCCACTACATACAAGGGTTACTATACAGGGGATGTATTGACCACTGCCTTAATAATTTAAAAGGGCTATCCCAGAGCAGAAATGAAAACACAACATTGCTGAACGAGTTAGTAAGTGAGTGATTGGGGTTTACAATGCTAGTGATGAACAAAGTGCAAAGTTTGCCACTACACCTGATGATGGGAGAAGTCTGTTCCGAAAGCTTGCGAATAAGTTCATCACTAGCATTGTGAAACCTATCCATACTCGTATGTGCTCAGGGTTTAATGTCGTACTTGACAATGTTTCAGTCATATGACGACAAAGGAGTCCTTAGAGAGCATGTGATGTGCAAGGTCTTAGGTGTGACCTGACCCAGGATTGACCCTGAATATACCGTCCCCGAAGCGGACACTCTATCAGCTGAGCCATCAGGGCCGGTCATTGCTAAACGAATGCCTTTTCTCACGCCGCATAATGAAATGTTCTGTGAGTTGAGTTTGCTTTACGTGAAACTGTTCACTGAATTGTAGTCTAAAAATGAAAAGCAGGTTTCGGAGAGAAAATGTTGTAGCATGTGATATAATTCGTGACAGTTCAGCATTCTGAGCTGACGGAGAATCGGATCATCAACATAGTACGGCTCCACAGATTGTCTTCACTGGGGAGTCATGCTGTCATGATATACAGATGGTATTCTTGTTTGCTGTCGGGAATACAGTATGGGTTTTAACCAGGTGACATGTTTATTTGCTAAAGCTTCAGTTCATCATATTGTGAGACATTCTGTATTCAAGGAGATCGAGGCCTACATAGAGCGCCTTATCATAGCACATGTGGGTCATCAGTGACTAGCGCGGGTCCTGATAGTTTAGTGAAATTACTATGTACACGTAAATCTGAACACCGCGGTTTCCTGCATCAAGACATGGTCTCCTTGCACGGTATATTGGTCAGTAGTTTACTGTTAGTCCTAGAATCAGCCGAGGGAAACCTGGGTCAAACCTCCCGTACTGGCAAAGGCGGTTCCCCAGAACACACCGACAGCACGCATGCCGAACAGGTGAGTTTTCCGCCACACAGAGTTGCGTCCCCTGTGGAAACGTATAAGGTGTGCACCAGAAAGAATTCTAATATACATCCAAAAACTTTAACAGCGCGAAGTGCGCTCAGATTGATAATCTACACACAGTTGCCGTCCTCGTCATGAACGCTGGGACTGTTCCCTTTCTGTGAAAATAGGACCTATCGTTCTCAAACAGTGGACAACTCCTGTCTGCTGTGCGTTGTCTAGGTGATTTTACCATGGCTGTGTGTTTTATCTCTTAGTTCTAAAATAGAGATTAATCATTTATTTGATTGTTTAATGTATACCATTTACCTCATATTTCACTTACGACAGCGGTCAGTTCTATGGATGGAGGAATGTTCCGTAGAGAGATTTAAGAGATTTAGTTGACCAGTAATTTTAACAAACGTAAGATGGAAAAAAAACAGTCCCACGGAGGCCCTTTTTGAGTATTGGCCTTGCGATTATTGACCTTGAACGCTCTTTTGGGAATTGGTCTTGAGATTATTGACCTTGAACGCCCTTTTGGGAATTAGTCTTGAGATTATTGACCTTGAACGCCCTTTTGGGAATTGGTCTTGCGATTATTGACCTGGAACGCCCTTTTGGGAATTGGTCTTGAGATTATTGACCTGGTACGTCCTTACTGGTTAACGGCTGATATGCGAATGCCTGTTTCGACGTATGGAAGCGCACCTTAGTTATTGAGCCAGTTGTTCCTCACGGCCTAATTGTTAATATCAGTTAATATTAGCCTTGTTCATTGATAGGCTTGTGACCCGAAACCTAAAGATCAAGATGTAACCGACAGGCCTACATTCTTGAAGACAGGGTGAAATGCTAACCAGATAAATTACAAATATAAATTGTATGTAATTATGGTCAACTAAATTCAATCTCAAATGACTGTTCATTTTCATATAGTTTTAATTTGTTATTACAACTCGTCAATTTTTTCATATTTTTACCCTGGTTTTCTGTGCCATTGTAGGAGGTATTTCATCCCGTTGAAATTCTGCAAAGATCTTTAAAGTCAGTAAATCATGTATGCTTTGACAATTCTGGAAAAGTGTCATTAAATGGCCACGAGGATTTAATTGAAATAATGTGCAACCCTCAGTCAAAAAATCTTCCATCTCTTACTGAATGTTCTATGTGTCAACGCTACAGACCTACGGATAAAGGTAATATCGGTCTGTGTCACTCAACTGTCAAGTGTAAGTCATCTCATTTTAAACCCGTTCTCTCCATTTTATACATCTCGCCTACATATCAGTTTGGAGGTGTCCAGTGGATGAATTGTGGCGGGAAGGATGACCCCGTCCTGGTGGAATACCTCAGCATACAGCCAGACCCCGTGACTCTGCCAGGGGTGTTCCAGCTTAGCTTTCAGTTCTCTGTCTCCAGAACGCTACATTCACCCATTAAGGTTAGTGTTTTTTGTTCTTTTCGTGAAAAATTTAAAGGCATGTAATACTAGTACATGATCATTAAAATTATTTTTAGCAATAATTCCAACTGACTGAGAAAGTCGACCAGTTGCTTTTAGGCAATGGCTTGTTTGTGAATAGTATCTTACTAAAATGATATTCTAATCCCCTTTTCAGTTTTTATTGCCATATTACAGTTTGCGTTCGAACATGTAAAATATGACACTTTATAAGTGATTACCAAATATGTCTTTCCACGGCCCTCATAGTATTGTCATTTGTAAATGCTTAAAACACGTGAACAGATAACAAAACACCTTAAGGCATCTCTTCAAATGATTCTCTGTACACCTCACTAACGCACGCGAATTCCATCGAATGCAATGAATGTATACATTTATAGCTAGCATCTACAATGTTTAGTTTCAGGCCCAGGGTGAGAAGCAAATCGCTATCTGGGTGCCCGTCCTCTGTCTAGACGAGTTAGGTTCCTGCGAACTAGAGGACATGTGTGCTCTTCTGCCGTTTGTCTGTCCGTCTGCCATACGTCAGCATGGTATTCCTTGTCAGTGCCCCATTCGTAAGGTAGGTACGCTCGAACCAAGTTAACCATGAGTCAATGGAGAAATCCGAATGCTTGCCTTTTCGGTGTCATAAGGATGTGCCGGTCTGAGATGCTCATCATGCCAAACATGTCTCTGGTATAATGTATAACTAATAATTTAATGTATAAATTGTGTTTCACAATGCAACACATGTACGTCTTTACCTCGTTTCTGTTAATTTTTATCATCACTTGTGACTGGTATACCTTATTAGGCCATTGTTCAAAAGAGAAGGAAGCATAGGGGTCTACTTCTCTTTTTAATCGCGGAAATTATGTATACTGAAGACAAAATACTGAACTAAGAATACTGTAAAAATAATAATTGTATTTCAAAATGTAGGGCCACATTGTAATATCTATAATATTCACAGATGTGTACATGTACATGTATGCGAAACAACAGAAATGTATATGCCATTACTTTTATCGGGTGAGTTGTTAGAAAGTAAATACATGTTATACATGCAAACATAAACATTCATCTGACGATTTTTTTACTCTCCTGCAGGGACGTTACATCCTGCCACCCACAAACCTAACTGTGACCCCTGGAGAGCTTCCTGTTTGGGTCACAGAGGCCCTTTACAAGATGACCTACAGGCTAAGCAGCCTTTCACAAACAGTCGGTTGTCTTCACGTGGAATTCTCCATTCTTGACCCTTGAACTATGGACAGGTTTGCCTGTCTACGCCATAAGCTCAGTCCAATCACACTCATACAGTCAGTTGAAGTGAGATAAAAATATCTAATTTTTCAAATACGAACCTCAGGCGTGCAGTAGTTCTCAATCAACTTCAAAATTTGTTGTGATGCATAGATGAGCTGGCACTAGAGATCCACGACTCTACCCCAAATAATACGATGAAAAAGTGGAACATGGAGAGGAGCACACTTCCAAAAATTGACAAATAAAAGGTTGATCGGAGTCATTATTGTTGTTTTGAGGTCACAGGCAGGGAGTATTTCAATACCTCAACAATATTTTTAAAAAAGTTTTCATTTGAGTTGAAATACGGATCAGTGTTTCTGATTTATTTCTAGAAGACAAAATTGTAAACATTTATTTACTCAAACCGCTGCAGACATTATAATTTAGATATTTCTAATACATGTAATTTAATGTTGGCCACTGATCATTAATGTTCCTGTAGGCCTATGTACATAAAATATAAGGTTAAGATTCCCCCCTCACTGAAAGCCGCATTTAGACCTGGCTGTTAAATATAACATTAGCGCCTTGGGATAAGAATAACGTTGTCATGCCGAGTGTCTACAGTACACAGGTCAGACGGAAATGTTGAAATCCCAAGTTTACCACCAAGTACTCGTATATGATCAACAACCGACATGCGGTTGATAACAACAAAGATGTTTGTTGATACAGGTCACGATAAACACACGATATACATGAAAACCATTTAAATATGAGCATGGCAACGGACGGAATTTGTGACGATACACTAAGCATAACTGATATAGTACAGTATATCGCTATCCTCCTGCTACGCAGTGACAGTACTTTTTAAGGTGGATGTCCTTTGTACAGGCCGACTGCTGCCCGTACAGGTTAATTCTACTGACTTCCCCCATCACCGTAAACTGATTCTCCAGTTCCACGTGACGCACCGTTACCTCAAACAGTCCCTGGCCGGGAACGGTTGTCAGCGTGATTTGGTAATCCACTATGGCCTTCGCACGTTCTCCATAAAACACCTGTCTATTGATGACGTCATTAAGACTTTTCCGGAAGCGCAGCACCTCCTCGTTAGGTACCATTCGCCAGGCTTCCCAGATTTCTCCTAGTTTCAGTTTAGAGCATAAGGTTCTGTGATTGGCAGTCTTCGAGTTTAGAACTTTCACGACAAACGTGGCTGCCTTCACAATGATAGGGTCTGTTCCATTGACGCGCTCTTGAAGTTGACAAGTACACCAGTGAGTCAGAATGCTGGCAAGTTCGCACGTGCGAGCGGGAGAGATGTTGTTAAAAAGACTGATCCCTCGATCTGTCAGCTGTTTATCGGATTTACCCACACTACGGTTGAAGTGCAAAATGTCAACTAACGTTTCATAGATATCAAACGGTGTGGTGAGTCGTTTTGAATTGGTTGTCAGTCTGTCCATTAGCTTTGGGTATTTCTCCCGAAACCATTTGGGGAACGCGATAAACATGAATGGAAGTCGTTCCTCAAGCTTACCTATATAAGTCCCCCTAACATCTCCAAAGCGAATACCGTGGTCACTGTAGTAGATAAGCACTGTGTTTTCCAAGTGACCTTCTTCCTTCAGCTTACTCAGAAAATCGTGATGTGGCACATCTGCGGCCCCAACTCTGTTCACGTCATCATGCGTAAGTCTCGTGATAAAAGTGAAAGCGAAAAACGGTTTTCCCTGAGAAGACTTAATGAAGCGGTGCACGTAATCCAGAACGAGATTTGTCTCCAAGCTGTTGGAGAAACAGTTGTTGTTTTGATTCCACAGTGTTTTGTGCTTCTCAATGGCTAAGCTAAAAGGGCGTAGGTAGTAATCGGCTGGAGGGACGTGAAATCCCGCTTTGAGATAGTTAAATATGGCGATTTTCGGCGCATCTTCAGCATACAACGTCCTGTAACCGTATTTTGAGAAGTTCTTCCACACGAAGCCGTATTCATCAAACGGGACGTCGGCCATTGTCTCGTTCCACGGTAGCTCCTCCACAAACTTCCCCACCGTCATGGGGACAATGTTGACGTAAGTGTTGTCAGCTACCTTGTTATACCCCAACATCTCCACAGCCCCTAGCTCACTAAACAAAAGCTCCCGGGTTCGGGGCATCTGACGAATCATGTTGAGTCTTGACACAGAGTCTACACCAAACATAAGTACATTTAAGTTGGCCTTTAAGTCAAACGTCTTATTATACCTCTTGAAGTTTCTCCTATACCTTCGCTCTATTTCCGGTTTAGGCAAAATAAAAGCGTGAAAATTCACATATATCACACCCTCGCTCCGACTGTAACAGTAAACCCGCATGAATTCGGCCTTCACTATTGTGTCGTTGTAGAAGAGGATTTTCTTGTTGGTATAATCAATTCGGTCGTCAGACCCGTTCACTGGCCTTTGTAGCGGTTCGTAGGCACAGTATTTCAAATCATTACGATAATACTTCTTAACGCGGGTTCGGTTGATGCGTATCCATAACCCATCTTCGTACGTAATGGCGGGCTTTCCCTTGCAATGTACTCTAGTACCATGCCACACAAACCGCTTGATCAGCTCGTCATAGGGGTTAATATTGGGAATTTTACATCCAACCGTGTCCACAAGAAAACCGGAATAATTTGAAGTACTGTTAGCCGGTAGCTGCCGCACTGCCGGACGTGATGTCACCTTAAGCGTCACGAGGAAAAATGCAACTGTAGCAGATACCAATATACAAAAGAAACGCTGGCGGGAACGTGTTGCCATGACGACTGTTCTCTATTCCGTGAAGCATCCTGTAATAAAAATGGTGTGTTTTAAAACCGCGTTGAATAATGACAGAGAAATGAAATATACATCGGCTTTCTCAAAAGTACTACTATATGTGCAGACAAAACACACACTGACGCCGATATTCTCAAAAGTACTACTAAACACATGTTCGTGGACAGAGTACACACTGATGCAGATATTCTCGAAAACACTACTATATACGTAGCCAGAACACACACTGATGCCGAAAATTGTCAAAGGTACTTCTATATACGTACCCAGAACACACACTGATGCCGATTTTCTCAAAAGTACTACTAAATACATGTGCGTAGAAAAAACACACTCTGGTGCAGATATTTTCAAAAACACTACTGTATACGTAGCCAGAAAACACAATGATGCCGATAATCTCAAAAGCACTACTATATTCGTCGCCAGAACCCACACTTATGCAGATATTCTCAAAAGTACCACTAAATACATATGCGTAGACAGAACACACACTGATGCAGATATTCTCAAAAGTACTACTAAATACATGTGCGAAGACAGAACACACACTGATGTAGTCTCAAAAGTCTACAAAATACATGTGCGTAGCCAGAACACACAATAATGCCGATATACTCAAAAGTACTACTACATACCTAATCAAAACACATACTGATGCAGACATTTTCAAAGTTCGACTATATACGTACCCAGAACACACACTGATGCAGATAATTTCAAAAGTACTACTAGATACATATGCGTAGACATACAGATATTCTGAAAAACACTAGGCCTACTGTATAAGTAGCCAGGACACACACTGATGCCAATATTTTCAAAAGTACTACTATATACGTCGCCAGAACACACACTGATGCCGATATTGTCAAAAGTACTACTAAATACATGTGCGTAGAAAGAACACACTCTAATGCAGATATTTTCAAAAGTACTACTAAATACACGTGCGAAGACAGAACACACACTTATGCAGATATTCTCAAAAGTACTACTATATACATGTGCGAAGACAGAACACACACTGATGTAGATATTCTCAAAAGTACTACTATATTCGCAGACAGAACATATGCTGATGTCGGCTTTGTCAAAAGCTTCCCTGTCATAAAAAAATTCCTAATGTTTTCCATTCTCAAATTCTTGAAAATATGCCCGAGGCATTGCCCCACTTTAATGTTAGGTTTCTTATATAAGTCGGTACGTCTATTTGTTGATTTTCCTTAAACTAGTTAAAATTAGGCCTAAGGGTCCCCGCAACACACCTAACACCTGATAATGAACGGGAATCCGAAAGTGCAGAAATCAATGCGTGACCGTACTTACTGTCATTTACAAGAACACGGTTTCTGGATAATGGGAGATAACTCTGGTGCTAAACCCAAACGTTAACCCAGGGGCAATGAGACTGATCCGTGAAGCACAGATGTGACGCGTCGCTAAAATACAGTCAATGTGTCACCAGCCAAGGTACACACGTCGACTATCATCGAACGAGATATTAACATTTGCCAAATGCCAGTAAAGAAGTTGTCTATTGTGTTATAGGTATATGTATATCAAATAAGTGCCTTTAACTGCAGTAATGAGAGTTGAACATTCGTTTTCATGAAGCATGGTGGATTCACACCCGTGTCTACTGCCATATTTCAGCTTGTGATTAGAGCTACACGTTTTCAGCGAGCAGAAAGAGGTAAATGTCACTGTGCTTAGATAAACCATAAATTGGGAACACAGCAAGGAATATCTGGTGACCTGATAAGGACTTGACACCTATCGCAAATTTTGTGCATGGAACACTGCTCAGATTATATTGATGTAAGAAATATCTCAACTTTTCATCAACAGAAAAATATGTTAGAATAAGAGAAAAGCAGCGCGAGTTCCACTTCCACATACATATGAACATGTAACAACATGTGAGATAATCTCTCAGTATATTAATAGCAAACATGTAGGCGTGTAATTAAATATCTGATGAGTTCTTTTTTTATTTGAGCGTAAGATGACTCAACTTGCTTGATAGTCTAATGGTATTTATTGTTTAAAAATGAGAAGAAAAAAATGAGAAAAGTTCACATAAAATTAATCAGGATAAAACTTACGGCCGACCACAGAATGACAACACCGGCATACAATTAGGCTTGGATTCTGTGTCATATTATACTTATCAGTTAGAACTGTATAATACATGTCGATAGCTTTGTAATCATACAATATTACGCCATAAATTAATATACCTGTTCATTACGAGGATGCTAGCTCGAATCCAGCTATCGTTGGTGCAGGAGTGGCTATAAGTCAGAGGATTTGTCAGGTTTTGCGGTGCCCTCCTACCCATAAACCTGACAACCTTCATATAAGTGACAATTTTGCTTTACCCCAATACTTGAAACTTATTTTAAAAAAATATATCTGGACACATACCCTTACTTATTACTCGGCCCTGCTTGGTCAGATTTCTTGATAGGCCTACATGTAAATGTATGGATAGGACATGCGATTCTGTTTAACTTTGGTAAGTTTCGGCCCTGTTCCTTACAGTGACCTCTGACATAGCACACGACAGTCTCAGTATCAGGGAAAGTCGAACCTTACCTCGTTAAATAGTTCAAGCGAAACTTGTTACCAATATACTATATATTTATTTATTGATGGTGTTCCATATTCTTGAAAACCTAAATATGGAATTAATACGTATTACCCCTGTATGTTATAAAACTTACAAATAGTTGAACTATACATACGGTATGCAAACATATAAGTGCATATTATTACGAAGCCTCTTTATACTCTTTTACTGTACACGGCGGAGGAGTTTAGATTTGTCAGCTACATGTGTGATACGTACGATACTAACGGTTGAGTCTACAGTAACCTGTGTGACTATCAGCCAGCTTCACAAAAACTAAGAGCATAACAAAATGGAGGATGCCGAATGAGTAACCCTCCTACACATGTACATACACACACAAGTATAATAACAGCTGCACGTGCATTCTCACGTACGATGCTGGCACATACGTCTGTGAGTTTATAGCGTACAGCTGTGCTACTAAGTATTAACCTCTCGTATACCACACTCACTACTCCGTACATAACACTACATATACGCGTCCATACTAATCTGGTGAACGTGAACACTTATACAAAATGGGACTATATACAAGCTACGTACCATTACTGCCCGAGTTCCATCGTTAACAAAGACAACGTTACAGCGTGATGGTGAGAGTAAGCCAACCGATCTCCTGGGAATCCCAGTAACATTATGCTTACCCCGTACACCATCATCCAGCCAGGGAGAGGCAGGGAGTAGGGTGGGGGAGGCTGTATGTAGACTTTACCACACCCCTGTGCCCGCATCTGAGTGCTCAGTCATACATAGTGCTATAAATCCTGACTTATACTAAACATCTGGAGTAAAATCAGTCCCATACTTTGTTGACCGTTGGGTAATTAGATGCCCGTTAAGAAAAGTCAAGAGATACTATAGTGAGCACCCCCCAAGGGACTGAATACCCGCAAACAGAGCTTGGTTCAGAAAAAGCAGAAGACGATGACCCTGTTCTACAGCTGGCACCGTTATGGGCGCAGAGTCAGTGGGCCGGTGTACAGGCATGAGGGTGTGGATGGGTGCTCCACTTAAGTTCCCTCCAAAACAAAGGACTGGTGAAAACTTTACGGTTATTACCCGGGTGTACTTCAACACCCTCTCATTTGTCTCACCACGATAGTCGTCATTCAGTAATTTAATCAGAGCTGATCTCTCCAAATGTACAGATTCCAGGACTGTCAGATTTTAGGTAGTTGTGCCGGGTGAAGAGTTTATATAGGCGAAACTTTTGGATAGGCCCTCGTATAAGTTGAGAGATGGGCTATTGATCAAGGAGTGGGTACTGAGGAATAGAAAAAATATAGGGTACTGAGGAATTGGTACTATAATAACTAGGGAAAGGGTAGTGATTGAGGGATCGATGGAGTAGTGAATGGTGTGGCATAACTATATCGCTCAACGAAAGTGGATCCTGCTCTGGCAAGTATAAAACAATTATCACCTTTAGTAACACCACGGTTGACTATCAGTCAGGTTAACAAACTGAATATGGGCTCACTCATATTGTACAGAATTGATGACATTGACCTTAACGTTACCACGCCCCGGGTTGTATGCCTACTCTATACTTTGTGGCCAAAGTACACAAAATCAAGGATATCATTGACACGTGCACTGGCTGTGGTTAATCCAGTGCTAAACATTCCCGGGTGGAAATGTTTCAGCTTTCAAAGTGATGCACCAATCAAAAAAAAATAAAAAATAAAAAATAACAGCAGAGGATATATCTGTCAGATGTGACACGTGACATTTTATCGATCTGACTGTAATAATCTCCCAGACATTGGATACCACAAAAACATGAGAGAAATTCCGCTAGAACTGCACTGTACAGCAGACAATATCCCGCGATCTTTAGCTTACCTTTTCCTGAGTGAGATTAAAGGTGAGCAATGTTAGCAAAATATTTAGATATATGCACACGGAATAAACTGATACATATACATACACATATACGCACACTCGCTTACATATATACATAATCATGTGTATTAAAATCATTGTACAGGAGCCTCCGTGTCCCAAGGGTTAGCGTGCTAGCACAGCATCATGACTAAAGGATCTTCTCACCAGCGCGGTGGCTGTGAGTTCAAGTCCAGCTCATGCTAGCTGTCTCTTCTCCGAGAGAATGCGAGCCATAATGCGAGCTGTCGTATAAATGGGTTATTTGGCCTAAACTATACGTTAGTTGTAAAGTTTACGTTCCACAGAAAGATTTTATCAACATATACCCTATGACATAAGTATCACTCTATACCGAGTCATGAATGAAACATCCACATAAATATCACTCTATGCTGAGTCATGAATGAAACACCCACATAAATATCACTCTATACCGAGTTATGAATGAAACACCCACATAAATATCACTCTATACCGAGTTATGAATGAAACATCCACATAAATATCATTCTATACTGAGTCACGAATGAAACACCGACGCTGTAAATGTATATATATAATGTTAATGTTATACTGTCGGTCTCTGTAGTCTACTGGTACCCCAACGTAATTTGAAGATAGCATCATACACAACGTATATACTTTTTGATAGTTGCAAACTTTTGACAATAATTTTGATTAAGGGCTAGGAGCTGTACTACATACATGTGCATACATGAAGCCTATTGTAAGCCTTGCCAATTATCATGTACTGGGCCCGGTTTCCCGTGGACGGGGAATTTACCCGGGACTTCCCCACGGGTACAACGACTTTGTTTCTATTAAGAAAATACTTATATGCCAACAAAGTTGACACTACTGTGTTAAATTATTGTTAATAAAGGGGATTTCATTAAAAAGTAATGTGTTAAACTAATTAATATGTAGAGTTAACAAAGTAGTTTATTTAATATAGACACATTTTGTGTTTAATTAAGAAACTCGTTCAACAAACTGCTTTGTAACAATTTAACAAAGCAATCTGTTAATGGAACAATATTTACTATTAAAATCCAACACAGCAACTTGTTACCAAACGCTGTTCTAAGTAATTTAATTATATTTATTTATTTATTTATTTATGTATTTTATTGGTGTTTTACGCTGCGTACTCAAGAATATTTCACTTATACGACGGCAGCCAGCATTATGGTGGGAGAAAACCTGGAAAAGCCCGGCGAAAACCCACGACCATCGGCAGGCTGCTGGAGAACCTTCCCAGTTACGGCCGGTGAGGAAATTTAATTATATAGAATAATAATCAAGTAAGTTAATTTGTTTATAAACAAACTAATTTGTCTTCCAAACTTTTTCACAACTTTTGGAAGTATGCAATTTGACTTTTTGGGAAAATTTTTCTCTGTTTATATTAGATCAAACTGGCTGTCAAACTCATGTTAGCGGCCACATTTAAGAAGAGTGAGCGATTGTAGCACCGAATTAACCTTTCCAAACCTGTATTACCCAGATGTGTCAAATGAACAGCATTGCAGCAATTACCAATAACTTAGACAGAGATGTGTGATTCTGAAAGGATCTGATTCAGCATGTATTTTTCATTGTAGTAAGATAATCCATTTAGCAGAACTAATTCTGAAAGATGATGTTCTTCCGTAACATATGGGCTGTCACTTTCACCGTATTTTCATTTCTACGCCCTAGGGCCTATATATGGTTTAGCCTATAAAGCTTCGGCCTACGCACCTTGATGTCCATGTGTTCATTTGTTGAAATACTATCCACGTATATATACATACATATAACGTATAATATTCAATTTCCTTGTAATTTTGTAAATGTATGTGCCGATGATGGAGGCCGGACATTTGACGAGACTTCAAGGCGGATCATTAGTCATGCCCGTGATGGGGGCGGGATGCTGGACGAGACTTCAAGGCGGATCATGAGTCATGCCCGTGATGGGGGCCGGATGCTGGATGAGACTTCAAGGCGGATCATGAGTCATGCCCGTGATGGGGGCCGGATGCTGGACGAGACTTCAAGGCGGATCATGAGTCATGCCCGTGATGGGGGCGGGATGCTGGACGAGACTTCAAGACGGATCATGAGTCATATCATGACAATTCCACATCAGGGCACAGTTTCACAAAGCAGCATACGACACCGTTTTATCGCACGATAATTTGTACGTCACTTTAAGGTACCATTGACCTATATGTGCGTGCGACGGCCCCGATAGCACAGTTTGTAGAGCTTTGGGAGCGGTAGATCCAGGGTAAAAACTGGGGTCGAGTCACACTCTAAGACTTTAAAAGAGGAAGCGGTAACTTGGCGTTCAGGATGAAGGGGATAGTGCAACGACTGGTTTATCCGTATCAGTATAATGGCTCGAGTGGGCAGCTTACTTGCCTCCGGTAAGGCGTCTCAGTGAAGCAGCACCAGATAAAAGAGCGGCGGAAATCCGTCCAGCAACAAGGAGGCACACAACATACACTCTAAGGATTAGTTCGTCGTCATATGACTGAACAAGTGTTAAGTACGACGTTAAACCCCAAGCACGCACTCACTCCTATAGTGTACAAGAACGACATCTTTGTGAAAGTGGCCCCATTCACAGCACCCCCCCCCCCCCAATTAAAACTTCCGTTGAAAGTTTGAATTTCTTGGCGACAGGACACAAGGAGACAGGTGGTGATGACGACCCCTTGGGATTGCTAGGCAGCTGCCTCCCAATCTTCCGCTATGGGTAAGTAAATGTTACCCTCAGTCACACTGCCCTCCATACCTTTGTAAGTTCCATAAAGATGAAGACATTAACAAACATGCAAAAAGGATGAGGAGAAAACAACTGAGCCATAAATATAGGCCTATGTGTGGCTCAGATGCAGAGAATTAAGACATGGCGCCAGACGAACAACTCCACCATCTAAATGTTTTATGTAGGCCTACCGGTATTTCACTGATAATTTTGAAAGAATAAATTTATTTTTAACGAAATTTGGGGTTTGGGGGGTATTTACATGACCGTCAAGTGAAGCTATTTTAAACTAAACAACATGCTGAGAGAAACTCCCCACTATAGGCTAACGCGGTTTCAGAAATCGGGCGGCGTGACAGATTGACCCACACATACTGTACCGTATAAACTTAATCCAATCAGGATAGTACAAAAATAACTTTCAATATGCATTGCATGGCGAACATATAAAACACACCTAAAGAGGTTGGGTGTTATATACACAGCTATAATCTGCTAGCATATTCACAACCTGCTCGATCTACATGATGTGCAGCAGTTTTGCGCGTGCTGAGTGTTGTGCTGGAGCAGCCTTGAACAAATCGCTGTGAGAAGTTTGTCAACATCACCGCGCCACAACAGGAGATGAAGAGGGTGGCATCACATTTTGCGGGTGAGTGTATGGTGCAAGATGGGCGCTTTTTACAACATCACGGATGAACAATAAGGTTTGAATTAGTGAGATTCTGTTAGTTCAAGTATCGGCAAAGATGCCTGCACACAGTCCCTAACGCACCTCCTCCATATAACCTTAGATAAAGAGGATGAAAACTCTTCACATCTACATCCTCAAGAAGTAATTAACGCCCCAAAACTCACAGTGCTGCATCAGTACATGCATGACCACTGTGGAATTTGGAATTCAGTTAATTAAATTACGTTACTGTCAACTTTTAACTATTTCTATATTAGTTTGTTAAGTAGAACTACAGAGGATAATTCATAGCTTTGAGCATCCGGGCTCCTCGCAAGGACCAGGGAGTGATAAATAACATGGAGTTAAATAGGCGAAATGCTGATTTCTGCAGATATCTACAGTTAAAAGTACTACTGGACGATGAAACATGTCGTGACATACGTTAGGCATATTCTGATTACTTTTCCACAAAAATTTCCTACCTAAAATCTACATTTTTCATTATTCATGCTAAAATCTTATTCAAGGCCTGTCTCACCTGGATTAAATTGGTTTTAAACCTTCACTACTCTAGTCATGTGACTGAAGATTGCTGATGATTGGGTCAGAGAAGCTTTGATATGACTGCAAAACTAAGAATACATTCATCCGTAGTAATTTCCTGGCACGTCAGTGATTTATTTAATACGGATCCATGACATGTCCTGTACATTTCCGTGATTTATGTTCACATCTCTGATTTACATCCATGCATGATTTATATGTCTACATGTATGAAAATACATATCTTCACATCAATGATTTATGTTCACAGGCCAACAAATAAGAGAGAAGAATTGTACAGACAGGTGTCAGTAGCTGAAGTTAGTCGTCATGGACATACCTGTGGAGCTGCAGGCATTTGTCCTAACCAAACTAGACGGGGCTTCCTTAGCCAGGGCAAAGCGTGTGTGTTCCTTGTGGAAGGAAGCCGTCAGCAAACTGGAAGTGTATGGTAACATCTGGATGGGATGCTGTCTGAAGGAAATGGCCCCAGAGATTCTGTGTCAGCTCTCTGGCATACATGATCTGTGGGAGGTAACCAAAGTTTTGGATCAGCGACTGTCAGAGATGGCCCGTACACTTCCCTGGACATTCTGGCGAGATCTCTATGCCAAGTTCTACCGCACCACGTATATCAAGAGTTGCTGTTCCTGGCAGTTCAAACCCCTTGTTCTTGCCCCTCCAAATAACCAAGTCGCAACATGTCTAAAACTTTGGGGTGAGAAGAGTAGGCTAGTATATGTGCACATACTTACCACATGTTTTTGTACAGAACATAAACATGTAGGTTCTAAGGCTATGTATGGTATTATAATCACAGCTTCATGTAATGTGAAGTGATAATTAAAGACATAATCAAATTGCAGAGTTGCATTTACAGGGAGGTTTTGAATCTCTGTTGGTGATGAGATGATCAGAACTGTCCCTGTTCATTGTGAAGATTTCTGTTATCCCCTCCCCAATCTTTTGAGTGGAGAGGATAAATGTGTCTGCCTAACCTCTTTGTGAAGGTTCACTTTTTTGCAATTATCAGTTCAAGTCATTGTCAGGTTTTATGTTCATAAACCAAACAAATAAATGAGAGAATTAAGGTGAATTCAGTGATTTATGTGTACCACGTACGTCACGAGAAATTTGTGTTTCTGTGTGGTTAACTAAGTTTTCAAGGTCAGAACTGGGGCCACTTTACAAAGATGTCGTACTTGTACAGTATCGCACATACATGTGTGAGACAGTGGTATATTAACAGTGACATATAAAATATCGTATAACAAATGTACAATAAGAAAATGTTGCTTTGTGAAACTGGGCCCTGGGCCCTGTGAGATTGATCGATCTTGTCTTAATTGCATTACTAGGGTGTTATGCCTGAGTGACATGATCAACACTGATGCAGTGTTTGTGGGGCTCACTGCATAGCCTTCAGTAGGGCAGCATGTATTTATTTTGAGCACTAGAAAGTCAAGGGTTTTGCAAATTTCAACAGCATTCAAAACCACTGGAGATCAGAATTAGAGTAATTATTTGATTAACATATCTTGACGTAGTAACATTTTAACTCATTTTAGCTGTACATGGAAATGATTCTAAGATAATTAACTTAATAATCTAAGTCATTTGTGTGTTGATAAAAGTTTGCCTTCCTGTTTTTTTCAGGTAACATGCTACTGCTGGGATACAAAAATGGCTATGTGTCTGTTTGTGAAGATGTGGAGAAAGCTGTACCAGAGTTCTCTCCCCTTCATCATCATGGCCGTCAAGTCACAGGGCTGGCCCTAGTCACCGCTAGTCACAGTTAAGTAATCTGTCTCCATCCTACAGCGGAATTAATAAATACCTAAAATATAGGTTACACGAGTGCACTGATTTTCCTCACTAATTCTGTAGAAAATTTTGTCAACTTCAACCTCAAAAATATATATGCCCTAACTTTCATGCGGTACAATGCCATACCACCACATGCAGCTTTGCACTTTTCTCTACAACATATCAAAAAATCAACCTAGCATGACCACCAGTTTTTGAGCTGTAATTGCTGGAAATGAAATCATAGCATTCTGTTGCCTGGGTAACCTTCAGGCGGGTAGGAAGTAACACGGCAAAAATGTTTTTAAGTTCTATCCAAAACAGAGAAAATTGTGATGTATTTTAACTAGGTGCAAACTAACCATGTGGAAATTTATGGTGCTTCAACAACCTAAAATGTCTGTATGGCAGTATTACCCAATCAGTGCTGCTTCGCTCTTTAGTTCAGAAGCAAATCTTGGACCAATTTGCCTGGAATTGCGCATTTGTAACCTTAATCACATCTAATCACAGCTCAGTGCTCGGCCTTCGTTCTACTGTGGAATTGAGAAATAGCTAAAAGCTAGAAAATTTGATCTCTGTGAAATGAGGTGGTTGCATGTATATTAATATAGCATTGTCACATGCAGAGGATGAGGTTGGTAGTTTACTCTAGACACTCTGGTTACCTCCCTTGGAAGTTTACTCCAGACACTCTGGCTACCTCCCTTGGTAGTTTACTCTAGACACTATGGTTGCCTCTGTCCTTAAACCTAACCACAGTCATTTAAGTGAAAAAACTTGTGAGTATGATGTTAAACATGATCAGCCAATCTCCCAGTATAATGATTGTGTGACTGGTTTTGCATCTCACAGAAGATGGGGGTCCTGTACTGGTATCTGTGTCGGGGGGTCATGACATACAAGTGACCGGCTTGGACAGAGATACACAGTGCCAGCTCAACTATCACAGTAAAGCTGTCTATTGTGCCAGGTCAGTAAGCATGTAGTTAGCCTTAATGAGTGAGTGGATTTTCTTGCATATTTGAAGCCACCTGATTTGCTCCCTTTTAAGGTAAGTTTGTAAGTCATTTCACATGCAAGAACTCGTAAGAACAGTTTGTAAGTCATTTCATGTGTAAGAATTGAATTGTATCAGGCAATCCTATTAAGAAGTCTTTAACATGGTGGACATGGTGGAGTTGTGAATCATAGAGAAACTGAATGCACAGAAGAAATGCAAATTACAGTGAAAATAACAAAGTTAATTTAAAAGAAACGCTTTTCCAGCTTTGTCATTGTCACTATCAATTACATCACAGTAGGAAGTAAGCATAATCCTACTGAGTGAGGCAGTCATCTTGTCAGTTTTATCAATTCAAGTTATTTCTAATATCTGACAACGCATATGTTTCTGCTTATGTCACATACATGTAAACCCTGTTGTGAGTTTTTAACAGTATACAGTTTTAACAGTGTACCAGTAACACAACATCGTGTTACTGGTTGCCCTAACATGTTGCATCTCATGGCCCTGCAAGGAACCCAGATCCAAAATTGATCAGTGAGTTTCAAAGAACATCAGAAAAAGTACTGTTTAGGTTTGTTTACAGCCCTCTTCCTAAATAATATAGACTGCTTCGATGGCCTTACGGTTAGAGCGTTCACCTCAAAGTGTTTAGGTCTGTTTACAGCCCTCTTCCTAAATATATTAGACTGCTTGGATGGTGTAATGTTAGAGCGATCACCTCAAAGTGCTGAGGTCTGTTTACAGCCCTCCTTGTAAATAATATAGACTGCTTGGATGGTGTAATGGTTAGAGCGTTTACCTCAAAGTGTTTAGGGTCTGTTTACAGCCCTCTTCCTAAATAGTATAGACTGCTTGGATGGTGTAATGGTTAGAGCGTTCACCTCAAAGTGTTTAGGATCTGTTTACAGCCCTTCTTGTAAATAATATAGACTGATTGGGTGGTGTAATGGTTAGAGCGTTCACCTCAAAGTGTTTAGGGCCTGTTACAACCCTCTTCCTAAATAATATAGACTGCTTGGATGGTGTAATGGTTAGAGAGTTCACCTCAAAGTGTTTAGGGCCTGTTTACAGCCCTCTTTCTAAATAATATTAGACTGCTTCTGTGGGTAACAGTTAGAGAGTTCACCTCAAAGTGTTTAGGGGTCTGTTTACAGCCCTCCTTGTAAATATATAGACCGCTTGGATGGTGTAATGGTTTAGAGCGTTCACCTCAAATTGTTTAGGGTCTGTTTACAGCCCTCCTTGTAAAAATATAGACTGCTTGGATGGTGTAATGGTTAGAGCGTTCACCTCAAAGTGCTTAGGGTCTGTTTACAGCCCTCCTTGTAAATAATATAGACTGCTTGGATGGTGTAATGGTTAGAGCGTTCACCTCAAGTGTTAGGGTCTGTTAACAGCCCTCTTCCTAAATAATATAGACTGCTTTGATGGTGTGATGGTTAGAGCGTTCACCTCAAATTGTTTAGGGTCTGTTTACAGCCCTCTTCCTAAATAATATAGACTGCTTCTGTGGCGTAATAGTTAGAGAGTTCACCTCAAAGTGCTTAGGTCTGTTTACAGCCCTCCTTGTAAATAATATAGACCTCTTGGGCGGCCTTAACGGTTAGAGCGTTCTTACATGGCCTTACGGTTTAGAGAGTTCACCTCAAAGTGTTTAGGGTCTGTTTACAGCCCTCCTTGTAAATAATATAGACTGATTGGGTGGCGTAATGGTTAGAGCGTTCACCTCAAAGTGTTTAGGGTCTGCTTACAGCCCTCCTTGTAAATAATATTGTCTGCTTGGATGGTGTAATGGTTAGAGCGTTCACCTCAAAGTGCTTAGGGTCTGTTTACAGCCCTCCTTGTAAAAATATAGAGTGCTTGGGTGGCCTTACAGTTAGAACGTTCACCTCAAAGTGTTTAGGGTCTGTTTACAGCCCTCTTTCTAAATAATATAGACTACTTCGATGGCCTTATGGTTAGAGCGTTCACCTCAAAGTGTTTAGGGTCTGTTTACAGCCCTCTTTCTAAATAATATAGACTGCTTCGATGGCCTTACGGTCAGAGCGTTCACCTCAAAGTGTTTAGGGTCTGTTTACAGCCCTCTTTCTAAATAATATAGACTGCTTCTGTGGCGTAACAGTTAGAGAGTTCACCTCAAAGTGTTTAGGGTCTGTTTACAGCCCTCCTTGTAAATAATATAGACTGCTTGGATGGTGTAATGGTTAGAGCGTTCACCTCAAATTGTTTAGGGTCTGTTTACAGCCCTTCTTGTAAATAATATAGACTGCTTGGATGGTGTAATGGTTAGAGTGTTCACCTCAAAGCTCGGGATCAAACCCGGGTAGGGTTATGCCAAAGACTTCAAAAATTGAACATGTACTTGCTGCTGTATCAATTGGTGATGGGCTCTGAGAGGTTAGAGCAAGGAAACAGGCCTGATTGACCCGGTGTCTGTATAATGTGACAGGGTGGGGTGTAGACACAGTATATTTACACACATCCAATGAACAAATGAATGATTATGGCTTAGCGCCACCTCACACACCTAATGACTTTTCCACGTCATAAGGCTGAAAAATTATGTACAAGGTTAAAACCTCAAACATTCATTTATTCATTCATTCCTAAATAATATTATATATTATTTGTTGTCTTTTCTTTTTATAATGCATGATTATAGAATTTTATTTCTTCAGCAGAGGGGACAAGGTGGTTAGCCTACCAGCATGTCGCAGTGAGTCAAGAGCCTCTCACCAATGTGGTCCCTGTGAGTTCAAGTCCAGCTCAAGCTGGCTTCCTCTCATGTTGATAGTGGGAAGGTCTGCCAGGAACCACTGGATGGCCGAGGGTTTCCCTCGGGCTCTACCTGGTTTTCCTCCTATCATGATGCTGGCCGCTGTCATGTAAATGAAATCTTCTTGAGTACGGAGTAAAAGACAAATCAAATCAATAATAAGTAAATTCGTCCAACAGCAGTTAAACCTAACCAAAAGCGGTTTTCACAGCAGGTTTCTGAGTAGATGTACGTTGTATGACACTAATGTAAAACTTCCTTTCTCACCATTACAGCTCATGGAAGGATAGCTTTGTCACAGGGGCTGGAGACTCTATTTTACATGGTCAGCCTGTCTGGAGAATAGAGGCACCAATGTCTGTACAGAGACACATAGTCGTACATGAACACCTGTCTGAGAGACCACCTGTACAGCCCATGTGGGCTAATCAGGTGAGTAACACAGACATGAACACCTGTCTGAGAGAACCACCTGTACAGCTGTGCGGGCTAATCAGGTGAGTAACAGAGACGAGTAACACAGACATGAACACCTGCCTGAGAGAACCACCTGTACAGCCATGTGGGCTAATCAGGTGAATAACACAGACATGAACACCTGCCTGAGAGAACCACCTGTACAGCTATGCGGGCTAATCAGGTGAGTAACAGAGACAAGTAACACAGATATGAACACCTGTCTGAGAGAACCACCTGTACAGCTATGGGGGCTAATCAGATGAGTAACAGAGACGAGTAACACAGACATGAACACCTGTCTGAGAGAACCACCTGTACAGCTATGTGGGCTAATCAGGTGAATAATGCAGACATAAACACCTGTCTGAGAGAACCACCTGTACAGCTATGTGGGCTAATCAGGTGAGTAACACAGACATAAACACCTGTCTGAGAGAACCGCCAGTACAGCTATGTGGGCTAATCAGGTGAATAACGCAGACATAAACACCTGTCTGAGAGAACCGCCAGTACAGCTATGTGGGCTAATCAGGTGAGTAACACAGACATGAACACCTGTCTGAGAGAACCACCTTTACAGCTATGTGAGCCAATCAGGTGAATAACGCAGACATGAACACCTGTCTGAGAGAACCACCTGTACAGCTAAATGGGCTAATCAGGTGAGTAACACAGACATTGAACCACGTGTGCATGTACCCGTCTGTGGATCAGCCAGGTGTCACAAACAGATGACATTTTTGTACAGTATAGGAAGATGTATGTAGAATAGTTGTGTTCTCCAGTTGTCATACTGTTTGTACACTGCAGGTAGCCTCTGGTGATGACAAGGGCAATGTCCTGTTGTGGAACCTTCACTACCCTGATGAACCTACTCACCTCGGCTGTTTTAACAGTAAAATTCGCTGGATTGAGTTGAGAGGCAAGCTCTTACTTTGGCTCACAGGTGAGAGTCTAAATCAGACTTACACACTGTGTAAACACAGTGCATCAGCTATGCATACAGCTTTGCCATTCAGCTGTGCATACCCACAATGTTTACACAGAGAGTACAGCTAGGCCATGAATAAGTCAGAGTGGGAGTGACCCACGGTGTTTACGCAGAGTATACAGCCAGGCCATGACTATTAAAGTCAGGATGGAGGTGACTCACAGTGTTAACACAGAGTATATAGCTAGGCCATGACTATTAAAGACAGGGTGGGGGGGACTCTTAGTGTTAACACAGAGTATACAGCCAGGCCATGACTATTAAAGATATGGTTGGGATGTTTACACAGAGCATATAGTGTTTACAGTGTTTACACAGAGCATATAGCTAGGCCATGATTAAGCCAGAGTTTGGGTAACCCTCAGTGTGTACACAGAGTATACAGCTAGGCCATGACTAAGTCAGAGTCAGGGTGACTCACAGTGTTAACACAGAATATACATCCAGGCCATGACTATTAAAGACAGGGTGGGGGTGACCTACAGTGTTTACGCAGAGTATATAGCAAGGCCATGACTATTAAGGTCAGGATGGAGGTGACTCACAGTGTTAACACAGAGTATATAGCTAGGCCATGACTATTAAACACAGGGTGGGGATGTTTACACAGAGCATAATAGTGTTTACAGTGTTTACACAGCATATAGCTAGGCTATGATTAAGCCAGAGTTTGGGTAACCCACAGTGTGTACACAGAGTATACACCTAGGCCATAACTAAGTAAGAGTGGAGTTGACCCACAGTGTTAACACAGAGTATAGAGCTAGGCCATGACTAGGTCAGTGTGGGTGTGACCCACAATGTTGGCAATCTAAACCAGATTAGTTGTTCTAGCTGTTTATAAAAAGTGAAGAGTTTAATGTGTTTGCAAGCTACATACATGTTTCATGGTCAGTCTGTTTCTGTTCAAGGAAACTGAAGGTTCAAATCCAGTTCTTGTTGCTTTCATTTTGGCTTTAAGTCAGGAGGTTTGTCAACTTCTTTGGGAACGGCGGTGGTTTCCTCAGGGTACAATGGTTACCTCTGCTCAGAAGCCTGACCACTCAATTTATTTATTTATTTATTTGATTGGTGTTTTACGCCGTACTTAAGAATATTTCACTTATACGACTTTCGCCAGCATTATGGTGGGAGGAAACCAGGCAGAGCCCGGGGGAAACCCACGACTATCCGCAGGTTGCTGGAAGACCTTCCCACGTACGTCCGGAGAGGAAGCCAGCATGAGCTGGACTTGAACTCACAGCGACCGCATTGGTGAGAGACTCCTAGGTCATTACGCTGCGATAGCGCGTTAACCAACTGAGCCACGGAGGCCCCTCTGACCACGCAAATGAAATTAGTTTGTAAAATGCACATACATTACATGTGTGCTGTTTTATGTGTATGGTCTATTCTGTGCTGGGCTCTCTGGCCATACGTGAGAAGGTTTGCCAGCAACCTGCAGATGGTCATGGGTTTCCCTTGGCTGTGCCCGGTTTCCTCCCACCATAATACTGGCCAAGGTTGTATCAGTGAAATATTCTTGACTATGCCGTAAAACATCAATCAAAATAAATAAATAAATATTCTGTGCTGGGAGGCCTCCATGGCTCAGTTGGTTAGCGCTAATCCAGTGTAATGGCCCAGGAACGTCTCACTAATGCAGTCACTGTGAGTTGAAGTCCAGCTCATGCACGCTTCCTCTCCGCCTGCAAGTCGGAAGGTCTGGGAGCAGCCTGTGAAGGATCATGGGTTTCCTCTAACCATAATGCTGGCTGCCGTCGTACAAGTGAAATATTCTTGAGTATGGTGTAAAACACCAATGAAATAAATAAATTTTCCATGCTGTGTGGTCTATTCTGTGTTGTGTGATCTTTTCTGTTCTGTATACTTTATTCTGTGCTGTGTGATCTATTCTTTGCTGTATGGTCTATTCAGTGCTGTGTGGTCTATTCTGTGCTGTATGATCTGTTCTGTACTATATTTTCTTTTCTGTGCTGTGTGATTTATTTTGTGCTGTATGGTCTATTCCATGCTGTATGGTTTATTCTGTGCTGTGTGATCTATTCTGTGCTGTATAATCTATTCCATGCTGTATGGTTTATTCTGTGCTGTGTGATCTGTTCCATGCTGTACAGTTTATTCTGTGCTGTGTGATCTATTCTGTGCTGAGTGATTTGTTCTGTGCTGTACGGTTTATTTTGTGCTGTCTGATCTGTTCTGTGCTGTTTGGCCAATTTGGTGCTGTATGATCTATTCTGTGCTTCATGGTCTTTTCTGTGCTGTATGGTCTATTCTGTGCTGTACACTTTATTCTGCGCAGTGTGACCTGTCCTCTGCTGTATGATCTGTCCTATGCTGTGTAGTTTATTCTGTGCTGTTTGATCTATTCCCTGCTGTATGGTCTCTTTCGTGCTGTGTGATCTGTTCTGCATTGTGTGGTCTATTCCATGCTGTATGGTTTATTCTGTGCTGTGTGGTCTATTCTGTGTTGTGTGATCTATTCTGTGCTGTGTGGTCTATTCTGTGTTGTGTGATCTATTCTGTGCCGTATTGTTTATCCCATGCTGTGTGATTTGTTCTGTGCTGTATGGTCTGTTCCATGCAGTACAGTTTATTCTGTGCTGAGTGATCTATCCTGTGCTGTATAATCCATTTCATGCTGTACAGTTTATTCTGTGCTATGTGATCTGTTCTACACTGTATGTCTTTCAGCCTCTGGTATACTGTACATTAGCACTAACTGTAAGTCCTACAGGAAGCTTGATGTGTTTGGGAGTATTCATAGAAAGCCTGAAACAATGGCATTAAGAGGACCTGTGTTTGCAGTAGGGACAATAGCAGGTATGTTTGTTATAGGGACATCAAGGTAGTATAATCATTTCCACAATTGCTTTTATGCCTCCACCCCCCCCCCCCTCTCCCTGCCAATGTTTGCATATTTAACAAATCCTTGATTCTTCCTTCAATCCAATAACTGCTCCAAATATTTGTGTGCAGCTTGATTTTGTGTAACTCAGATAAAGTTAAACAAAAAAAAATGGATCCATGCATAACTTCTGTATATTTAGTGTTTTTGATTATTTTTGATGAAATTCTTTGTCCAGATTAATTTGGTTGAACCTTTTCAGATTAAGAGTGAAACTAGCTTGATTCAGATATAAGTGTAGCATATAAATTTTCTGAAAATATCCCCTTAGTACCTGTGTCATACCATACACTTTTTAATAGGTTAGGTTTGAAATCTCAGCCTCATTGTTGAAGGGCTATAGTAGTCTGAACAGAGGCAGGATTAAGCGGCTTGGCTAGCTGAAGTTCCACTTAATTTAATTCATTTTTCTTTTCGCTCAGGATTCGTTCATTTATATCATGTGTCAAGTTTGAGAGATTGGGAGGAGCTGGAACTGGGACAAGCGGACTCTGTCATCAAATTTGATGCGGAACATGTCAATGCTTTAGACCATCGGGGAGAATGACAGTGGGCCCTGTGATCGTTGTGGCCACTGATGTCCAGGTTACTCTCGTTCACTGGAAAACTTTCACAGATAGTGAGAATGTTGGTGAAATCAGATTGGAACATCAGCCTTATGGCAAAGAGCTTCATCCTTAGAAACTGCTTAGATTGTTGTATTGTTCTGGAGGGGATCTTCTAAAGAACATAAACCCTAAAGAAACTTTGTGGACTTTTTTCAGTGACGGTAACGTTTTTGAAAGACCTTAATCCTGAACAAACAACTACGTAGAATTAACTTTTGTGTTGTTCAGCATGAGGCTATGGTTTCTGAATAATCCTGAACAAACAACTATGAAAACAACTACGTGGAACTATGATGTTGAGCAGGAGACGATTTACATGATTTATAAAGACTTAATCCTGAAGAATATGTGAATAACACTGGGTTTTCTACAGGTGGACTATAAGGGTTCTAAAGAATGCGAGACTTAAACTGTGCAGACTGTTGCATATTTCTCCATGGGGCCATAGAAACTTTCTAGAACTTAAAAAAACTGTTCAGAAGTTTGTGTCATTCTACAGAAAAGTGTGATATATGTTGATTTGTGTGCTAATTTTCTTACAAAAGCTCAATCTTTTTTTACACTACCATGTTTTGTGTATTGATATTGTTGTTACAAAGTCATATATTGTTGTTTTGTACGCCCATATTGTTGTTACAATCTCACACATTTTGTACACTTTTTTTGTAAGCTGGCGTTCGTTGTAAGTTCATAGACGCGGATAAAATCTACTATCTTAGACATTATTTTCGTTTATGAGAGCTGTTGCAACTGTCGATGAATGTGACATAGCTTAAATATGCGATATGGTTGTTTATACCTTTTGTTATTAGCGGTAGGCATGCTACTTTTTTAATTCTATCATATATATTAAGTTGAGTTTCGTTTAAAATGTCGGTCGCACACCACTTATCTGTATGTGGCCTACATCCCTGTGAAGGTAAAGTTATAATTAACGCCATGTTCGGATATCATGCAGGTTCAGATTTTTGTACATACTGCTCGTTCTTATATAGCACAAAAAATATAACTTTTAAAGATCACACACTGAATTTGGGCGGAAATTCACAACATAAAATTGACCACTATATAAGTGTAAAAAAGGGAAATAGTGTTACAGACAATATTCTTAAAATTTTGGGGATAATGGCTTTGACAGGCAGTTCACTCATAGCTGTGTTGTAGACTTGGCCAGTCATTAGCCTTGAAAGTGTCACACGATGATTGGCTCTGGTCTCAAAACACGTGTTACGTGTGAATAGACAGACATCGGTGCAATAAATCGGTGCATTTTGAGGCTATTTTAGGTGTTAATCTGATGCATTTTGGTGCAAACGTTTATGTGAACGAAGCTGACTGGAGAACGGCTACCCGTAATGGCAATGCCTAGCGAAACCAGATTTATTACAAAAATATCTTCCCAGAACCTACAGGAAAGAGTCTGTCCGAAAATGAGAATATGCTGCTATGTTAGGTAAACTCTCTTATGTCAGTACAGCTCGCTAGGCCCTAATGCTGACAAGCATGCAGGCCGGAGACGAAGACGAACAGGACGGACAAAAGACGACGCTTGTGTCCACGAAGATGGTCCTCACCGTGAGAAAAAGAAATGTCGGTAGTTTGAAAACGGAACGGAGTTGAAACCTTTGACCGAGGATCTGGCATAAGTATTTTGTCATTGTCACATTGTTTAATACCTGTGGTACAGGAGAGCTCCTAAGTTTTGTAACGTCACGAAAGATAACTATAACATGGCTAAATGGCGTCACCAAATGAGTGGCAAGGTAGTGATGTTCATTTTCTATTTATTTTGTTATTAAAGCGGTGTAGAATTTTTAAAAAATATTTTAAGGACATATTTTTAAATTAATTAATTCAAAATTAATTGAAATAATACAGATTTAGTGCCTGACTTTATGTTCACTTCAATTACAGTCCTTGCCAGTTAAATGCCATTGGCTGCCTTGCCGGGGGTTAAAGCACAACATTTTTACCAAGTAGCAATAAAAACCTCATGTCAGCCAAGTCACAGCTGAACCAGGAAAAGCTGGATTCGAACTTGTGACCTCGTTTCTCCGGGGCTGGTCGACCAAGGCGAGATAAACGGAAGGCTTGAAAATCACATATGAGGATAATATTAATACATGGCATTTCGATCGTCGACTTGCCTAAATTTCTATGCTTTGTGGCCGAGGGGAGATAATTCTGATGCACAAGAGCGCAAAATAACTCCGCTGGCCCGGTCATTTGGAGTACATTTCAGTCGTACCGCGAAGTCTCGCCAGCTTAGACTGTTGCTTGAGTGGAAGCCGTGTTATGTCCCAGTCACGTAACAGAATATGAATAGCTGCTGAACAAAGGAAAATATGCACTAAGAAAAAATGAATTCAGCTCAATGACATTAACACAAGACAAATTAAATAAGATAATTCTATGGGAATGGCCATCACGCAATATTGAAGTTCAGTGGATTAACTATTCTGGCAGTTTTGGGTAAAGTCATTATTTGGTCCAGTGTTAAAATTCCGTTCGTGTTTAATTCTAAATAAAAATAATTGGTACTAAATATTTCTATGTCTAAAAAGGCCTGCATTTGTCAATAAAAGGTTGGGATTATGGTTATACAAAGGAGCTAAAGTTAGGGCAAGCTTTACGGTTAGGGTTACAGACAGGGTTGCCCTTATGGTCATAGAGAGGTTAGTGGGTGCCTGATGGAGTTACGTGTACAGAGTCATTATGGTTAGCCTTGGAGTTATGGGTTAGACCTATGATGGTAGAAATTAGGTTTTGTCTGGGGATTGCAGAGAGCTTAGGGTTACGGTTAGTATTTGGGTACAGAGAGGTTAGAGTAAGCCTTGGCGCTGCTGAGCGGTTCAGGTTAGTCTTATGATGAGAGAGTGGTTAGACTTAGTCTTAGGGCTAGAGAAAGGCTAGTGTTAGTTTTGGGGTTACAGAGAGGTTGGGGTTAGCTTTAGGGTTATTGGTTAATCTGGGTTATAGGCAGGTTAGATTTCCCTTGGGTTGCAGGGAGATTAGGGTTACAGAGAGGTTATGTTTACCTTAGGGTTACAGGGAGATTAGGGTTTCCATTAGGGATACAGGGAGGTTAGGGTTTCCATTAGGGTTACAGGGAGACTAGAGTTACGGTTAGGGTTACAGGGAGGTTAAAGTTCCCCTTAGGTTACAGGGAGATTAGGTTAGACTTAGCCTTATGATTAGAGAAAGGCTAGTTTTTAGTCTTGGGGTTACAGAGAGGTTGGGGTTAGCTTTAGGGTTATGGGTTAATCTGGGTTACAGGCAGGTTAGATTTCCCTTAGGGTTACAGGGAGATTAGGGTTACAGAGAGGTTATGTTTAGGGTTTCAGGGAGGTAAGGGTTACATCGAGATGAGGGTTACAGGGAGCTTAAGGTCACAGAGATATTAGGGTTACATAGAGGTTATGTTTCCCTTAGGGTTACAGGGAGGTTAGGGTTTCCATTAGGGTTACAGGGAGGTTAAGGTTACTGGGAGATTAGGGATACAGGAAGGTTAGGGTTTCCATTAGGGTTACAGGGAGGTTAGAGATTCTCATAGGGTTACAGGAAGGTTAGGGTTACAGGGAAATTAGGGTTACAGAGAGGTTAGGGTTAAAGAAAGATTAGGGTTTCCAGGAGGGTGACACAGAGATTATTGATCTATTTATTTGACTGGTTTTTACTCTAAGAATATTCCACTTATATTATACCGACCCCGATAGCACAGTTGGTCGAGCGGTAGATCCAGGGTCAATCTTAGATCGAGTCATACCTAAGACCTTAAAAGAGGAACTTGTAACTTCCTCGACTGGCTATCAGCATAAAGGGGAGAGTGCAACGACTGATTGACCCGTATCAGTATAGTGGCTCGGGCGGGACAGCTTACTTGCGTTCGGTAAGGTGTCTCAGTAAAGCAGCACTAGATAAAAGAGTTGTGAAAATCCCTCCTGCAACAAGAAGGCACATTACATGCACTCTAAGCATTCCTTCGTCGTCATATGACTGAAAAATTGTTAAGTACGACGTTAAACCCCAAGCACTCACTCACTCACTATATGGCGCCCGCCAGCATTATGGTGGGAAGAAACCGGGCAAAACCGTGGGGAAACCCACGACCATCCACAGGTTTCCAGTTAACTTATAGATATAGGGCTAGCTTCAGTTTACAGATATTGAGTTGTTGTCTGCGGTTAGGCTTATATGGTCACAAGGAGGTTTGAGTTAACAGGAGACAGGCGGGTCAGAACGACCTGATTACAAAGGTGTTGTGTTTATTTATTTGATTGGTATGTAATGATGTCAAGGATTTTTCACTTATACCACGACCGTCGATCAGGCTTATGGCTATGCAATGTACATGTGTGCGCAGCGTAAATGACAACCCTACACCAAAATTGCGTGTGCAGCGTAAACGACAACCATACACCAGTAAACGACAACCCTACACCAGGAAATTGTGTGTGCGCAGCGTAAACGAGAACGCTACACCAGGAAATTGTGTGTGCAGCGTAAACGACTAACCTAAACCAGGAAATTTTGTGCGCAGCGTAAACGACAACCCTACACCGGAAAATTGTTTGCGCAGCGTAAACGACAACCCTACACCGGAAAATTGTGTGCGCAGCGTAAACGACAACCCTAAACCAAGAAATTATGTGTGCAGCGTAAACGACTACCCTAAACCAAGAAATTATGTGCGCAGCGTAAACGACTAACCCTACCCCAGAAAATTGTGTGCGCAGCGTAAACGACTAACCCTACACCAGGAAATTGTGTGCGCAACGTAAACGACAACTCTACCTCTGCCTTTTGAGCAGATGACATGGCGACTAAATTTTTACTTTTTATCTGACTGATTAAATCTGGAGCGCATGTCAACTTATCCAATGAAATGGGTGATCATTTTTATTCTGATGTCGTGCATTTTTCTAGTTCTACTGCATGTTCATCAATTAGTGGACTACCTGTCTACCTGTCTACCGCGTTTAAAATGGCTACGAGTCTATGTCCACACCTTCATGTGACCTGTTAGGCACAGGGTTTACATGCGACAACCACCAGGCAAAATCTGATGTGTAGTGTTCATTATGCAAATTGAAAATCTTTATATTCATGTATTCTCTGGTTTTCATGAAATTGTAGCCTATGTATTTTTTTTTTTGTTCCATCTAAGTGGTTGTATTAATTACTGACAATTTTCACCCGGTTTCTTCCCACCATAATGCTGGCCGAATAAGTGAAATATTCTTGAGTATGGTGTAAAACACCAATCAAATAAATAAGAAAATATGACTGACAATTTAACACAATACATGCTGAAGTGATTTTCTGTCAACGAGGCGAGATATACGGTCGTGTAAGTAACCATGTGATGGAGAGTTTTAAGATGTAGACCGAGCCGTGGGTGTGTACAATCGAGGGTAATGGGCTTATACTGGGTACACAGCTTAAACTTATTGCATTGTACGGCGCCTGGTCAGTCGACGTTTTCGTCTGTAAATAGGATCTCTCGGATATTCTGTAACGTCCGCCGGCGGAGGAACTATAGACTCCGGATTGGGTTGGTAATTCGGCTTGATGTAGACGGCGACCACTAGACCGGCATAAACATTCCTCTGTATTGAATTAGCCCGGACCTTGCTATATGCATTTCCAGTAACTCAGTATTCGGTGTCAGACACTTTCCCCTAATTGAACCCCTAAGGGAAGCAGTAGGGTGCCGACCACCTTTAGTTCCTGTACACACTGGCGAGTGATTCGGAAACGCGCCTGGCCGCGCGCCTGGTCACCTGTATTATATGCTCATTTCCATAACACTCACAAATTCAGGCGGACGGTACATGGATAGAGCGAGTCTGACGGAACGTGCTAGTAGACTGTTGGTTTCCGCGCAGATGTGCATCCGGGCTATTAACATTATCCAGGCCCAAACCACAGGTCTTAATCTGGACAATGCAAACGTTAGCGCTACATTGGTCATGAGCAGAAATTAACACCCTGTATAGATTCTACTTGGCAAGTGACATTCATCTCAGCAAGTGCGACCAAGGGAATTCTCCCATCATCCTTAGGTACCGCTAATGTGGATAATATCCGGCCAGCCACTGAATAATCCCGGAGCGATTAGGTGTCTAGATAACCAGGAAGACATACACACGGCCACAGAGACAATGCTATGTAATGACTTAGGTGGGCAGGAAGTGCATGGTGGCGAAAACGTAAAAATAAATGTAAACGTCAGATGAAAGAATGTGAAAAAATGTTCATATGATCAAATATTTTTTTCTGAATTTTCATTAAGGAGAAAAGGACATTTGAAAATAATGTTTGTATGGTGGGTGTTTGGGACCACCACTTGGTATATATCGTCTTTTCATAATAATGTCCTAAGTATGGGTTTGACCCATGTCTAATAAATCTACTGGACCTGAATTTGGTCTCTTCTCCAAACAAATATAATTTACACTCAATTTATTTGAATTTACGTTCAAAAAGATTTAATGGACATTCATCCAACATCTTCCCGTTGAACATAATTATCCAAAAGAATGTCCCAAATAACCACCAAACTCGTATCATTTTAGATGTCCTTTTTCACGCAAAATGGAAAAAAATATTTAAGACTATATTTACAAATAACTGTTCACACCAATCCATCTGAAGTTTGCATCGCTTTTATGTTTTCTACTCATTTAAAATACACGAAAGATACTTATATCACATATTACCAATTTACATTATCTGTAACCACTAATATACTTTGTCTGCCACCGTCCTAAAAGTCGTCCTGCCTGTCCGTCGGTCTGTGGGTCAAAATTATGACACTGTAACTTTTAACGCGGGTCATCACCTTAACGTGGGACCTGAGCGTAAGATGCCATGAAACTCTATACAGCTGATTTTTTGAGGCCGGAAATTTTCGCTTATGTTTTTTTTTCACCGGTTAATAATAAGTGTGGTTGAATGAGTGCGACAACCTAAAAATCGTTTCATTATAGCTTTAGAAAAACCTTTAACCACGACGTGCCATATTTCTGGCAGAGCAGTAATAAAAAAGTGTAACATAAAACTGAGGCATGGCGTCATACAACAAGGGTCCATGTATGAATGACGTCATAACTCTGGTCGTTTATTCTCGCAAAATTTCGGATTTTCCAGAACTTGAGATTTGTAATCGGATACAAATACAGACAAATCTGCCTGCGGGGGCAAATCTCAATAAATCAAAGGTAAATCAAGCTGCTGTCTGTTAGAATCGTTATCATTCAGGCCGATGTCTCGCCAAGAACACGTTAACATGGAATTCAGAGCGGGATTAAGAGCCCCGTCATCTGTAGCGGAAATGAACACCAAGGCCAAAGTCACGCGATGTTACTGCTTCTGACAAATCGGCATGTTTCGGAAAAACTCGGGTATTTCCGGTAATCGATTTTTTCCCGAGCTCGGAGTCCTGTCACTTTAGAACTATTATTTATGTACGTGAAGCATTCATTTCAGTTACAGGAAATATAAACTGTTAGAACCAAGAAGGAATCAACAGCTTTTAATCATTTCTTTGTTGTAAAGAATTCTTCACAAGAAAAGTGAGTTTAAGAATGTGTTGAGTACCAGGCCCCGAGATCACGAACCTATCATAGACTTAATTCAAAAATTGGACTCATTAAAGCTTGTATGTTCCTTTCCGCTATTTACGGAATTTTTTTTTTTTACAAGAACTACCCGGAATTTACGTATTCAAGCAATATTTTGATCCTGTTACATAAGAGATAACAAGTTTAAAGTGATTTGGAAGTTTGACTTAAGTCTAAGATATTTTCGGGATCACGGGGCCACAGCCATATACTGCTATAATTTGTGTGAATGTAGCAATATGTGTACAAAGTAGCCAATCATTTTATTTTATTCTTATTTTCAGTTCCATGCCATATTTTCAATGATGACATGCACCTTTCTGGAAAAGAAATGTGCAGAGAAAGTAAAGTAGGCCTACGTCTATAAACATAGTTTCGAAGCCCCTCGGGGCGTAGGTTATTTACATTTTAACAAAGAGATCTTAGTGGGAATAACACTTTATATGGAAGCACCCAAACTTAGGATACATGTATCTGGTATTTAGAGTTATTGAAATGCGTGGACATTCAATATTAACCTGTGATGAATAGTGAGAACGTCGCGCATCGGGAAGTCAAGTGTCAATAGCCAATACCACATATAGCAGGGTGATTCTTCGTCATTTAGCAGCGTTGATGAACTGCTGGAATTTCCGTGGAGCTTTCGTTAAGATATTAAAGACTACGAGCTATCGATTATTTCTTTACCGTGCGAAAACTACGCCTTATCATGTTCGATCTGTGAGTTACGTGTCAGTCAGACTGCACGATTACATCGTGGTAACACGCCAACAATTCCCAGTTGTGTTTCTGTAATTGTCTGTGTGCAATCCATCGACCCTCCAATCCTGAATGCCATCATGCTAACACTTATAGCGGTATCCCGCTTTCAGATATGAGATCATAATTTGTCGTCTGCTTTTTTGTAACAATGTATATAGTTGGCAAAATGCCAGAGCTGACAATGAAACGTAATTATTAGCGATACAGGACTGGGGTTCGGTATAAGATTTGATTGAACTGTTCCAATAATTTCGAGATATTGGGTAATGACCTAGCCTTCATGTCAGTGTTGATATATAGGATGTGCCTTAATAATATAGAGAATGAAATAGAATTCATGTTTGAACTCCATGCGCAAAGTTTTCTAACCTAGTTTCATGGTTTTTTTTATATGCATTAACACACAACGAACAACTGTACATATGGCATATGTGTACTCCTGAGTGCCTATTTCTACTTTCTTCCCCTTACATTTCTATCCCTTTGAATCCCCCAGCGTTAAAGAAACGCTTCCAAGCTTTTGATTTAACTAACATCAAAATCCTAAGAACTCTGTAAATTATCTTAAGGTGAATGCTGAACATACAAGTAGAAAAAACAATTAACGTATAGACTTTTAGGGAAAGACAGTGCACAGAATTATTCAAAATATAGATCTATAGGTATTCTTACCCAGTACATCATCGAGAGGTTATGGCGCTACAGTTAAAACGTAACGTGGACTAGATATTTACGATTTTCTGTGTGGTCATCCGTAACTCGTACATAACTCTTATCGTGATCTATATGTCAGATGGAAGACTGTTTTAGTAGATTTTTTCAGCCAGGTAAAATGTACTTGAAACTTTAGATTCTACAGTGGCATTTTCTGACCACATCTCTCATCAGGTCACATAAACTGCTAGTTTTCATCATTCAAAGTACATTTTCGTGTAGATCTATGAACGTATTTGCCTAATAGGACTTGGGATTAAGGGCTTTGACCCAGGAGTCTCTCGCCAATGCTGTCGTTGTGAGCCAAGTCCAACTCATGCTGGCTTCCTCTCCGATCGCACGTGGTAAGGTCTTCAGCAACCTGCGGATGGTCGTAGGTTTCCTCCGGACTCTGCCCAGTTTCCTCCCACCATGATGCTGGCTGCCGTTGTATAAGTGAAATATTCTTGAGTACGGCGTAAAACGCCAATCAAATAAATAAATAAATAAACAAACTATTTCAAGCAAACATATCGAGGTAACGTGGTGTATAAAACGTTTTACTCGGTTTGAAATATTATAAGAAAGATAAACATAACATTTTTAGGGGAAAGTGTTTAATGACCTTTCATATGAGGTATACTTCATTTAAGTATTTCTTTGCCTTGAATAATGCCAGTATAATATTAATAATATACTATTGCATTCAGGTCCAAACCAAGTTCATGTTTACTTATTGCTCAGATCATATGACGTATAATGAATAACAGGAGCCTATCCTTTATCTCCCTTTTGGGAGAAGCTGTGTCTTTTCCAGTAACCATCTTGATACAATTTGTACTCGATGGATGGATCATTGTTCATATGGTAAACCGGGGTATTGTATACTAACTTTGCATATACACTCACTAAATGTAACCAACAGAGAAACAGATGGTGTTCATTGTCCATGATGTTTCCTCTAGCCAAAGAAAACGTTCATAGCTTGTCGCAGTTCTAACTTAATATTTTCGCTATGGTGTATTTCCATGGGTTTGTGGCTAGCTGGCGTATCATTCCACAGCTTGACGCCGTTAGGTCAGCTTTTATCCCACCAAGCTGACGATGGTTCCCGTTGGCACTCATATTGGCACCCATGAACTTGGCCAGCCTCCATATCAGCCCCGTACAGATACGATATCGGTGTTATTCTGGACTCTCCTCTTCCAGCTCTGTGTCGCCTTCAAGGTGTTACAGAGAGGTCTACATTCGGGCAATGAGCTCTAACATCCACCAACGCAGCAGTTTCGATTAGGCGACCTGCCAAAGTCAATAGAAACTGTTTACTGCAATTTGTGGCGTGTAACATAAAACTGGTTACGCGCAAGGTGGAGATTAGCTTAGTTTAATGAAAGTGGTGAGAGCCGATTCATCAACTGACATTGAGGCTGCTGGTTCGAAACTCGAAGTGGGCTCAACCAGTTCTTCTGATAGTGTAACTTCAAATAAAAATACTTCGTTTATGTTTAAAATTTGGTCGTAACTACTTATGACCTTTCCATGCTTGTTCTGAACACAATAGCAATAATTGTCCCGTACACATGCTATGGGAAAAACTACCATATCATGCCAAAAGTCGGTGGTTTACACCGAGAATTCCAATTTCCTCCCCTTTCATCAGGGGAGGAAATTCTCCGGGCTGTAACAGGGTTCATCGTCTCACGCTTACATTTTCGAGGTTATCAAGGTTGAGGATAAACATTACCTGCATGATTTGAAAACATTTGAGTAAGTCTCATAGAATTTATTATATAACAACTTGACATGGAATTTAGCACCAGTAAGGTTGCAGATGAAAACGATGATTTTCAGCTTAATGGCGGAGAGAAAATTCTGTACAAATTTTCAACACTATGGTTCATTGCCAATATAACTGGTGTAAAAACCTAAAAGATAACAAACAGTAATACATTCTGACAATAAATAGGTGCACAAGATACACAAGTACAAGGAGGAAATGTCTAAAGCTGAAGCCTGACATTTGTGGTGAGTTTTATGGCATACAAATGAAACATTCATGATAAATTTGCAGGATAAAGACATCATTTTAGAGCCACCTGTCAACCTGATGAATCCGTTCTATTTTAGAAGACCTGTTTTCTATTAATACTGTGGTGCCCAACCGCGGGCCTACACCACCTCGAGAAAAAACTCCACAACTTCTAGCCGAGAATCGGTATGAGAGCGACAGTCTGACGCATACATTACTGTGATACCCGGCATCAGTGGTAGGCTGCTGTACCAGAGCGGTATCCCTCTCATGGCTGATTTTCTTCAGACAGTTTCTCTATTTGCCACACTTTTTGATGCATCGAATATTTATATATGAATGACAATGGAATAATGTCTTGTCCACCACTTTATCCAGGAATTTGCTTCCTTTATTCACACATCAACGCACAGCTGATGTGGCCTGGAACTCGGTATAGTCATTCGTTGACAGTGCGGATGAAAGCTTTGCCGAGAATAACCACAGGTGCTGAGAGAACGGGATTACTGAAAGCCTTTGAGACTGTTCCAAGCCTTCTTCTTTCCATCATAATCCTCTCGAGGCAAGCTCGTTTGCCAAATGTTTCACTATCCATGATGTAGCTGTAAATACTGTTCTTATGTTTTAAATTACATAATGCCTCTTAATAAAAAAAATGCTATGGTGGTACTGATTGTTTCTCGTATATATCTGTGTTCATCATTTTATGCGTTCTATCACTGCATTCAAATGTAGATTAACACCTTTGTTTGCCGCTTCAGATGTAAAGAATAAGCTTTACATAAGAGCTTTAGTCTTATACTGAAATAGTACACTTGCACAGAATGTTGTAATATGTAGAATTCCAGACTATAGTTCAGACGTGGCAGAGTGGTCAGCGTGTTCGTGCAGCATAATGACTCGGGAGACTCTCAGCAATGTGGACGCTGTGAGGTAAAGTCCAGAATGTGTTGGCCCCCTCTCTGGTCGTTCGTGGAAAAGGGTCAGCAGCCTGCAAATGGACGTGGGTTTCCTTAGGGCTCTGTCCTGTTTCCTTTCACAATAATACTGGCCGCCGTCGTATAACTGAATTTTCTTGAGTTCACCGTAAATAACCAGTCAAATGAACATAGCTCAGAGGTCCCATGTTTATGCGCGCCTTTGCTGAAGTAATCAGTGTGACTTGCATATAATCTCCTGTAAAACCAGTAGACCAGTTCATCCTGTGTCACTTGAACCACATCAGTCTCGCTCTGGTCGACAAATCACCGATGAATCACTGTACACTCCAGCGATAAGCAGCTATTAATTACACCCTGAATGTACTAGGCCATTGATTTGATCAGCAACGCTTTATATCAATTTCCCTAACAAGTATTGATGAGTCTCTCCAAAACAATTTACGATTACGGACATAGATTCCTCTAGAGGTTAATTCTGATTTCCACCCGGAATCGTTTTGCGGCTCGCAAGTTGATTGGCGTGGTCAATGTGGCCGAAATGACACAACTCACGATGATAAATCGGGCATGGCGGACTCCGAAGTGTGCTTTATGCTCAACTCTTTAGCGCTGCTGGACACTGGCCGTGATGTCACACTGACACACCTAATCTTGTTTACTGAATTTGGACAGGCAAGAATTAAATACAATTTTTTTGCCTGGGGCGACCTAGATCACCAAGCGATTACAAATATTTCAGACGATTAATATAATATTGTTTGCCAAGCGACGCACATTCATGGATGACCACATTTAGAATACCAGAAGTTCATAGGATACTTCGAGTAAACTTTGACCAATCTGAGCGGATTTGAGCAATGGTCTTGTTATAGGTATGTGAGAGTTTGCGAGAGTTGCCGCCGCCCTTCGGGAACATATTGGAAGCTTTTGTTTCTTTCATGTTCTGGGACTTCGAAGATAATAAATTTTGTGGAAATTGTTGAAATCTGCAGTTAAAACAGCAACCAGTGACACAGTAATATTCATCGTTTGGTACAGAAGCGCAGAAATGTAGTACTCTAGTGTTGTCCAACCGCAGTACCTTATTATCACTGAGACAGATGCATTATTTTGTTTACATAAATAAAAAAGCGACGTAACTGCCATTCAGTCCTCTAAGTCATCGGAAAATATACGGAAGAAAGGTGTAAATGTCCATATACTGTGTTACATATAACAACATCGGTTTCTGTCCACCAGTATACCTGTCCATTAAGAGTCTAACTTTAAAAAAAGTCTATTCTAAATCATATTATCTTTAGACATGCCATGGACAAGATTCGAGCAACTATCCAGGCACAAATGATCTCTATGAGTAGTGAAAGTCGCCATTAGGTACACGTAGATGCTGGTAGTATGACGATCGCGGCCTATACCAACACGATAGGTTTACAGTCTACTGCACAGTAAAAGGATAAGAAGGAGTCATGCATTCGTGTTGCGGTATTGAATCGTTTACTTTGTAGATCCGGATGAAAGTCGTGAAGTCGTGTTTGACACAAGACCGGGATGATTTTAATTACATCCAAATCTGTGCATATGTTTTTTATTTCAGGGCAGTATTCTCGAGAACTCACGTTAATTATAATGTCATTAAAGTGTACATCGAAAATAAATTAATTCACATAGAGTCATCTAATTTCAAGTGTTGTTGTTCTACTGTTCTTCATTGGGCTAAAATGCTTGGATGTGTCCCCCTCTTAGACAAACTGTTAGCGGACAGGCATGGTCACCTCACCTTAAATATGTACTAGTCAGCAATGGCTAGTCTATTCGAAAACAAAAGAACAGTAAGGGTGGTTGATGGAGGCCTTGTGCCTAGTGAAAAAAAAAGTTCACAAAGAAATGAGAGATCTGAGAGCTGCTGTATGGTACAACTTGGCACCTCAATCAAGAGCTGTCGTCATGAGACTCACACTTAAAGCACTTTTGGAGGGTGGGGGGCTTTGGTAGGCTACGTAGAGCATTTATAGATATTAATTACAAATATTTTTTTAGAAATGAATAAGCAATTGATAGATACATGTATATATATATATATATATATATATATATATATATATATATATATATATATATATATATATATATATATATATATAGATGGCATGTGGAGAATCAGAAGTTTTTGATTGCACCCAGTTTCCATTGAGGTAGATATATGCTAAAAGCACGACCTTCATAACAGTTATACGCCGTACTTACTATTCCGTGAATGTTGTGTATCTTTGATGTGTGTACACATGCAGTCTCACAGCCTCGCTCTGCCGGACCAGCTATGAAGTCACTCGATGGATAATCTACTCTCTGACGTTTATCAGCGCGGTAAATTTTCATATTTCTGACATCAGCTGAGAGCTGAACGTGCCAGATCAGGGTCAGTTTTGACACACGGCCCTGTAAGCGCCCACCGCTTCTCTCTCTGCATCTATGACTGGGTGAAAAAGGCCTTATTCCCTGGCGATAGACTACATGTATGTTACAGTTTCCCTCGACCTCTGCCTTTGTACGAGTGAAACAGTGTTGCTTACGGCGCAATAAACACCAAATACAGCTGGATTGAGGCATCTTGTGTGAGCAGATGATTATGTCTATATGAAGGAAAGAAAATGTGGATTACATTCAGCATGAGTCTTAAGTGCATTAGACAGGTGCCTTTGTAATCCAGGAGACGGTAAAACGACCAAGTCATCATCACAAGGAGAATGGCTATAACAGAAGCCAGTAACGTTCCAGGGTGTCATTTATCCTGAGGTTTATTTCAGGTATATTAGACCTTACTCTATGATATATTTAAGGCATACTGATGCCTTATTTATGGGACCTATAAGCAGTATGATGCCACAGTTCTAGTTTGGAAGGCCGGGTTTCTATAAATACGCCGGTGTCCAGCTGCTTGCATACCAAAAGGAGAAAATCTCTTCAGCTATGAGCGGCGCTATGACGTAGGTCTACCCAGACAGGTGGCATTATCGATGATAGATGCACTTAGACCGCTTCGTTCTCAAGGCAATGTTTCTGCTCTTTACTGTATAGATTTAGCTCATTTCATAAGAGTCGGTTATTTATACCCCTCCTGAAATAAGGGCACTAGGTTCTCTGTTATCCTCTCACAGACTCGTATGATGAGAAATAGACTTGCTTCACCGGTTAACGTAGGAATCACAGATGTTATGCAGCCGCAAGCTGATCCAGAGTAAACTCCCTGGTTAAAAGCTTTTACTTGAATAAACACAGGTGGTTAAAGAGGTCTTCTGTGGGAGTCAACAAAACAAACTCCAGAAAACTCTCCACTCTACAATTTAAATTGACGTGACGATTTTTTCTTTACATAATCACCATTTTCCTTTGTACCCCATACAGGAAAAAGAAATTAACAACGACTGCATCGAAATATTTTTTACATAAAATAATTATGGTATTTGCAATCACAACAATCGCATATGACAATCGATATAAAAGGGATCAAATTCCCGATGTTGGTAAGTAAGGGAGCAGTCGTTGTGTTGAGTGGGATTTTCCCTCTGGGCCTGGTATCCCTTAACGCTCCGCGTAAATGATATGGAATGAGCCCATATACTCCAAAAAGGAAACAATGAACTTAAGATGTCAGCGGAAAGATTGAAATTGGAGCCATATGATTGACCACAACTGATGTTTTAACTGAATTATTGTTAATTATTATTCAAAAGGTTCTCATAAGTATATATAAGTTTGTTAATAAAAACCTTTTCATTACCAGAATTGAACTCACATTCGACTATCGATTGAAAGAGACATTCATATACCAGCCTTCCACCATAGTGGACGTTCTATGTCATGCAAGTCCAATTTTCAAACAAACATTCAACACAAACCATCACATAGGAAATGTATATATTAAATGACATGTCAAGAGTGACTCATAAGTATACAAAGCAGGAGTGATCTTCAGGCTCCTCTTATGGCGATTAAAATGGTTTTGCCTTCTAAGAAACCCAAATTTCGTCATGGTCATCACATTCTTTTTATTTTGCTTTCTTAGTATTAATGAGAAAACATATCATTAATATTTCAGCTATACTTGCCACAGGATATTTCCGATTTCAGTGGTAATTTGGAGACGAGATGTGGCGCGTCTACAAAGTGTAACAAACGTCATCAGTAAGCAGCAAGATGTTGATATGTTGAGGGTACTTGTTAACATGACGAAGGCGCTGCCCAGCGTAGCATCTAACGTTTATCCTCTGGTCTCTTACAATTTATTGTACAGATTAATTTCCACTTCATTCGAAATTTGTCATCGGTTCGTTGATATATGGCCGCCGTTGGTCTGGCGATTTCTGCCACAAAATGTTTATAAAAAGAGGTGTTGAAAAGGTGGGAATTATCATATGCTCGTGGATATATGGACGTCACTGGCCTGTCGATTTCTGTGAAAACTGTTCGTGAAAAGAGTAGTCGTCATCCTAACTTGATACATAATGGGCAGTCAGTCAAAAAATGATGAAAGCCACCCTGCTTATAAAAATGTAGGCGTATTCATACTCCTGTTTTACCCGTCACCGTGTAATGGACATTTAGTGGATCAAGATAGCAGACACCAACACGAAATTGCAGTCAGTGAAATAGCTAGCTATGTTATAGCCAACCTCACGGCGTTATTTTGACAAATTAAGTACGAATTTTTGTTTAACGGATGTGTTAACAGTCACGTCGACGGTTAAGATAACTCATTATCGGTCGCTGGAAGTAACCTGGAAGGCAGCGACAAAGCTGACATAATAATAAAACACATCAAAGTTTTGTAACGTTGTTGTTTTGTAGCATTTTGTGAAAATCAAATATAAACACGCAGAGAAGATATTGGCAAACTTCACATGAATTCAACCTGTTTTATGAAATATCATAATCGACAGATGAAGTATAATTTTTAACTTCTGGAAATAGAAAAGTTTTAATAAAAATGTACTTCATTTAAAAATTCTCATACCACATGTACTTGAGTTATATTGCTGTCAATGTCGACCTTCGATATACTCTTGTGATAGAAGAAAAAAATGTGAATAAAATTTGCCAATTTTATAGGGATAGACTCGTAGAAATTTGTTGTAATGTTATTTTCTCGAGAAACTTGGATGAGAAAATTGTTAATTATGGAGATTGTCGTAAACTGCACAAAAAAGGAAAATTTATACTCACCGTAAGCATGATGAGTGGGAATGTCATATACAGAAACTGAAGCTTGATGCACAGCAGGGAGTTTTAGCAGTTATATTGGAGATTTTGTGAGCACGACCCGAACAACTGACACAATTGGGAGGTAGGAAATGAGATAGTGTCAGTGTGGCAGGCATCTATTCAAGGCCTTTAGAGAATCATCACAGTGGCGGATGTGTTTTTCCGGCTCATCTCTAACAATCCCACTTATTGTTATGGGGACTGGTTAAAGCCCGATGGAGTGGCTAAGAGTTAACCATCAATTTCATCACATAGAGATTATGAGGTGGGAATATTTTGCCTCGCATCCCAGATCTAGGCTCTAGCCAGAAACAATCGCTCTGAAACTAAAAGGTCACAATTGGGCAATTTGGTCGAAATGGGTTTTCTTTTTCCCCCGTGGAGACTTTCGACTGTTGACGTCACGGCAATCACCAGTAGGCATGTTCCAGACATCTCACCTTCAGTAACCTCAAACCACAGTTAGTCATATAGAATTTCTCCAGTGCAGATACTTCCTTCTACTAAAATCATTATATTTTTATTTATAGTCCAGAATATTAGAGATAAAGTGAACTTGACTGGACCTAGGCGTCCAGAATAGACCACTGGACCTAGACGTCCAGAATAGACCCCTATACCTAGACGTCCAGAATAGACCACTGGACCTAGACGTCCAGAATAGACCACTGGACCTAGACGTCCAGAATAGACCACTGGACCTAGACGTCCAGAATAAACCACTGGACCTAGACGTCCAGAATAGACCACTGGACCTAGACGTCCAGAGATAGACAAATTGACCTAGGTCTTAACGAAAGTGAACACGACTAAACCTAGGCGTTCAGAAGTAGACTATTGGACCTAGGCGTCCAGAAATGGACAAACTGACTAGCTGCCTTGTCATACTTTCATGACCGAAAATAATTTTTCTTAAGACAATTTGACCTGGGCGTCCAGAAGTAGACAATTGCACCTAGGCTCCAGAGGTAGACAATTTGCCCTAGGCGTCCAGAAGTAAACAATTAGGCCTGTGTGTCAGGAAGTAGATAACTAAAATTTAACTAAAGTGGACAGAATATATTTATTTATTTCAATGATCTTTACGCCGTACTCAAGGATATTTCACTTAGCATTATGGTGGGAGGAAACAGGACAGAGCCCCGGGGAAACCCACGACCATCCGCAGGCCGCTGGAAGATCTTCCCACTTACGGCCGGAGAGGAAGAGGACAGAACTGGACCATTGCAATGTTATTTTTTGTTAAGACCACTGTTACATTTCCTAAAACAGCTATATGTTGGGCTATTGTCCTCTGCCTTTACTGAGGTAGGCTGCTCAACTGACATAACTCAAAAGTCTGAAACTTGATGTACGTTCCCGAAGAATTCCGGAACCATATACGCTGGCAAAATGTAGACAATGGTCATGGCAAACTTTTCCTGCCTAAAACGACTGATAACAACATTTTTTTCAAAACCGTACCCATATTCTTACAGTTGATGTCATAAGGACTCGAATATATGGCTAGTTTACATGTAATTCAATAATTTTTCTCTATAGTTATACGGATGAAAATACAGTCATCCAACAAATATACCGCGCAGATGTTATTAACTGCCTCCAACGAGTCCTCCATTGAAACGGTATAGTAGTTATAATGTGATACTAACCACTTGGAGGCGTAATACAAATATCCCCATCACTTGTGGGTTTTTTTGTTTACTTTTGCACTGTTTTGTGTCATCGGGTCAGTTACGTGCATGACGTCACACGTCAAAAGATCCCCTACCCCGGGCATTATCAGTTCGGTCATCTTCCACATCTCAGATGTAAGTATCGATGAACATATATAAGTAAATCCACGCCATCTTCCGCTCTTCATTCCTCTTTCAGTTGCATCGTCCCAGGCCCGAGAAAGACTACATCTGGGCACGGAGCCCTCCTCCAGTAACTCAATAGGCTTGATTAGGCGCCTTGCCAATGTCAATTGAACCTGTTTACTGCAATTTGTTTAGTGTCCCAGAAACTAGCTTTCGGCATCAACAGCAAGGGGAATTAAGTGCTGTCCACAGCGGCTGTATAGGTCTAAATATTTATACACAGGTATTGACTGGGTTATAATCTGATAAGAAGTGGACATTGAAAGTGTCCCTCAGTAAGAAAAAAGCTATTGACTACAATCTCCTTTGTATCGGAGTGTGCTAGATTTATTCAATTCATTCATTTTCAAATTATTATGATCTTTGTATATTCTACATGTTTACCAGACGCTGGAGATGTCCCTCAGAGGGACGAGGAAAGCCAAACTATTGGTGAATAAACTGGCGCTTTGACTGAGAGCATATAATGACAAACACGCAAAATTCCATGTGATCAAAATGAGTAAAAAGAACTGTCTCAGAATATAGCACTAACCGTTTATACTGTGAATCTTACCGATTTAAAACTGAAGATTGACCCTATAAATCACATCCGTCCAGTGGGGTCACATTTGGGAATCTTACCTTTGACTTTCAGGTTATGTGTAGAATGTGCATGAGAACGTGTGTGTGTGGGTGAGTCCGCGAGGGTGATACACTTCCACACACCACAGTAACGCCACTTCTCCTGCACACCACCATGAGACCCTTGCATCTATTGCAAACTCTTTCTCCCACACACCACAGCAAGACTGCTGTATATATTCCACAATTATTCTGCGGTACATCACAGTATATCTCCCACACACCACAGTAAGACCATTGCGTCTATTGCTTGCTTATTCTCCCGCACATCACAGTATATCTCCCGCACTCCACAGTAAGACCATTGCGTCTATTGCTGGCTTATTCTCCCGCACATCACAGTATATCTCCCGCACTCCACAGTAAGACCATTGCGTCTATTGCTGGCTTATTCTCCCGCACATCACAGTATATCTCCCGCACACCACAGTAAGACCATTGCGTCTATTGCTTGCTTATTCTCCCGTACACCACAGTAAGACCATTGTATCTATTGCTGGCTTATTCTCCCGCACATCACAGTATATCTCCCGCACACCACAGTAAGGCCATTGCGTCTATTGCTGGCTTATTCTCCCGTACACCACAGTAAGACCATTGTATCTATTGCTGGCTTATTCTCCCACACATCACAGTATATCTTCCGCACACCACAGTAAGACCATTGCGTCTATTGCTTGCTTATTCTCCCACACATCACAGTATATCTCCCGCACTCCACAGTAAGACCATTGCGTCTATTGCTGGCTTATTCTCCCGCACATCACAGTATATCTCCCGCACTCCACAGTAAGACCATTATATCTATTGCTGGCTTATTCTCCCGTGCATCACAGTATATCTCCCGCACACCACAGTAAGACCATTGCGTCTATTGCTGGCTTATTCTCCCGCACACCACAGTAAGACCATTGTATCTATTGCTGGCTTATTCTCCGGCACATCACAGTATATCTCCCGCACACCACAGTAAGACCATTGTATCTATTGTTACGACCCAAACTTTCTGTATTATAAAGAGATGGCTTGTTCGAAATACACGACAGTTTAGCCGCACAAAAAAGTAACCAAAACCAGCAGATTTTATTTTACAACAATTTATTAGGTTTAACAAGAAAAGATAACAAGACTTTTACAAATACGAAAGTACTTAAGTTTAACAAGAAAGGATAGCAGTATCTATACAAATACTAAAGTACTTACATGTACAACGGTGTCAAGTCCAAACGGGCGCATATACTCCACAATGCTTAAAAATTGCACAGAGGCAATGTTCATAAGAGGGAAAATCCACAGTATAGCTGAGTGTATGACGAAATATAGACAAAATTCCACAGACAGGGTCCGTGTACTAATCAGCACTGTGTACACAAGAGCACAAATTAAATATACAAGTTCAGACTCAACAAGTGCTCTGTGGAGATAGGATATAACAAAGACAGAGGCTATAAAGACACCAAAATTCAGCACAAAAGGCCTACTAAAGTAACACACAGCGAAAGCATCCAAAACTCTCAATAATTCTCCTTTCTCCCCCTTTAACCTGCTTTCATAGGTCTTATACAGACTGGTGGAATTTTCTAGAATAAGAAAATTCTTGAACACTTGTTGTAAGCAAACAGGCCCCGAACTGAGGGTATTCTGGAACATTCTAAGGCAGAGGCAGACAGCAGGCCCTGAACTCGGCATATGTAAACAGTGGCAAGTTAAATTTAGAAGCTGACGGCAGTTGTTTACATAACACTATTGCTGGCTTATTTTCCGCAGATCACAGCATATCTCCCGCACACCACAGTAAGACCATTGTATCTATTGCTAGCTTATTTTTCCGCAAATCACAGTATATCTTCCGAACACCACTTTTAAGACCATTTTTCCGCAGCTCACAGTATATCTCCCGAACACCACAGTTAGACCATTGTATCTATTGCTGGATTATTCTCCCGCACATCACAGTATATCTCCCGAACACCACAGTAAGACCATTGTATCTATTGCTGGATTATTCCCCCGCACGTCATAGTATATCTCCCGCACACCACAGTAAGGCCACTATATATATCTATATCAGACTTATTCCTCCCACAGTACGGAAAAAGTATTTTTTGCAGACTTATAGTTTTGAACACTATAGTAAGACCATGGTATCAGATGCAGTCTCATAAAAGCCAGATAATGAACTTTATTGACTTTTAATGAGAGTAATTTTTCAATTAAGGGCTAACTCCACCCTTCACAACACGTCTACAAACCTGAACTTGCACTTAGTATGGATTTTCTTCGCCAGACGTCGTTAATACCAACGCCATTGGCCTAATACCAATCGTGTTGCATCTGTTACCCACGTTGGATATATGAACAGATTGCACGAAAGTGATATTCATATTTTGATTAAAGACCGATTAAATACGATTTCCCATAAGTTGTGATATATCCTTATGACAGGAGGGTGCATGTAAACTCCTGTCCTTGAATGTAGGTCGTTATTGAATACGTTGAATTTTCACTGCTCCTATACAATAATTTGATAGAAATGATTATTATAATGTTATAAAAAAAATAAAGAAATGAAAATATAACGTTTTACAGAAATTTTGTTCGCTGGAGCAGTGGCGTATTTTCTCTGCAATTAAGCAAGATGAACATATATAGCAAGATGAGCATATAACTACACAAAGCCATTTAGTGTTCACTATAATGGATGCATGAAAAGCGGCCATAACCTGCCATAAATAAGATAAAATCATCCTTAATTTATTAGATCTTGCAGGGTTCTATTCCTTAAGAACTTGGACGGAAGGATTCAATGCTTAATGGCATTCAGTTGTTCGCCTGGGAGCGAGTAGGGCGGGGAGGCTGTACATGCAGTGCACGGCCAAGAATGTCACATAGACTTAATGTCTTACGTAGGCATGCTCAGGTGAAAAGCATCATCCCAAGAATCCCTCTGATGGCAACTTTCCTACAATCTAGGTCTTACTTTCCACTCTTTTCTGACGCCTTGGTTATATATACACCTATTACTGGAACCTGTGCCCAGTAACAGTGCCCTTGTAAAGGGGCTTACTCTCTTTGTTTAAACATCAAGCGAAGATTTGCATAATCATACACTGCTTCAGCTTATTTTCGACCGTTGATGAGTGGATGACAGGCTATACAAGAATAAGCTCAAGTGATGAGCGACTGGATTTCATGGACGCCAAAGAAATAATTCTAAAGTAAGTTGCTTCAAGTATAACACTGTAGAATGCAACTCCACGTTATGTTTTTTTTATCTCTTTCACCAGCCACTTCCGCCCTCAGTCGTGAATAAAAGTTATCTAGTAAGATAATAGGCTTGTATATTGCGGCCTTCTTCGTTGAGCATATGCGAGACAGTAAAATTTATTCTTTCCAGATGAGCTATCATTTTAATGTGTTGTCATCATGTCGTTAATCTGTCGTTAAGTAAAAATCAGATAAGTAAATAATATGCCGTGCATCATGGAAGACCTAACAGATCGCAGGCTCGAACCCAGCTGAGGGTAGTTTATCTACGGCTTTAAATCGGTAGTTTAAGTATCTAGCCTATTAGTCAAAAGTAGATGGTTTATTACGAATACGCTCGGTTCCTTCATTCGTAAGTATGACTGCGATACGGCGTTAAAATTGAATTAATTGCATTGATAAAAAAAGAGAGGTGGTTTGACTTGGAAACATGTTTTAATGTGATTGTATATCACAACATTTTGAGTCATCCTAAACCGATGGCGTCTAATAGAATCTCGTTCAATATCACTGCATTTTTGTACTCGTTCTGCTCAAAGTATGGCGCCCTGGGACGTGTACGCTCTAAGCATAAACATTGACAGTCGAAGAGAAAGGCTGACTGAGATAAACTGAAAACAGGCCAGAATCCACTGGTAATATGTGTGACCGTTTGCCAACTATCACACTGTGGTCGCTACTGTAATATTTTATACTGGGAAACGTTAGCAACGGAATGCATTTTACTGTTCGAAGGATTAATCGAAAATCTCAAATTTGTTCAACAGTATATGTGATTGAAGTCCAATCATATTGCAAAGGCCATGCATAAATTAAGTTTAGAAGAGCATCTTAGATTCATATTTACAGGGCTGGAAGATTTGGGTGAAAATCAAAGAAAAACGTGTCACGTGTAACCGTGGGTTATTGCTGGCGCAATATATACCATCCTTCAAGACTGAATTGGAAAAAATCGAACAAAAGCAATAATTATGGTGTAAACAAGTTTTTTTATCATTCTACATTTATACGCGCTTAATTTCCTCGCATATATGATGGTTCATGAGCATATACAGCTGTTCACTTTGCAGCTAGGAAACTAAGTACTCGATCATTGATTTTGTAATTAGAATAACAGTAACAGTTAGTAATCTAAATAACACACATACATCAGTTTTTTTAAGTAGTAAATAGAATAACAATAACAGAAACAATTAGTAATTTGAATAATACACAGACAATAAATCACATAACAGCAGTTTTTATTAGAAAATAGTAATTAGAATAACAGTAACAATAGAATTAGTAATCTGAATAACACAAAGACAAAATAATGTTCCAGCCTCTCAAGTATGGCAGCAACAAGTATGAGTTTTTAAAGTCTGCGATTCTGCTCTTCGAAAGGTTGTTTTATACACAACGAGTTTTAGATGTTAGTTCTGAACAATATGAATTTCTTTGACGATTTCTTTTAACTTTGTAAACCAGTATAATGGCTGGCCATATGAAGATGTCCATTTTGGTAATATTTCCTATTTTTGGCAAATCAAGGCCGTCTGAAGTGGGGCAAATATATACTTCTCATCCCTTACAACAGTGGGGCGCCATTGTATATCGTGATTACTGAACGCGCTTTCATCAGTGTTTTCATCAATCTTACCGATAAAAACCGGTTTAGGCTCAAGTTGGTATAAAAAAAAATAAATAATAAAAAAAAAAATCGTCGAACCGAACCAAATAACAATTTGGTCAATTTGATCAATATTGCCTGCGTCTCTTATCCATGCAACAGCCACAGATGTGGATTCGCAAACCAAACCCGGCTTACAGGACCGACGCACTCACTAAGATATAATCAAATCAGAGGAAATTAGAACAATCCTTATAAGACAAACTTATACAGGCAAAACTGCGGCGAAACTAAACACAAAACATAAAAATAATTCTTTCTTTCATTATGTCTTTCGTTATGCTTTTCTTCATGCCCTGAGTTCGTTTGTTGAAAATTTGCCAGTGCATCCCGCATTTATGTTGAGACCAAGCGATCTAAGCAGCTTCCTTGTAAGAATTAAATGCGTCCATCAGAAATGGGTGAATACCATTGTAGCTTAATGTTAGTAATTACAAAAGGATAGCTCAAAATAGACGTACGGGTACTAACTAAGCGACGAGGAGGTAGACAAATGAATATTCTTAATATAGACGTGTGAGTATCAAAGGTAAATCTCAAACGTAAAAGGAGGGGCTCTAGGTCAGCGCAAAGAAGGTAGACAAATGAATATTCTTAATATAGACGTGGGATTACGAAAGGGAAATTTCAAACGTAAAAGGATGGGTACTAGCTCAGCGTCATGAAGGTAGACAAATGAGTTTTCTTAATATAGACGTGGGATTATCAAAGGGAAATTTCAAAAGTAAAGGAAGGGGTACTAGCTCAGCGTAAAGAAGTTAAACAAACGAATATTCCTAATATAGACGTGTGAGTATCAAAGGGAAATCTCAAAAGTAAGGACATGGGTACTAACTCAGCGTCATGAAGGTAGACAAATGAATATTCTTAATATAGACGTGTGAGGATCAAAGGGAAATCTCAAAAATATAATGAGGGGCACTAGCTGAGCGACAAGAAGGTAGACAAATGAATATTCTTAATATAGACGTGTGAGTATCAAAGGGAAATCTCAAACATAAAAGCAGGGGTGCTAACTCAGCGTAAAGACAAACAAGTGAATATTCTTAATATAGACGTGTGAGGACCAAAGGGAAATCTCAAAGGAAAACTGAGCTTCAAGGAGGTAGAGAAAATAAATATTCTTAATACAGACGTGTGAATATCAAAGGGAAATCTCAGCAGTAATGGGGGTACTAACTCAGTGTCAATAAAGTATGCGGATGAGTACCAAATGAACATTTGGAGTGTGAGTATCAAATGGGCGTCTTAAAATAGGCGAACCTGCGGACAGTCGTCGGCGTAAAACATCTGTGAAATAAATAAATAAATGAAATATTCATACATTTTAAGTGTTGACATGTGAGTACCAAAGGAACGTCTCAAAAGTAGGGGGATATGTCTAACGAAGAGTCACGAAATTAGACTAATGAGTGATAAGAGCATTTCGATTCTGGGAGTATGTTGTGGAAAAACGTTTAGTAAACGTATTTAGGTCTTTGGTTTTCTTTATTTATTTATTCATATGATGATTGCTGTTTTTCGACGTACTCAAAAATATTTCACCTATAAAAACTCCACTATTTAGGTGTGGGGAAACGGAGACGTTGTCGGTATATGTCTGAACGTTCAAAAAGTAGTGGAGAGCTCAGTACCCTCAAAGTTATCGTTTCTATATTGCACGCCTATTTAAACTTTGAATACAAGTTCGTACGAGTGAATCATCTCTGCTTTCATTCGTGACTTACATGTACTCTGTGTAAGTTTGTTTTTGCTAAAGTAGATGAACGTCAAGAAAATAGAAAAATGAGTACTGTACCAAATACGCATTCTTGAGTCTTGAAATACCAAACAAACATAGGTATTCATCATTCCCGCACAAGCAGGAGATGAACATTATGCTTGGGATGGGCTAGTACAATATATACATTTGAATTCCTACAGACAGCCACATCGGTGTGATAAAGATGGATAGTGCAGACGACACGATGAGTAGCAGAAGAGATCATAGGTTTGTCTGGGGTTCCAAGAAATGAAAGAATATAAGTCGGAGCCGTCTATAAATATGGCCTTGTGTGGTGAACTGTCGGCTGGGGCAGGAAGCGCTTCAGCAATTCGTTACCGAATACGCTCATGAATGCTAACAGAAAACGGTTAGAAGCGGAATCAACTGAAATAGTCAAGACGCCACTAAACTGAAGCTTTTTTCATCGATTTAATCACATGCAGATTACGTGTGGGAAAACGTGGGTGTGCCATATACTCCATGTTCTCCCAATAGCGAAGGCAATGGCTTTGAACCTTGGAGGCCACAAATTTGATGGAAATGGTTCTTTTCTTCCTGTTGAGAATTGAGATTATTGACGTTACCGAGCTGACTTCAATGCTAAATTCAGGAATACTAGTAACCACTGGGAAAAGATTATAATCTCACTAAAGACAGATACATTCTCACTAAAGACAGATACATTCTCACTAACGACAAATACAATATACTCGGTACAGAACAGATTCTAACGCAAAACCATTAATTACATTTTATACCCACCTATTTACTTATAGCCTCTGTATGTATTATTGATTATTTTTTATGATTTGTAAAATAGAATTGTTACAGTGCATGTAAATTTTTTTTAAAAAGTCTTGTAAAAAATGTATACCAATATTTGCACCATGGTTAGCAACATGTAGGGAATGTTCATTAACCATATATATTTCAAGTTATTACTTACATGTGTTCTTAACATGGATATGTTGGATGTGCATTCCCCGCTCTCACTGCATGCGCGGCCGTGGGACATGAAGCGGCCAACGGCGCCATCTTGTTTGTTAAACATACTCTAGTATGGTGTTAAGCGACAATCAATGGAATTAGAAAACCTTTTCTAATTTTTAATGTTTTGAGCTTAATTTCAAGACCAACGCTTTATTACCATAATCATAGCAATTATTCAAAAAAATATAGCAGGGTGGACAATAGTCGAGAGGAGAAATCCGTCTTTCTACAGCTGCAACTCATGGCTTAGAACAAAGTCCATTCAGTAAAAAAGCTTACACTTAGCGAATAGACTACATTGTCTTTTATTACACTACTTCATCGAACCAAAAAACGATACTATTTTGAGATTAAATAGCTACAAGAGATAGAATAAAATTTATTAGTGTTGTATTATGCTAAGAAACTCACCAGCCACTATGGTTTCATGTAAGTGAAATACTTCATCTGAGACACGAATTGGCAACAGTGATAATCCATTAGCACAATAGCGGAGGCAGAATGGATCATAGGTGGTAGAAACAGATCTGCTCGCATTAGCCCATAACTTTCACAACGCATATTTTCAACGCATATAGCGCATACTGTTCGTTGATGAGGCGAAATGACGCATTAGGAAAATATTTTCAACAACTTTTGTTGGTGAGTAAGAGACAATTTGTCTGCAGTACAGAGCTATATACCAAACTGACCAGTCAAAATGACCACGAATATCTTTGTGCCTGTGGGGTGGTCAGCCAAGTAACCATACGTACCACCGATGTAGTTTCCCCGTTACACATTCATCTCCAGGGACCCTAGTCTCTCACCGTGCAGTCACGCATTTCGATGGATTCCACATCCAATATTTACCTTAATTTTATTACACGCAAATGCATTACGATGAGATTCCATGTAGTAATATAATATTTACTGCATCTGTCAAATTTGTTACATCACAAGTGTATTTTGGGAAGCTGAGCCTCTATAAATACTGTGTTTCCAGCTATGTTACGCTGATCATTACCAGAGCACATCCCAGAAGCTGTCAAATATCGGGAGGCTGACGCAGGTAGTGATACGAACGGTATCTATGATTGTACCTCTGCCAAGAGTTAACCAATTCTAAGAGCATCTTTTAATGTACTCTACATTTTTTTGAACTTCTGCAGACAGCGATCAAAGATTGTCGGGTAAGCACCGTCCCGAGGATCAAAGTTAGGCGGCGAGGACTGTTGGGTGAGCACCTTTCCGTGAGACAGGGATCAAAAGTGGGGCGATGAGAACCGTCCGGTAAGACAGGGATCAATGGTGACTGAGGATTGTCGGTTGAGCACCTTCCCGTAAGATAGGGATCAAAGTGAGGCGGTGAAGACTGTTGACTGAGCAACGTCAGGTAAGACAGAGATCAAAGTGAGGCGGTGAGGCAGGGATCAAAGTAAGGGTAAGGACCGTCCGGGGATCGAAGTGAGATGGTAAAGAATGTCCGGTAAGACAGGGATCAATGTCAGGCGAAGGGGACAGGGGTCAAAGTGAAGCTGTGCGGATTAACGGGTGAGGACCGTCCGGTAAGAGAGGGATCAAAGTGAAGCGGTGAGGGCTGTCTGGTAAGAAAGGGATCAAAGTGAGGCGGTGATGACCGCCCCGTAAGAGATGGGTCAAAGAGAGACGGTAAACCAGGGATCGAAGTGAGGTCCGCCTTTTAAGAGAGGGATCGAATGGAGGCGATCAAGACTGCCCGGTAAGACAGGGGTCGAAGTGAGACGGTCAGGGCCGTCAGGTATGAGAGCATTCAAGAAATATTCTTAGGTAACACTCCCTTCAGAACTCAGACAAACTCTATACATGGAACAGTTATTTTTGAAGAACTAAGACGGGGCGTCCAGCAGCAAACGTTTTTTTTTAATATTTCGTAAGATCCATGTGACCTGAGAAGGGATTATTCTCTGCAGTTACGGCTTAGCCTGGATGTAGACGTCTGGGGCGGCCGTGCTGGGTGGTAAGGGCCGGTGACGTCAAAGACCGCAACTCTCAACGGACCGAGAAAAGAAAAATCATTTTGGCCAAACCGTTCATTTGTCGTCTCCAATACTCAGAACGATTTCTCCTCGCTTGAGCCGAGATCGAGTGAGATGAAGAAAGCCTTTCCACAACGTAATCTCTGTGCGATGAGATCGATTGAGAAACTCCGCTCCCCAACCTCCAAGCGCTCTCTATCAAAATTCACGGTATTCTGTGATCACAAAGGTTGAGTCGGCTCCCAACATTAAGTCACGGCATACCCTTTATAATGACGTCATAGGTGTAATCTTTGTTATCTCCCTTCTCGACAGGAGCCCTGTGTGTCTTGGCAGCCGCCGGTCAAGTATAATGATGTGACGGTTTAGGTTACCATCAGCCTAATTAAAATCACATTGTCACAGAGGCTGTCCCTTCTGGCTGCCAATGCTCGGCTCCAGGGCAATATCTGTGTCAGTAATGCCATGTAGAGTTTAATTCAGTGACTGTAATGAAAAGAAGCATCTTATTCTTTGTGTCAGTAACGCCAGGTACCACCATATTGTCTCTGACGGTAATACCAAGAAGCCCTTTATTATCTGAATCAGCGATGCCAATTAGCATCTCGTTATTCGTCATTACTGATAGTAATAGCAACTTACTATGTAGAACAGTTGTGTAAAGTGGCTTAACTTACCTTCTGCAACGTGCAGTCATGCCACATGGCGTCTTATTCTGTGACAGTAGTGCCAGCTGGTGTCTTATTCTGTGCCACCAACATCGAGTGTCACATTACTCTCTCTGTCACTAATGCTAAGTAACACCTTATTTTCTGTCAATAATGCTAAGTAACACCTTATTTTCTGTCAATAATGCTGCAATGTATGCAGTGTCATGTTCTGTGACAGTAGTGCCATTTGGTGTCTTATTCTGTGCCACCAATACAAAGTTGAAGGTTATTCTCTGTCTCAATAATCCTAAGTAACACCTTATTTTCTGTCACTAATGCTGCAATTTATGCAGTGTCTTGTTCTGTGACAGTAGTGTCATCTGGTGCCTTATTCTGTGCCACCAGTACAAAGTTGAAGGTTATTCTCTGTCTCAGTAATCCTAAGTAACACCTTATTTTCTGTCACTAATGCTGCAATGTATATAGTGTCTTGTTCTATGACAGTAGTGCCATCTGGTGTCTTATTCTGTGCCACCAGTACAAAGTTGAAGGTTATTCTCTGTCTCAGTAATCCTAAGTAACACCTTATTTTCTGTCACTAAAGCTGCAATTTATGCAGTGTCATGTTCTGTGACAGTAGTGCCATCCGGTGTCTTATTCTGTGCCACCAGTACAAAGTTGAAGGTTATTCTCTGTCTCAGTAATCCTAAGTAACACCTTATTATCTGTCACTAATGCTGCAATTTATACAGTGTCATGTTCTGTGACAGTAGTGCCATCTGGTGTCTTATTCTGTGCCACCAATACAAAGTTGAAGGTTATTCTCTGTCTCAATAATCCTAAGTAACACCTTATTTTCTGTCACTAATGCTGCAATTTATGCAGTGTCTTGTTCTGTGACAGTAGTGTCATCTGGTGCCTTATTCTGTGCCACCAGTACAAAGTTGAAGGTTATTCTCTGTCTCAGTAATCCTAAGTAACACCTTATTTTCTGTCACTAATGCTGCAATGTATGCAATTCTGTTAATGTAACATATTCTCTCTGAGTAATTTAAAGTAGTTTCCCCCTCACTCTGCCAATATAGTGCGCAGTACAATCTCATTCTCTATGTTAATATTTTCATGTCGATCTAGCGGCGAATGCCTGTGGGGCGAATGCATGAATTTAATAAGAGTTCGGTACAACCTGAGTTTAAGGGTTTCTGTGAAATAACCGATCTGTGAATATATAAAAAGATTGGATACATAAAACCCGATGGCCACCGAACCGATGTATTTACTTTCAGCCCAGCTGTGTTTTATTAATTAACCCATACCGTACTGGTACTTTGATATGTGAACGTGTACGTGCTGGAAACAAAAATAAATATAGGAATCGGGAGTTTCCCATTTTCTGGCTTTAATGATTTTTGTCATGCTGAGCTTTGCTTGTACTAATGCCCTATACTTTCTTTCTTGTGCATCATTTTTTCATCATTCCCGGGACTACAAGGTCTAGCCGCTGACGCCAGATTGACAATGTTGCATTGGTTGCTCAAGGAAGTGAACAGGGTTTTTGATTTGACTTGTATTAAACTTCCCGATGAGGTTTCTTCTGTTTACAGACATCTTCGTTTGGAAAGTCGGAGGGCACAGTTCACTTCATTTTTGTATATGTATAAAAAGTAAAGAAATTCACCGATGTTCTGGCACGAATTTGTATCCAAATAGACTAATTATGTATGACAGATCAATGGATTATCGACAAGTCCATTAATATAAAGTTTATAATGAGTTCTTTGTTAAATCAACCGACATCTTCTCGTCTTAATTAATGGCTGCTTTATGTAGGTAACGATTTATAGTGACCTATTTTTAAATCTCCAAGCCAACTGTTTATATCTAGTGACAGTAAAGCCACTGACTGCGTAACTTACGACCATACTGAGTATTAATACTAGCATTATGAACAGCAGACATACATTCGGTAGCTATATATGCCAAGGCTGGACAAACCAATCTCATCTAAAATAGAGCGCTTATAAAAGCGATTTGGCAGATTATCAAAGTCTTAATCGCACTAATTGCTATATGCATATCTCTCCGCATTACTGGTAATATCTATATCATCATATATATTAGTCATTTTCACAAACGTGTACATCTAAATAGGACATCTAGCGAAACGTAAGTAATGACGAAAGTTTGTAATATGTGATCTCACATCATGTATAACCCAGTTATATAACATTTGAACATGACGGTTCTCCATTCTGACTTAATGTTAACGCTAAAGCATGGAATCTCAATGACATTATGGTGAGGAAAATTTAATATCCAGACACCACATTTGTTCAGCGGACTATTTAGTGGAAAGAGATGCCTTACTCTTACTCCCACCGACCCCCTATCATGTTAAGCCTTCGGCCTATTGACTTAATATAACTTGTTTTAGTGCCATTTAGAAGTTGGCACGGAAGTACACTAGACAAGGCATTGCTTATGGATTTACAACTTCTTGGTTTATTGTCACTACGTTTCAATGCAGATACTAGCATCGTTATCAAGTGCAACGATGAGAACGATGATACCACGCTTGATAACGATGATAGTATCTGCATCGAAACGTCGTGACAATAAACCAAGAAGTTGTAAATCCATAAGCAATGCTTTGTCTAGTGACTTAATATAGTTTATTTGAGTTTACCACTTACAGGGATAGATTGGCACCAGGTTGCAAAAATGCAGATCAGTTTCATCTTGATTCATCAAAAAACAACCACACAGGCTTTTGTATACATGTGTTTATATACATGATCAAATGTCAGTGAAAAAATAGTAAGGCGGAAATGCTCATTTGCATACGTGAAACTCACCATCGTTCATTTCGTCCCTCGGTCATAGCTTTAACTTCTTTCTTGGAAGAAAATCAATTAAGTGACAGTTCAATATTGAATATTTTTGCTCCCTTGCAAGTTACTGCCATGTGTATCTTTACCTTACTGATGTGTATCTTTACCATTTTAGGTAGGTTGTTGTTGTTGCTGTTGTTTTATATATTTTTAAAACATTTCGGCCATTGATTTTATTTCGGAAGAAATCATGAGAATCCACAAAGGCATGATTACACTGAGGATTTGGCTTTACTACGGTTCAGTTGAAATCACTGTTTAGCATTAATATCAAGCAGCATCCTAAAAATAACTAATAATAGGTGACTGTTGAAAGATTTTACTTCAAATTTTTAATAAATTTATGTGAATCCACTCCCAAACATTGTCAATATTTTCTGCTTACACAATGGTGTAATAAAGTTTCATTCCTGAATTAGTCTAAGTAGAACTGATACGCAATATATGCATTCTGTATAAGCGCATTGTGACGTTATTAACGCTGAGTCTTTCCACAAAGGTGTGCGTATTAACGACTATATGTGTCCGAATGTCAGCTGCTAACCTGTATTATTTACGGTAACCAACTATGTGGGACCAGCTGTTTACCATAGGCCTATTGTTAAACGTACAATCAATGGGTATGATAAGATGGATTATCAATACAAACTCCGCTTTTAATAAACCTCAGCTTACAGCACCGGCTTGGTCTCTGCTTGGCGCATGCGCCCGTGGAATAACTGACTATGACTTGTACATGCCTGCACCTGTATGTCCCAGGCAACCAGAGCTCAGCTGTGGCAAATGTCAGTGAATAGCCGAGAGAGAGATACTATGAGGAGGAGAGAGAGGGAGAAAGAAAGAAATACAGGAGGAGATCATGTTTGACATGAAACCACGGCCACCAATTCAACTCTTGTATGTTTTACCAATCTTTCGCACCAGAAAGTCGCTTACGTAATTGACGGGATCTATATGTCAGTTACAAAAATGTACGGCTTTTTCTAAAAATAAACTTAAATGTATAAATGAAACAAAATTTTCACCGAGACATAAACAGCAGCTAAATGAACAGATAAATAAAACAAATATCCATCCAAATAATAAATAAATCATATTTAAGTTGGCCTCAAGGCCAAAAAAAAAGTTGGCAAAAGATTTCCTTTCGAAGACTCCAAAATAAGGGTTGTTAACACGAATCTTGTATGAGGATATATTTCTCTGTTAAAAAAATATTGTTTTTTGTACGAACATGTAGTGATTATGACTTTGATGGCCCGGTTATGTCGTGCGGCTGTAACTCATCATCTGCTGATTATCTCTTGGCTGTGTCGTAATTAGGACTGAGTTTTCTGCTATGACGTGGCTATGCCGTGTTAATAACATAACCATGTGCTGATCATGAACACAGTCTTTCTAAAAATTTACTCCAGAAGATTAATGTAAGCCAACATATTTTCTGTCTGGCGAATCCCCGTGTTATGCGAGACAACTTGCGTAATTACGTTATATAAGACGATAGTTATGAGCCTGGGCGATTCTCCACACCCGACTTTCGGTACTCTGTTACGTAACATAAATAACACGTGTACATTGCTTATACTGCACTGTGAGATTTATATATGCTTACCGAACTTACCATCAATCAGTGAATACAGAAATTAAGAGTCCATGCTTTGCTGTTGCTCCGTTGTAGTGTTGGTATAGAGAGGCAGATGTATAGAAATATGGGGAGAAAGATTAAGTTGAGGAAGTGGTGGTGGAGGGGGGGTAGGAAGGGGGGATGGCCATCAATTAGACTGGAGGAAATGGCAAAATTTGACCGATATTTACCGCCTAACTTCTCATTAACCTCAAGGCTCCCCCATTCGCTGATTCCATTTGCTGCTCCTTCAGCTTGCTGCATGGCCGCTACCTTGAGCTATTCCCAGTTTTCCTCGTAACCGGGTTCACTTGGTGACGCCTTTGCAGCCGTTATTGTTTTTATTGTTTTGCGGGAGTACGTAAAGGTCAGGCCTGACTCACCGGGATGATGTCTTCACTCGGCGCCCCGTCTTTAGTGGACCTACACTAAACAATACAACGCGGTGTGGAGCGAGTTGATCTACCCAATAACCTCAGCACCTGTTATATACATTTAGCCACACATACTGAGCTGGGAATACAGACATTCTTTCTTGGCAGCTCGTATGAAGAAGGTGGCTCTTTGGCGAGCTAAATGATTGGAAACTCTTCGTGGAATATGTCCAGAAACATCAGATAATGCAGGCGGTCGATGTTTCTCAGCAGTCTATTACAAACTTCCAAAGGATTTAGATGGAATATACAGTGGCCATTGGTTTCATCCGGATAAAAAATCTACCGATCAATATAAAAAACCGAAAATAAGAAAAAAATCTACCAGCGGACGTTTCCACCGATCACGGAAATCAGATGAGGATAATTACCATTTCACTAACTAAATAATCCATTAGAATGAATTGAATTAGACAAACTAATTTAGACACCTATTTCACCCATCGATCAAAGAATATTCCGTCTTGTCCAGCCAAAATTATCCAGAATATACCATGTAATCATTCAATCAGAAAATCAGTCTATCAATCGCAAAAATGATAGATTCAAGGATATATATACTGGCAATAGAAAGAGATGGAGGCATTCGTTGGTGTTCTCTCGATCTGTAAGTAACGCTGACCTGCTTTAAGATTTTTTATTTTGGGCGGTCTGTGACAGAGATAACGCAGACTCACGTTCTCGCCGATGTTTTATCAAGACGCCATCCATCATAGCAAAATCCAATTTCACGCTGTCGAATTAGTTAGTGTTTAAGGCTTCTGCCAAGAAAGAATATACCATACCTAAAACACCATGAGGGATGGACAGACACTGGGCAGGATGTAAACAACGTTCACATTAACAGTACAACACCATGAGGGATGGACAGACACTGGGCAGGATGTAAACAACGTTCACATTAACAGTACAACACCATGAGGGATGGACAGACACTGGGCAGGATGTAAACAACGTTCACATTAACAGTACAACGCCATGAGGGATGGACAGACACTGGAGAGGATGTAAACAACGTTCACATGAACAGTACCACGCCATGAATGATAGACAGACACTGGGCAGGATGTAAACAACGTTCACATTAACAGTACAACGCCATGAGGGATGGACAGACACTGGAGAGGATGTAAACAACGTTCACATGAACAGTACCACGCCATGAATGATAGACAGACACTGGGCAGGATGTAAACAGCGCTCACTTTAACAGGACAACGCCATGAGAGATGAAGAGACACTGGGCAGGATGTAAACAGCGTTCACATGAACAGCACAACGCCATGAGGGATGAACAGACACTGGGCAGGGTGTAAACAGCGTTCACATTAACAGTACAACACCATGAGGGCTGGACAGACACTGGGCAGGAAGGATGTAAACAGAGTTCACTTTAACAGTACAACACCATGAGGGATGGACAGACACTGAGCAGGATGTAAACAGCGTTTACATTAACAGTACAACAACGTTTACATATATACATAGATACACTCACGACAACAGGGTAAGTCTAAACACAAAACTGCAGCGTCGGTTGACACAACTTAGCTTAATATATTGACATAATACAGCATAGTATTTTGACACAACTTAGCTTAATATATTGACACAATGCAACACAGCATGTATTTAATCGGTGAACACAGTATACTGGCATTACGAAGTACAGTGTATGGAAATTATTAGGAATCGTGTACACAGAGGACCTTGCTAGCGGAGTCGTAAAGAGGCTGTATCAGTGCCAACCAGTAGTCTTTGCCAGTTTTGGCATCTTCCAGTCATATGTGTTTCTCTTTGGTTTGGATGACTGCAGCCTTGCGTCAGGAGGCTGCCCAGATACCTGATAGGGAGCGTTGGTTTGCACAAGGGTTTTCCAGAATTTCTCAACCCCAATAGTTTTGAATGCATCGAAATACCGAACCCAATACAGATGGAAGCACAACATAACACAACATAATATCAAGTGCAATTGTTCGATTTTACATATTCTTTGAATATAAAGCTACGCTACTCAAGGTATAAATGAAATGTGGTTGATTGGGGAGTTTGATTGAATTCGAACGCTGCCCAGCTGACATTTCTCGGAAGTACAACACAGCTTTGTGGTATAACCAATACATAAAGTACAGTTATTGTGTTATTAGTCCATGGACAAGACATGATATTGGTACCACCTGAGGTGGCCAAACCTAATTGGTACTAACATGTTTATAGGGTCAGTAGAAGTAAATTAAGACATGATAGCCTTTCTGCAATGGTAGCTCTATGACACATTTTAATAAAGTGAAAAATTACCTTATGAGGCATTGCGTAGATTACAAAAAGCAAGAGAAACGTATATATATGGTGGGCTCTCAGTTAATAATATAATAAAACCAATTTAAAAGGGTGGTTTGCACTGTTTTTGAAGCAAAAAAATATAGCGGGCCATATTTTGTCTGTATTTCATGTACGCTATTAGCTGAATATTCAGCTGGGCTGTACAATTTTCATGTAAGATTTGCAAGGTTTTCAGCTAGGTTGATAACAGTTTATTACTAGTTTATATGCCCAGCTGTGCACTTCTTTTATTTACACCCATTATTACGATGAGTTAAGGTAGATAAGCTCAGGTAAGTAAACGTTCGTGCCATTTCCTTACCTGTGATTTAAATGTCCGGTACTATGAGCCATAAATATATTAACTCAATAGACCCTAAAGCAGATTATTTCTTAATGGATATATCATTCGTTGATGAAGACACCACTTTGCAAATGGAGCAGGCAGGCATCATTCATTGTTTTGATGATGGCTCTGAACCTGGATATCTCGAGAAGACTAGGTTCGCGAAAGATTCTACAACGAGCGATGCACATCAGACAAAAGGATTTGAACACAGCCAAATTCAAAAAAAGTAGCGTGATTGCTGGTTCAGTAACATCTTCACTATTACAAAAAACTGATTGTACTATCTAAAGGTGCTTGTGATTAACCTGTAACCATTACCGGTAGATTTTGTAGGGATACATCAACTATTTCCAGAGCATACCACCGAAAACGTTGTTTTATAGATCTCAAGATATTCGCTCTTTAGAGATGAAATTGTGCACGTAATCTCTCCCAGTAGTAAAACATACAAAGATGTTTCAAGGATTATCATGCAGATGCAGTTGTTCTCTAATGAACGAAACCAGAACGAGTCTCCTATCCAGTTTGCTTAGCTTGGTGCAGATGGCAGCAGAGAGCAGACTTAGAACAGTAATCCCAAAACTTGACGTTTTGCCCTACACAAGATGGATCTCGATGCTGCAATCGTGCATTAGAAGCTCTAGATTGCACAAAACAGGAGTCTTCCTCAAGAAATACCAGCGTTAATCCATAATCACCACAAACAGACTATGGGAGTTAATGAAAACGTACAATGAAAAACTCTTCTTATAAGGAATGTTCCCTTCTAAATCAAACGCTTGACACATTTAACTTCAAGGTCAAACGTCCACAAACAGTAATGTTTCAGAGTGAGTTGGATGAATCACTTTACTTTGTTCTGTGGAAGAGAAGAGATATCTTCTCCTTTCTCCAGACAGCTTGATCGCACAATGAATCAATCACTTCAAACACCTAAGGCTCCGTAATTAAAGCCACCATGCAATAAAGACACCAAATTAAGGAGCAAGATGCTGATTAAACAGCCTTGGCATCCCCTGAATGAGAGTGTGAATGTCCCTCTGAAATAATGAAAAGTCTTGCTGTTTTCTTTGGTATTTGGAATCATGAAAAGACCCCTAGTGAGTGCCATTTGGAATTTACCATTTGGATATTTGGACCAGAAGTCAACTGTTAATTGTTAACACAACCATGCTAGAATGCCCTAAAATGTTACAAAACATTTATGCCTTCTGTCATTTTGTGGCAGCAAAGAAAACTGCTGATGCAGTCCTTCTGGTCCCTGTAGCCCACCCCTCTCCCAACCCGGATAGGGCTAAAATGCAATCTTGAATTTACAAATCAGCCATTATGTTTGAAAGTGAGTGAGTAAGTGCTTGAGGTTTAACGTCGTACTTAACAACTTTTCAGTCATATAACGACGAAGGAATCCTTAGAGTGCATATAATGTGCCTCCTTGTTGCAGGACGGATTTCCGCCGCTCTTTAATCTAGTGCTGCTTCACTGAGACGCCTTACCGACGTCAAGTATTTATTTTTTTATTTATCTCTTTATTTGATTGGTGTTTTACGCCGTACCCAAGAGTATTTTACTTATTTCACGACGGCAGCCAGTATTATAGTGGGTGGAAACACGGCACAGCCCGGCGGCAAGTAAGACGTAATACTGATACGAGTCAACCAGTCGTTGCACTATCCCCTTCAATCTGAACCCCAAGCGAGGAAGTTACAGCTTCATCTTTTAAATTCGTAGGTAGAATTCAAATAGCGCTGTTATTGTATGACTGTTGGCAATACACGACTTAGCACATTGAACAATAAATATGTTTATATTAAGGGATCATAAAACTCATACAAAGCTACCCATCTGCGAGGGCTATTATATCAAAACATGAACTAAAGACATGTACCAACTTAGACATAGCAAGGAGATCTTGCCACTCTGGGTGGTACTAACATATGACATTTTGAGTCTTGGCCCATTAACTATATAACCTTAATTGATATTTAAATCCCAGTTGTGGCAAATGTAGAAAACGGTTTGCAGACAAACACACAGCGTAATAATACCAAGCACGCATCGAGAAGCCTAACATACACAGTGGATTGCTACATGGCTGATCAGCACGGATCTATATAAGCCGGAAAGATATGGCGGGCATAATATAACTGCAGATGCATAAACCTTCTACAAAAGCCCTAACAGCATACCTAATCGCCGATACACTGGAAGATCCTAATTGCTTATAATTGTATCTTGATATAGTTACGGACTTTCCCACACATCGCAGTAACTCAACCTGATCAAGTCGTATTTACATGTACATTGATCTATCGGGAAGCTCACGAGAGACTGGGCGATGCATGGTCTGTTTACGACAGAAAGAATGAAGACCACTATTAACAGACTGATGAATCAAAGTTTTGCAAACAGATTACAATTTACACGATATCTACGGATTCTTCTCTCGACAAAAATTCAACACGTCGCTCAGCCAAATGCCACGGTCTGTTTATGTTTAGCAATCAGTTAATTTATTCGTCAGTTTTACCAAAGTGTGCAACAAATGGCGACGTATCTTTGATTTGTAATGAAGCCTTACTTCATCATTTCAAATCCTCACCCTCGAGTTCAACTCCTCAAGCGTGTTACAGGCGTTTTGTAAAGGCGTGCTATCTCGTGTGTCCATTCACTCGGTGGTATGAGTGGTCTTCATCTCCATACTCAGGAGGTTTGCAATTACATGACCTTGGTCAGGTCTATGGGTGGAGGAAACTCCCCCAAGAGCATGACAAACATTTTGACGAAACAAACAAGCGTGACCTTGATTCGAACACGCGACCTCATTGGTCAAGGTCCTGACAGTCGCAGCGAGCAGTTAATCATGTGACCCAGCAAGGTCCCCTTAAATCCTGTACTTAGCCATCCTGATGGTAATGTGAAGACACTCTTTCGTGAGCAAGTGCTTGGGGTTAAACGTCGTACTTCAATGAAATTGTGTCATAACAACAAACCATCTCAATTATATGGTAATGTGTTGTCAGTTATCAACTGTTTCTATCAATAAAACTATACGATCGGCATCTTTCAGTCGTATTGTGTCTATGAACCGTCTAGCAATAGTTTCTAAACTGCCATTTTTGTAGTGGAAGGTGACGTTTAAAGACCATGTGACATTGAGAAAACCTGACATCACGTGAGCTATATGCTTGGATCATCACATCATCAGAATCTCTAGACATAATAACGATTATTGACACACCAATTGTTTTGGTGGGCGCAGTACCGGTGATCACATGTGGAGGGGTTACTCTCATGGCGTTAGATCCCCTGTGTCTGTTAGTCAGGGGTCCGCCCTCCCCGGGGGAGTCGTCAGTTCGCACGCCTCATTCCCACATTCCAATATTGATCTTGCGCTAAATAATGACATTGTTAAATGCATTAGGTTGACGAGAAGGGAATTGTGTAGGGTATCTCTAAACCATTGGTATACACAGAACTGTACTGGAGGATTTCGAGCAGACAAATAGCGGAAGCCCAAGCCATGGCTGGCGGGCGGGCGGGAATAGATTGGTTTCCCCTTGAACTTAACGAGACGGTAGGCCATATCGATTGTAATGTACAAGTTGGTGGCCACGCTTAGTCGAGGACGCAGCCAGGAAACTCCCAAAAGAGCCCCTCGAAAAGCGGAACTCTCTTCACTCTATCTGAACTATCTTGCAGCGCTGACAAATGAAGAGAGTCGAAAAAAATCTTAGCAGGGTCTTAGAATGTTACAACCGTATAAAAATAGACCGGCCGTAGAGTACTATGAAGGTTTGCCTCTTTGAGTCGGAGGGCGTTAAGTAGTTGTTTGTGAACGCAGAAGACGTTTGTAACATCACAAGCGCTGGGTGAACGCTACTCGCCTTGGTTCATTTACCCTCGTACATAACACCCACATGTATGACCGAAAACAAAGATAGAAGTCCGAGCCAAAAAAAAGGCTATAAGTCCATTGGTTATATAAAATACGTAAAGTCAAAGTAAAGTTTTCTGTCATATAATAAAGTAAATGAAGAAGTCACGTGCATTATACACATTCAAGGTTTAGACACTCAGATATCCGGATAATTGTTGAGAGTGAAGTGACGGTTGTCTTAGAGCATAATTCTGGTAAACTGTGCACGATATTGGACGATCCATATAAGTGGAGGAAAAAGAAAATATTCACGAAAGATTGCCAGGCTGGGAATGAAGCTATACCAGAAGAAAAGCCTGCAATTTGTGTGGGGGGGGGGGGGACTAAGAGGTAATGGATGGCATCGTAGGTTACACAGAGGGTTATGTGAAAAAACCACACGATATCGGGTGACGTCATTAAAATACACGGAATATTAAAGAAAGAACACTTAATGTGAGTCGAGGAACTGTAATGGCCGCTAAGTCATTCAGAACTCCAAAGGAATACGGATAAGGCCCAGAAAATATAGGCTCTTTAAAAAATGTATTACGTCCTGTAAATCTTGAATGAGTTATAGAGCAGAATGACCTTGACCGAACTCACCCACTGTAACTCTTTGCCTTGGATGGTAACTTAGCAGTGACGCTGCCATGTACAATGTCGGCTGGGTTGGGATTTAATATAAAACGGAAATGGACAGTTGTACAGAATTGTTAAAACAGGCATCTAAGGATGCGGGTTTAAGACCCAAATGAGGCTTAAATTATTCTACTCTGTAAGACATAAGCTTCTCAGCAACAGGATGTTGTCTTAACAATTGACCAACACAAATATTACAAAAGAGGCATGTTGTCATGGTTTTTTATTATTATTTGCTGTCAATTTGTGTCAGCTGTCTACATTAATTAACAATGTATCAAAAACAGTCATATTTCTTTCGAAAAGGCTATGAGTCCATTGTTTATATAAAGCCTTAAAGCCTTTAATCTGCATAAATAAAAATTCCTTTGATAAGCCAGGTTTATGTAATTAGATCCAAGGTGAAGTGCAAATGCGGTTAGCTGCATTGCATCATTTTGATCACATGTGTCTGTTTATATATGAGTGCATTTTATATCGGCCTTTTTCTGTGCGTAAGTTGCTTACGATGGTACGACAGCTTGTGTTGTGAACAGCCAGAGACCACATGCTGATTGTTATCATTCTATGCACATTGAAGCTTATCACTGCTCTGCATGCACGGGTGACCCCTGGCATTTTGCGGGCCGCAGTTTTCCCAAGCCTACCGATTGATGAGCTAAATAATTAACAGCAAGCCCTGCATAATTAATCAATGTTCATCATGTCCACATTTCCGTCGAATTCTGCTTCGCATTCCTGTAGATGCAACTGATTGAAATTAGGTAAATAGGCCGAAAGCATTTGGTCTTCATGCTGAGTTTATGACAAATTTAAATTTATCGAGAACTGACCTTTATCATGACCGACAAATTAAAAAACTGTAAAGGTCAGTTTAAATGATAGTAGTTCATGTTTGCATTCAGCATTGACAATTTATAATCAGTTGAAATGCATGCGTGTACAGACAAGTTGCAAGTTTCCAATAGCTGATTTTCGTTCAGATGCCTCGCTAGATGATTAGCGCAGACTAAAAGGCAACACAATTTGACATGCCGACAAAGAGACAGAGTGAGTTACAGAGCTGCGTATGGCAATTAAAAAGACAAAGGTATCACAGGGTTAATAAATCTCATACAAGCGATTCATTTGATAAACTGTGACAATACGTTCTACTAACTTGTCTTTCTCAATAATAACGTCAATATACTCTTATTATTGTACGTTACAAAATCCGATTATCAATTTCAACGACAATGTCTCTTGACATGTTTCATTTACGAGTTTCATTAGGGAGTTAAGTGATCGCTGGCAAATGCCTTCACAACAAATGCAGGTGGTGCTTTACTTCTGCAGTGGAACGATTGCTGGTAACAGATGGTACAATTCATTTTAATGAATAAAGACTTAAGTTCTCTTTACTTTGTGCCTAATTATTTTTTTTTGGCCGTACTCGCGACTGTTCCCCCTATATACACAACAGCATCAGGCAAGGTGTATGGCGGGAGGAAACCGTTCGAGGAAACCACAGTAAGCGCCCTGACATTAAAACGCAGCTACTGTAGTAAGAGTTGGATTCGCAGCATTTAACCAAGTTTGCTGGCATCAAGCGCAGCGAGGGAATTCCAGATTTCCACGTAAGGCAGTGGTACTTGTTTAACTTTTATATGCCATTTAAAGAACAGTCTCCTCCTTAGATGCTTACCTCTTTACCTCAGTATTATGGTGTCTTTGGTACAGTGCAGAACAGTACAGTACGCAGTATCTAGCACAGTATTATTCTGTACAGCAGCCACCAGCACAGTAGCATTCGCTACAGTACGATCCTGTACAGCACGTTGTCGAAGGGAACAGACAATGCCATCAGAAAAAGGGTACATCACGAATCTTAACGATCTGTACGTTAAACCATTAATTAGTCTGGGTGTGATAGATAACGGGTTACGTGTTTGCATAGACAGCGTGAAGGCTGCGCGAGAAATGATAAACAACTATGGATTGACAAGCTGGGATTTGCAAGGTGACCTCAAAGATCTAACATCATTAACCTCTTTCTCATCGCACTGGTTTTAATATGATCTATAACGTACTGCATCAGGCTTAGCGCGCTCATGTACACTGTACAGCAGCGTATTGGTGCTCAGTACCGTATAGCTGGGGCCCCTGGGTGTTGCTAATACGTCTAACCCTATATTCTCTGGCGGCAAGAATGGTGGAGTTAAGGCAGTAAGCAGATGTACACGCAGTGTTAAGGTGGATATAGGTACACATCTGTTATACAACAACAGACGACCGTATGCTTGTACCTTGTATACAGCTCTCATGCGGTCGGTTCACGGTTTGCAGCGCGATCTCCGCACCTAGCGGCTCGTTTGTAAAGCCTGGCAAGTTCACACTGTGTAGTGGGGGTAAACAGAGCGGCATACAGTACAGGCTGAGATCGTACGCCGCAACGATGCGCTCTGCAATCTTGTTTTTGGCAGCATTTTTTTCTCTTTTTTTTTTGTTCGTTTTGTTTCGTTTGCACTGTTGATTTTAATTACACGGTTATAGCTTAGCTAGAGACACCGTATGAATATGTTGTTTTTACAGTTTGCTTGTCGGCATTTACCGATAATTAAAACATCTGAAACAGCTTTTATGTGGTAGATACGTGGGTAGTGGGGGTATACATTGTAAACTCACGATCGTCATTCTAATTCTGTCTTGGCACCATCACCGTTATCAAAAAAGCAACGTCTTACATTGAAACCAATAAATTGTATAAGAAAGTCTCCTCCATTAAATTTCTATGCCACAGGTTGAAATCAAATTGTGAGTTATTAATGTATTGTATTAATTCTAATTTCGCTTTTATCAGTCATGGTTTGTTGTTTCAGTAACACATTTCTGCATTTCCAATGAAGCCCATGGTAACTACATACGTCATTATTAACAAAGTGTCAGCATTATGGGCATGCACATAAATAATATGTCACACTACAATTACATACTGGCTATTGGTGTCAAACACCAGCTGTTCCACACTCCGAAACAAAATGTTAACAAGCAAGAGTTAATTACACATCTGCCGAGGTTTTGGTTTGTTTGTTAATAACACGAATGCAACTGTAACACTGTTTAGTTTATACTCTCTCTGGTTTGTTAGCGATTCACTCTAATTTTTATGTCAGACTGTGTATAAAAATGACTGGATGTACTGCGAGAATAGTCCTTCTGGTACATTATGTTTAGGCGAATATGACAGTTATGACCAGTTGTCAGTTGCAACCAGGTGTCAGTTGTAACCAGATGTCAGTTGTGACGATGTGTCAGTTGTGACCAGTTTTCAGTTCTGACAAGTTGTGAGTAGCCAGTAGTCACTTTTAATCAGGTGTCACTTATAACCAGCTGTCAGATGTGACCAGGTGTCAGCTGTAACCAGGTGTCAGCGCTGAACGATGATTTATTCATTACCAGATGACATCATTCAAAATAGCAGATAACAATCGGAAGGTGTGACGAGACGTGTTCTGATTCACAATGTGGCTTTCCTCCAGTAAATCAGTGGACTGTTCCTCAAACATGTGTCCTCTAGCCCATGGTAACCATATACGTCATTATGAACATTAGGCCACGCCTACCTTACGACTGCTCCGAAAACCAGCTGATGCTATTCCCATCGCAGTGAATGTGTGTACTGAAAAAATGCTCAACATGTTACGCATGTATTAATAAGGTGTATTAATACATATAGTTATGTATCTGCAGACTTGGCACACCGTAATCAAACATACTTGAACACACACATCACACTTACATACAACACAAGCAGATATACCAAATAAATATATTCAATGACACAAAATATATGCAAATATTTATGATGACTATTCTTGTACTGTCCCTACTTTCCAGCATTGGTCATATGCCTATCTGACATGCAGCACTGTGTGCACTTATTTTATTTATAAACTTCACACATACACAGACACATACATGCATACTGCATTTTGTTATATATGTGATACACATAAATGTAACAAGACACAAATCAGGCATATTAATACAACTATTATTCATACACACATACAAGACTGTTAATTTACATATCACTGTACACATAGGTGTCGCTGTATAAGTTACATATCCTTGAGACCATCTTCAGATTCCCATCAAATAACTTTATAAATAAAATAAGCACATAATGTAATCACGGGGGCAAGAATCATGATGAGGCACATTCATTTTCACACACAACGGGAACATTATCGATGCTAATACATCTCACGCACAAATACTACATACATACATCACATAAATACGACAGCATACACTGATAACGGGTAGAGCATACTTCCTGTGTATGTACAGAAATATATTACAACAACACTATACAATATAAACAGGCAGATATCAACACAACAAGTGCCCGCAAGCAGCATTTATGAATACATGTATACCATCACAAAGTAATTCACCGAAGTATGATCCTTAGCATTCTGAGAATGTGTATATGGCCTACGCCATGGGAAACCTTTAGTGTGACTATATGTATCACCTGAAAACAATAAGTCAGCATGTAAACAAGAAGATGTTGCATAATGTTGACAGTATCTATGAGCTGAAAAGACAACGCAACGACATGATGTATATATAACAGGTAATGTATTAACAAATACAACGTACAGAGACTTGTGCCGCTGAAATTCGGTGTATTCTGTGACTGCATAAATAACAAGAGTTATTTACAAATATTGCTCTATCGATTCATACATGAATTTAGGCTCAAAGAAAATCGACAAATTATCATTAAATTACACAGTCGAGACTTTCATTCGCATTGTCCATATGCCTGCTTAATTGAAACAAAGCGCAAGCCTATATGGAAATTGTGCGTCCGGTATTATGGTAATCGGAAGAGTAGCCCCATAAGGTACATTTTTATTGCACTATCCCATAGATCGTAGAAAGCTCATTTTGCCTTGATGTTTCACGCCACACTCAAACCTTAGCACAATTTGTAAACCTGTACTGGGTTTGGGCCAGCTTACTACGAAGATTGAATATTACCCAAGAAGAACAGGTTAGCACACTTCCTGGTGAAACACTTACCTGCCCTCAGCAACAACTGGATTAGGTATGCACGAGTCTAACCATACATTAATTCTAGCGGCAAACTAAGAAAAGAAATAACGAAGGTGGAGCTTGGAAAGGTAATTCCAAGGTGTATTATCCAGTTACACATCAATGAAAACGCCAAGCGTAGTTACGAATAACTTGAAGGAGTAAATTCCATGCCGATATTGACGACATGAAGTGAAGAATTGTCATAAAGCAGACGGCGCAAAGTCATGCGATTGACTACCAGGTAACCCGGACAACCAATGAAGTCAGATTAACTACTGATCTCAACAGATAAAGGGTCATTCAGTTTTCTAGGATCCATGCCATAATTAGATCTCCGTATGTGAAATTCTCTATGTACTCTCCGTGATGTATCAAGACTATCGGCGTTGTACAGTTGGTGTACGCGTGTATCTACCAAATAAATCGCATAGTACGCACTATAACATTGTTTTCATGAATGGACATATCAGATATCATGGTAGAGTTTGATCGAAATTAGAGCGTTAATATGTTCCCAATGACAAAGGGAAAGACTAAGTAAGTGCAGAAAGATATTTCAACGGGCCAATAGATGTTCTAAAAAGAGAGACAATATTTAGTGTGCTATTTTTATGTTGTCATAACTCCCGTCCCCTAGCAACACCTATAACGCGTCACTGATCAGTCTGGACATGTCACACAACATTTGATTGGCCAGATTCTAAATCCCTGACCATAATATCTGACACTCTGTGTTAGTCAGGCCAGCATATTAGTGCTAATCAATATGATTTGCGGTAACGCCTGGTTTTTAGCCGTTATAGGTGGAAAAAAGATCGGCAAAAAAGGCTATTTCAACAGCTATTGAAATCTGTAATCTATACAATATACGATAAGTATGCTCATACAGTGAGTCTTGATGTGTTAATAATAAGTGATATCTATCACAGTGGCATTTTGAAGTTTGGCACATGCCATCATACAGTAAGTCTATATTCAATCATTTGTTTAACATTTTGTCACCAAAGGGAATAACTGGATGTACATGAGCACGTGTACTTGTGACTGTTATAGATTATACGAGTTTTGTGACTGTTGTGGTTTTGAAATAAAAAAATCCGCACCGCGGCCTTTACGATACTTCGAGAATGATTTAGCTCTTTGCGAGTATACTCAATCAGTCAACTGATTTGTCTTCATGTCATGATGCTGAGCAGAGTTTGATATTATTTCTATCACTAGAGCATATTTGTTTAGTAAACTTACTTTTAAACAGCGTTCGTGCGAGTGCATGAACTTTGCCCAGTCACATGTCACTTTATTCCTGTGCGAGAGTCAGAGAATAAGAGAGAATACAGTAATACATACATTAAGGACGACTAACATTAGTTATCTCCTGGCATATGACATATTGCACCCAAAAATTAATTGTGAGATGAAATTTGTTAACAAATATGGAGATGAAACCTTAATGCTCACTCCGGTTTTCACCTGGCGTAAAGATGTATTACGGCAATTCTTTCATTCAACAACATTCAAACAAGACAAATATTTCACACTTTTTCTTGTCTGAGTTTCAACTGCAACAAACATGGAGGCCTACTTCATCACTGAAACGTTTCGCCACGATATGGCTGAAATATTGCCGATGTGGCGTTAAACCATAATCATTCATTCATTCACTGAAACGTTAAAATCTAAAATCTAAGTTTGTAAAGTAATACGACTGGGTGGTGTAGCACAGCTCCGGTGACCTGTCACCATCATGCCTGTCTACAGGCTATTAGAATTACAATGTCACAAACACTGATTGGTGGGTCTGAAGATATGGCATCTCTTTCAAAACAGATTACAATGAAAGATTGTGAAAGTGTACTCATTAAAAGATGGACAATAATCTAAAACTGCAATTATTTATGGGAAACGTTGCGGTCATAAACAATGTGTACCGGGCCATCGCAGCAAGCAGGTTGATTCTTGGGATACTTCGATGTTTGGCGAGTTCGTTATGGCAATATTTTGATATTGTAGGACATGAAGAAAACTGACAGATACTGCAGAGATCGGTGACAATTTTCGAGTTTTTTTTTTTTTTTTTGTTTTTTTTTTAGTAGGTAATCAGAATATGTGATATCCCGACAGCCAGCATGTGTCGGCGACAGTTGGTCATGTGCCTGGTGAGGTGCGGATATATAGCATTACAAACGCCAGATGGGGGTCTCTCGTATCGATGATGCTTCTGAGAGCACAGGAGGAGACTACCAACAAGCCGATCATACCACAATCTGTGGCATAAGGTGTTATTGACAGCCCTGTATATAATAACGAGTCAATAATGTGCACAGGTCAACGAGTATATCAATATGTTATCGCGGGAAGGTATACCACACAGTGATATACTGATATCCACATCACACGGCAGGCTTTGCAAATTTTCCACTTATTTTATCTCCATTCAGAGATCAAAAACACCTGTTTAAATAGTAACTATCAAACCTATATATATATATATATACAATCGTGTAAAATGCACAAGTGAAGTGTCGTCCACGTATATTGTGGCAATAAGGCGGTTGAAAGTCTATGTACATATATATATAAGACTAGCAGTATGTATGAATGTGCACATAGGTAACGTCTAACCCTCTTGATTAATGTGGCGTGGAATAACCACACAGATATTCACAACCCTGGCCCCCTGCTCTATACTGCTGGTGTCATTTTGTCAAACGACAACAGCTCAGTAAAATCAGCAAGAGAGTGGGAATACAGTGCACAATGGCATAGTCGGTTCCAAACAACACAAGACTGGGGTTCACACATCCACAATGCATCGCAGACATCAAAGACCTGGAGGCTCCAGCCAGTGTGGTGGCCAGTCTGTGTAGTCTGAACATATGTTCAGCTGATGTAAGAGCATCGAATGGCAACCAAACAGTTGTGCGGTCTAATTCTTGTATGTGTATGTTGTATGAGGTTCATATAAAAAAATCGTACAGCTTTCTTAGGTCTGATTAGTGAACAGAATATAACTGGAAATTGATTTGCTGGCACTGATGGTAATAAACTCTACAAACTTCCCAGGATACTCATGATATTCAGATTTCAAAAGGATACAAACTACACTCTAGTCTGGTGGTAATTACGAAAGGTCAAAGCAGTTAATGTGCAGACGTCCATAGTATATTGGTAAATCAGGCATTTGGCACCCATGACACTGTTTCCAAGCAAGGCAAATCTACAGTAAATGAAGGTCGCGCTGCTAGGATCGTAGAGGTATTACATTTGCGCCAGCATAAAACAGCTGACATGGTCGTTGTTAAAACACGAATTTGAAATTCTTGGAATGACATACTTTCCCGACACCAGATATTCCAAGCTTATCCATTCCAATTTCCGACTGCAACTGGCTTAAGTTTTCGCCCAACTAACAAGAAGTTCGATGGTTTTGCACAGTCCACTGCTTTGGAAGTTCTGCCACTCTGAGCTGACATCACCCTAACCGTTTTTGTTGTGTAACTTGTCTACTTTGATTTCAAAGGATATCATCATTCAGACAAAACAGCATTGGTTATGTAAAATAATCCAGCTCATTTACTTACCCTCTCTCATGCCGTACGAGCCGTTCCGAAAGTACAACACGGCGAACAGTCGATAGCAACATGATAATGGTATTTTGTGGACTTAGCCTGCCTTCCGGAATGAAAGGTTGTCACATACATACACATAGTATGGGGCCAGTTCGGGACTTTACGCCCTTCATCCTCATGTTCCCATATATACTTTATCCGATTCAATTACATGGATTTCGCCCTTGCCTCAGCACAAAGGATTAATCAAAACGTCTATATAATTACAGCGTCCAGCTCTCTATCGGGTTCCGATAGACCTACCATATATAATTTCATTAATAAGATATATACAATTATCACATTTTAAAAGTGTACCTAATAGAAAACAAAAATTAACTGAAACAGACCATTGGAGTGGTGCTAACAATTAGGTGGTAAGTGTTCCATTACAGACCACTGGAGTGGTGCCAACAATTAGGTGGTAAGTGTTCCATTAAGAAGGACAAATGTATACTTGGAAGAGTAGACAGCTACCTGGTAGTTTTAAAAGAGAGAGAGAGAGATTATAACAAATGCATTCTAATTATTGCTTTAACTCCCAGCTAGGCTTTGACGCGTGGAGAAGTTGTAACCAAGATACTCTTCATTCCGTTAGTCAATTAACAGAACATTACCGCTGCATCAGTATCCAAACATTGCACCATCACTTTGAAAGGGATTTCGTTAGCACTTGAAATACACGATTTTGTAGAACTGCATAGCTTTCTGGTCAATTGGCAGCACTCGACAACGTGACTTCACGTGAATTTCTGCATAGTTGTTGTTGTTGTTTCGGGTAAAATATCAACACGCTGCACACTGATGATTGTATTACAAGCGTTATACCATTCTCCTCTGATAGGGCTCGTAGGGCACTGACAGGTATTCCAAGGTTGAGTGCCCATCTTGGTTATGTTGTTATCACCATGGCAACCACAGTGTCCCCGGAATCCGCAGGCATGAACAATCCCCTTCGTCGAAAACATACGGTGGCCCTAGGGCCCGCCACTGAATACTCACATTCGTAATAATATAGCCATACTGCTGAAACAATCTGAATATCCGCATGCCCTCGATATCCGCATCCCGTAAACGTCTTCCGAGGCCAAGTCACAGGGGAACCATTTCCATATCCAGCGTATACCTGGAAAGACAAACCTTGTTATGAACAGTAAAGAAGATGTGCTGAAATATTATTTTTTTGGCTAAAAAGTATTGAAATATTTTTTTCGATGCGCTATATTATAAACGTTGAATGTCTTCTAGTTCGAGAGTATTTAATAATTTCCCTGTCCTCTATAACTGACCCGCGCTTAGACTCGGAAGATGTCTGTGTTTTGACACTCCGCAGGCTGGTGTGTTCGGCCTCCATGTCCGTGTTGTCGTGAGGAACGATCACAGGCCGTGGGGCCTGTACCATCACTTGTGCCATTTCTTCATCAGCTTTTAGGCGCATGGCCAGTTCCCGTGCCCTGGCGTCAAGCTGGGCAGAATGACAGTAGTAAGCCACGCAGACGAATACAATGATAAAGACGGCCACAACAGGGCTAGCAATGATCAGAGCGATGGGAAGTTCTTTGGGTTGTTGTTCATTAACACCTTCCTCCACCGGGGAAGGGGGCACCTCTTCCTCAGCGGCGTTCCTCAGGTGTTGCGTCGGAGCGTCCTCGTCTACCCAGTAAGTTGAGTTCGTTGACACATTCTTAGTTTTATTCGCAGGTAATGACACAGATTTTTGGCTCAAAGTTTTGCCGTGTTTGTTCTCGGTGGGCTGGACCTGTAATGACCTGCCGAGCCTCCTAACTAGGGACAGTTGGTCCAAGTTTGATCCAGTGTTGTCAGCCAGTGTCCAGTGTGGAAACAACACGAACAAGACCGCCACACAGGGCAATAACGTGGTGTGCCAACAATTTACCATAATGTCTAAAATATTTGTTCAAAAATCTCACGGCCGACGTAATTTTTGTTTCCCTCAGCAGACACGAAGGGACTTGGCTGTTGTGGCGAGTTGTCAATGGCCTAACATCAATATCTACAAGACGCTTTACTCCTGCCTGTTCACACCGGCTGTGTACAGGAACGAGCGAGAATACCCTTCAACACACAGCTTTATGGGATTTCCTTTGTGAATGAACGAGGTTTAGCCTCAGACAGCATTAGGTCACCATGATGTTCGCATTCCCCTCCGTTCTCGGACTTACCACCCAGCGGAAGTACCAGAATCCGGACATAGGCCTTCAGCACAGAACCAAGCCTTCGTTATTCACAACGAATGGGGTATCCAAGAAATCACAGCCGGTAGCAGTGCCATGGTAGTAAGCCGTTAGTCATTGCCATTCTGCGCTAACAGCAGCCCGCGCGTCTCTCCGGTAAGCTGCAACTCCCATTCTGTAGCCTATGATCTGTCTATATATACAACTAGCCGCACTGAAGGATGGTGTTGCCGAGCTGTGGAGATGTCAGTGGCATTTAATAGCACAGGCAACCGCTGTATATACTCATTCAGACTGCTCGATCCCAGCTTCTACACGCTGTCCGAAATTCTCCTATCCAGTGTACTGCTCCTCACGACCTCGACCTCGCTCGCACATTCGGGGATACTGCGGGAGAAAGCACTCCTAGCTCTCGCCAACATGAAAATCAATTGTTTCCACGCATTAAACCTATCGATCTCAGAGCCGCTCCAAACTGACGGTTTGATCGTGCTGCCGGAGTTATCTCCCCATCTGAAAAGGAAGTACGATTCAGTGTTGTGAAAAGAGCTCACAAAACATATGTGGCTAGACACCATGCACAATGGGTTAGGATCGTAACTCATGTTCTCCCGTATGGTACCATGCGACGCAAGCCTAGCTACAAAGATATAGATTTAAGATTTAACACAAGGCCGCCAAGTACTAGATGAAGGTCGGTCAAGTCCATATCTATACCTACTACAGCAAAATTCCATAGTTAGTGTCAGAGATCGCACTGTGGTCCCCAAATCAATACGGATTCCTTTACAATTTACTTCTGTCTTCTTTACAATTTGACCGCGTACATGTCTTGAGTTGCATTTCGGTTTGTATAGGTTGTTCCATTCAATGGTAGCAAGGCTTCGATCGATTGGCGTTCCCATGGCAACAGCATGACTAAAGTAACATATACGTTGATTGGTAAGTTGACCATGGCCAGTTCTTTCTGATAGAGCGTCGCAGTCACATAATAGTTTATTGTGGATCCAGATCGAAGTGAATGGATCGGTTTGCACGCATGGGTAAACCCGTGTCGTGACGTCGTCCTCAAAGACAGAGCGACAACACTGGAGGGCACAGGTGCACGCACTGACTCAGCTGACCATCACCTTTAGGTGTCAGGTGTAACGATGCATGTCCGTAGTGGTCAGTGATGGTCGATAAAGCTAGATGATACCAAATCATTATGATTACTATGTCGACGGATGTGAAGTGTTGCGGATGTGATTGCCTCCTGCTGGGATTGGACATTGACAAATTAGATGAGACAATATGCACAGAATGATCTGCAACAAGCGGAGATTCCAAGACATAATAAACTTGATATTATCATCCAATAATGGAATTAATAACAAAGTTACCATGAAATCGGTCTACGTATACCGTGTGACAGTATGGTTAAACAGAATGGTTGAATGAACGACGCCAAAGCCCAAATCACCTTTATTTAGGGGCAAAACAAATATCTACAGGAGATGAGAGATTGCTCATTTCTCGGCAAATTTATCAAACATCAAAAAAGTTCCTGAAACACCCTGTTAATGTAACACAGATAATCGACGAGTCAGTAGCACTACTGACCACATCCGATTACCATAACTGAAAATCAACAGTTCGTTGCATGCAGATCTCATCCACACACGTTTTAGAAACCCACAGAGCATCATAGTAAGCTGTCAGTGTCACATCGTGTTCCTTTAGAAAATTATTGTGCAAAGCTACCTTAGTAAGGTTAAAATCCATGACGCCATCATCATCATTTAATACGTTTTACTAAAAGACAATTAGCTCTTTAATAAGGCCATTTATATATTTATGTATTTATTTGTTTTTATATTTACATATTTATTTATGTATTTGTTTGTTTCGTTTTTTTGTTTGTTTTATTTATATCTATTTATTTAACACCATGCTCACGAATTGTTCACTTATACCATGGTAGTCAGCTTTATGGGTGGAGAAAATTGGGTACGACAGCTGGTGGTTCGGCAGAAAGTATAGCGTTGATCGCTTATTGTCACCAAGGCCCAAAAACCAGTGAGAGCGTGGAAATGCAAATTCCTTGTCCAAAGCCGAGTAGTAACCGGACCTCATGTACTCGTGATTGAAAAGGTATACACCTTGAATAGTGAAAACGTGTCAATGTAGGGACAACATGGATAGCATTATAGTTACATATATAGTTACGCCGAAAAATTGGCTCAAGGTGTAATGTCAAAAATTAATAAAACAGTTATTCTCCGCAGACCATTATTATGGCGCTAATGCACAGGTGGTGATTTAATAGATCTGATACCATGGGCTGTGTAGCCCCGCCATAACGCTGAAAAATGTGATGTGTAAATTACAACCACTTAACCATATGTGGTTTGCTGTATTGTTACGTCTCAACCATCACCCTACAACGTGCATTTCATTCATTTATCCATTAGTTCCAAATTAACCTATAAGCTGAGACAGACTATGTGGAAATCCAATCGTTTGCCCCTCAAGATGAGCCTTATTTATTGATGATCAGAAACAAATTAGAATGCCAGTAAAACCAAGCCTGCATGTAATGGGCTGCGCATGCACAGTCAAAGACAAGCGGGCACAAAAAAAAACAACTGTTGTCATTGAGGCAATGGAGAGCATAAATCAAGAGGGATTCAGTTTGTTCGGCGATGAACGAGGTCAATTCTCTTAGCTTATACAATGTCGGAACCTATCCCCCTGAGTGGTGTGCCAAAGGTTAAACACCCGATACATGCGATTATGAAAATTATCAGTATTCACATAATGATAATAAGGCAATTTGACCTTGATTATGGCTTTTTGTGGCTTTTGTTGATGTGTCCCACATGTCAAGTATTTCTCTTCGAGCTATTAAAGCAGTAAGATGATAATTGCAGATTTACAAAAATGTATGAAGGCCGACAAATTGTAATTATAATCAGACTTTAATGACTGTTTCATCCAAAGAAACCAAATCTATTAACCAAATGTACAAAGTATGGCTGGCATGATAGAACCCTGAGGATGGTGCAATAGACATGTACTGAATTACTTCTATGGCCGAGATGGTTAGCACGCTAGCACGGCGCAATGACCCAGGATGCGGTCGCTATGAGTTCAAGTCCAGTTCATGCTGGCTTCCTCTCCGGCGTAGTGAAAATATTCTCGAATATATGAAATTCAATAAATATTATATATATATCTTCGTGAACAGGTTCTTAGTTTCCAACCTTCAACATTTTGTTACATTTATATACGCCAGTGTAGGCCTGGGTGATTTGGAATTATCACAAACACAAGATCTATAGATTCAGAATTCGTTGCTGTTTAATTTCTTTCAATGCAGGGGGCATCCGTGACCGAGGGGATTAGCACGCCAGCACGACGCAATAACCCATAAGCCTCTCACCAATGCGGCCGCTGTGAGTTCAAGTCCATTTCATGCTTGCTTCCCATGCTGCGGATAGTCGTGGGTTTTCCCCTGCCCGGTTTCTTCCCACCATAATGCTGACAGCCGTAAGTGAAATATTCTTTAGTGCGGCATAAAACACCATTCCAATGAAATCAATCTTTCAGTGCAGACCCTATAATCTGCCTGATGTATCGTATCTAATCAGTGCAGACCCTATAATCTGCCTGATGTATCGTATGTAATCAGTGCAGACCCTATAATCTGTCTGATGTATCGTATGTAATCAGTGCAGACCCTATAATCTGCCTGATGTATCGTAGGTAATCAGTGTAGACCCTATAATCTGCCTGATGTATCGTAGGTAATCAGTGCAGACCCTATAATCTGCCTGATGTATCGTAGGTAATCAGTGCAGACCCTATAATCTGCCTGATGTATCGTATGTAATCAGTGCAGACCCTATAATCTGCCTCATGTATCGTACCTAATCAGTGCAGACCCTATAATCTGCCTGATGTATCGTATGTAATCAGTGCAGACCCTATAATCTGCCTGATGTATCGTATGTAATCAGTGCAGACCCTATAATCTGCCTGATGTATCGTATGTAATCAGTGCAGACCCTATAATCTGCCTGATGTATCGTATGTAATCAGTGCAGACCCTATAATCTGCCGGATGTATCGTAGGTAATGCAATGAAATCCTCATTCAGCATTGCACTTATTTTGCTGCTGGCTTGAATTTTTTTTTTTTTTGGCTGTCATGGAGTGTGATGGGGGAAAAAGCACACTTTCGTCGGCAGGGAATCTATCTGAGACAACCTGCTTTGTGTTCGTCTATGAGAAAAGGATCGGGATTTACACGCAAGGCTTGTCGTTTTGTCAGATCACTTATTTCCACACTATAGCCGACCGATAGGTAAATCCTGCTCATCTGTTATAACAGATTATACACTAAGCATGACCATATATCATTGTGTGTATGAGCTATATATGGAGTAATAATGACGTGCTGTCCACCGGAGCTTCCACAAGTACGCCATCCGTGAATACTACATTTGGCATTGTTCATCATTCCTGTGATCATTAGCAGCGAATCGTTCCCAGCAGTCCTATACGGCTTCCTGTATATGGTCTGCAATACCATATATGTCCAGGAACATCCATTAATCAAATAATGTGTGAGCATAGTAAGAACACTTTTACAAAACGACGTTTGGTTCCTGTCTTACATGATAAAGGCTATATTAAAAAGCATGGCAACAAAGCACGTAACAAGATGCTTGTAACAGTTCATACCTGCTTGTTTTTGCTCTAGATAACAGCATGCATGCTGGGTAAATTTGTTAACTAGTAATGTGCAGGAACTACAGCGCCTTATCGGTCTTGATAGCATGATGTCCATTTATTCTCAGTGTGCAGCAGGTATTTATTTCAAAACAATGAAGGTATAAATGTGTCGTACTGACAGAGAACTGTACGTTAAGAAGTTTTGAAGACAACTTGGCAGAAAGTGCCAAAGCGGTCTACTCAGTTAGACAATATATGACAATGCCATAACTCTCCATACCTAGTTGAGAGATGAGCAGTTGTTGGATGTCTATGCGCCTCGTTGTATGAATGTCGTTTAAAAACCAGTGTACGGACAATAACATTTTATCAGATTAACATCTTTTGTGCTGTTGTTTCAAAGATAATTTAATTTAATTTAAATTCCATGCTTTTTCTTTATGAACAGTTACAAACAAATTCTAAACTCTGTCAAAAAAAGAAAAGCAATCCCCGTATTTTAGAGATTTTAATATTTAGTTTTAGGAAGGCACAACTTTTTTCTTATTGAAGACAGAAGTCAGAAATTTGGCAGAATAATAATCAAGATGGTCATGTTTAAAACTGTCTTTTCAAAAGTCATCTCACAGACACCAGTTGCTCACCAGGGCGCGTCTTCCTCAGTATCTCGTATGACCACCACGAGCTGCAATCACTGCACGGCATCTCCGTGGACAAGAACGGATAAGACGCCGGGTTCTCTCCAGGGGAATGGCCCTCCACTCCTGTAACGCAACGGCGAGCTGTTGAAGCGTCGGTGGCGGTGGCTGACGTTGACGCACGTGTCGATCCAGAGTATCCCACAGGTGTTCAATAGGGTTGAAGTCTGGTGATTTAGAGGGCCACCGCAAAACATTGACGTTGGAATCCTGCAGAAAGTTCATTGTTGCACGTGCAGTATGAGGCCTGGCGTTGTCCTGTTGAAAAAGCGGTGTCTGTCGGTCAATAATCGGGAGAAGATGAGGCTGTAACACGTGGTTGATGTAACGTTGGGCTGTCAGGTTCGCTGGAACGATCACCAAGTCTGATTTCTGGCTGTACGAGATGGCTCCCCAATCCATAACACTGCCTCCGCCAAATCTGTCCACCTGCCGGACGCAGATGGGCGCAAAGCGTTCATGACGTCTCCTATACACACGCTGTCTTCCGTCGTGACGTGTCAAAAGAAAACGGGATTCATCAGAAAATCAGATGCGCCTCCAGTTTTGTAAAGTCCATATCCTTACGTTGTTGCACCACCTGAATCGTAGGCGTCGATGTAAGGGGCGTAGTACAGGTCCAACAACTGGTCTACAGGCACGTAAACCCGCTTCTTTCAGACGGTTCCTAATCGTTTGAGCCGACACTCTCCTCAAACCTGGTATTTGTGTGGCAGTCACGGTTGGTAGGGCATGCCGATTACGCAGGTGAAGTACCCGGATGTACCGATCTTGACGTGGGGTCGTGATTCTTGGCCTTCCACTTCTCGGGCGATCGTTGGTCGAATTAAAGTTGTTGTAACGGCTCCAAAGTCGGGATATCGTTGTTTTGTGAACATTTAGGTGTCGTGCAATAGTACCAAAACTTTCTCTGGCTTGAAGACGACCAATGGTGATATTTCGGTCGGCAGCACTCAGTCGCGGCATTTTACCGACTGCCTTTTGTTGACGAATGAATGAATAAAATACGAAAGCACATGGGCTTTTATACACCCCCACACTATAACTGCCATTGACATGATTTGCATGTGAATGGTTCTGTGTGCGACGTCAACAGGGTCAGTCCATGCGTTGTGATGTCATAAGCAATAAAATACACTTAGGAGAGAAAAGGCAGTTGTTTGGATGGTAATCTTCATTAAAAACGTGTATAATTTCATTACATTTGGCTAAAATTTAGTTTGGAAGCAATAACTTTATTCGAACGAATTTTTGATATCCGAGGAAAGGGGTTGCGTTTCTTTTTTGACAGAGTTTATATACATGTAGGGCAAAATATATGGTTACTGTCACATCATGCACAAAATGGTTCCGTCAACCAAAATGGACGCTCCATGTTAATAATCGCAAGAGCAATTCCCAAAATGACACAAGCAAGCACTATATACATAAGCTGGATATTTCAGAGACTTCAGGAATAGGGCTGGGAAAGTTACAATTCTTTCAACTGATGTCCCTCCGAAACACATTTTCCTGTTCTTTGACACTTTTATATGTCTCAATGAACTCACCGCACTATGATGCCTTTAAAGGAGAAAATGTTAAAAATGGCGCTATAGGCTGAAAACAGCACATTTTTTCTATCTGGTGATGCCTGCTGCATACACTACATCGCGTCCTCCATCTTTAACACCCTGTAATTTTTGTTGGGGTGTGTTGCCTCTCAGCCAAGGAGAGTCGTTTAATCTGCCATCTTGTTCGTGTAATCTTGGAACCTATGTCCAAGATTCTGGTTTCCCGATCGTCAAGCGGAAATCACCGAAGCAACACGAAGTACCGGCGGTTGGCAGGTCACGTATATTTTCTAACAGAAGCTCTACATCACGAAAGTTTCAGTGGCATTCACTGAATTTATAAGTGCGAAGTATGTTGATATATAACTTAAAAACATGCTATATCATAGTAAAGCAAAGAAGCGATAATTTCTTTAAAAAAAAAATGAGCTTGTTGCCTTTCAACATAGACTGTGGAACGAAAAGGAATAAACAGGGAGTATTATCAAAGGGACGTTACACGATAACACGTGCGAAAGGAAATTATTCTGACACGAAAACAGGTATGACGCTGAAGCGTCTGGTGAGTGAAAAACAACCAGCTGTGAAGCGGCGTATTTCACAAAGTAAATAATATGTGTAAGTAACAAATAACATCCTTGATGAGGCTACGCGACTAATGAGCATGGTATGTGATAAATACAAAACCATTATCATGTCAACACGAAATCTGGCCTTATCCAAATGGATTTTACACGACTGATGTACATAGATGGGACAAAAAGTGCACGAAAAGAATATTTAGCACACGAACATTGGTATCTGGGAAATCTGAGGAGTGCCAACTCTCAAGGTGCTCAACAGGAAACATTTCAAAGATAATAAAACAGACCGTTTTCCAAAGGTCAAGCTAATTAATTGTATCTGATGAGATAAGAATTATATATGATAATGTGATAGAGCAATTGATGTTGATAGACCTCATTTTGAACGTCAAACTCATCTCCAAATTCCACTGATATTTTAGACTTTTTTCTAATGTCATTTTGACCATATTTAAGTAATGATGTCATATAGTTTTCCTGACGAGATATTCATGATTTATCAGAACACATCTTTGTGTCTGTGCATACAGAAGCTTAATTGCTATGGTGACTTGCTTGCGTTTTAACTAAATAACACCACACACGTGCAGATGCAAAACGCTGTTGTATCTTCCAAAGGATAATTATGAAGGGTTGTTCAACACCCCGCACATGTAGAGTTCCATCCCACATGCATCACGGGTTGCTGGATACACATATTGCACAACACTGCTCTCTGTAAACCTTCCATCGGTGCCAGTATTACGTAAAACAATCAGGGAGCAGGAATTGTTAAAATAGCAACTTTGACCTAGAGCTTTACGTCGTATCCGCTGGAATTCTCCATGCACCTGCATGACATCAAGGAAGCTTCTGTCTTGAGGATACCGGCACTCCGCCTTGTGTCTAACGGATCTGTAAGGAGCCTCAGCTAAACTGCATACAACAGACAGCCCAATTCTAACACGTTAGACGCTCGAGATCTTCAGCAATAACGCAGTTTATAACATGGCCAGTCAGCTCCTGAAATAGCATTTGAACTACATATGTAGTTCAAATGCTATTTAGAAAAATATGATGGTGTTCTATCGATGGTCGGGATTTCTTCACGAACAAGACCTTATTGTCTTGGGATCTTCTCTAGTACTGAGTACTCTCTAACACCTGTTAACTTGCGTATCCACATAGCTTGTGCACGGGGCAGTAGTACACAAACTGTGCAATTTTCATGTGTTCATTACTTAAATTTGCATTAGTTAAACTACACGACTTACATACTTAACCACGTATACATACTTAATTATGGATGTGCATGTTTGCACCTAATCGTTTAAAGATGGTAAAGCACCAGTCAAAGAAATAAGCTATTTGAAAGTAATCTGTTTGGCTTACTGGGTTAGCAAAAGAAAGCAAAGTATCTGTGTTGACTCAAAGTCAGACTTGGGCGGAGAACTTGTGGATCTCCCCACTCTCACTGTTCGTGGGTCCTAAGTTCCATTTGAGCAGTCTAATCTTCTGTTTTCAATTAGTGCACATATCTGTACGTCCACCGTGGAAAAGTTTGTCAGTAACTTTACTAAAGGTCCGTGGTTTATCCCGGGCACTCCAGTTTCTTCCACCCATAAAATTCTTCGTTTAAGTGAAAATTTCCTGAGCATGACGTTTAGCGACAAATCAAATAAGAAGAGGATTGAAAGTTGTAACAGAATCAGTGACTTGGAGACGACATAGATGAGAGGAGAGTGGGGAACCGAGAGCAAGACTTTACTAAGGCGGGAGAGGATGACACTGATTAAGAATCCTGCAGATGTTCGCATGCTGCCTGGAACGGCATTAAACTGGAATCCTGTTGATGGTTTAAGCATTCCCAACGCCTGGTCACTTTACGTTGTTTCAATGTGTTTATACATTAAATGTGATCACAATCGGCATTTTAAGTAACTCTAGACTAGTGACGTCCAACATGCTGCAATTAATATAACTATATATTTTTTTACCGAACTCTCCTTATGCTATGACGCTAGGTGGTGGGTATTTTGTTAATATTTAAGTATTTACACGCGCTGTTAAAATAAAACCCTAAATGAGGTAATTTAACAACAGGCCGTATTTCACTGTTTACGTGTAACCATTTGCCAGGTACCACACAGTCATCGCGTCTCTGGTTTTACTCTCCATGCTCTAGTCTTGTATATTAAAGTAATATGATTTGATCCTACTATATACGTACATTGTCGTGTTAGACCGTCTAAAAAGTCCAAAGAAGACATGCAGTATGGAAACTTACACACCGACATATACTCGAAGAGAAGGCTGACAAATCAAGCAACATGAGAGCAGCACAGAAGAAAATGCCATGCGCAATAGCCTTCTGTGATGGTAAAGTTTGTGGGAACCAAGAATGTAGACCTAAGACACAATGCAAACGATGCTCGTAGCCTACACGCCAGCTCTGTGTTCACTTATGGCACGCCCGGACAGATGCGCCAATACCGTGTGCAACCATTAAGTGCGATATCATCAACTATTTAGTTTCATTTCCGCCTGTAGTTGTCCAGAAACAAGTATCGGTGTTAGCCGTGGCTACTCCGACCTCACCTGTATTGCGATGGTGTTTGTAGTCTAGGTCTCCAGCTGACATATCAACCATACTCTCCGCCACACGTATATAGATTGAGTATGGACTCATGTGTTCAAATGAATTAAATATTAAAGCTTGTGAAGCAAGTCTGTTAGTTTTTGCCTCATGACATTTACAAACACATGCATAAGTATGAGACATTGGCTGACATATCACTATTACACGTTACATTACCACATTTATTACCTTATCATTTATTTATTTATTCATAATAACAGAATTTGATACTGGATACTGCAAAGAAGATTCATATAAATATATTGTATTATCATGCTTTGTTATTATAATAAAACTGATGGCGGTTTTTCTTTCATCAGAAATCTATTCCCAGCTTATGCATCTGCATTACTTGCTGGGTTAATCAAGAAATTTCGGAGCCACTGAACAATAATAGATCACTGAATTCGCCTTTAATGGTATACATGTACAGGTGTTATAAATCCTAAAAATTCCACAGATGAAATATTGATACATGTGCCTGAACAGATCCCAAGATGATGGCCACAATACTGTCAAACTATATTCATCATACCTAAATAACTATGTGGCTTTGAAACCAACATGCCCGTAATCAAGTCAAGATTTGAATGTGACGAACTCATAAAGCTGAATCTATTAAAACAGTGAAATCTATTACATCATTAATCAAAAGAGCAAGCAATGTCTCATTTTCATTTAGGTCTTGCTTCAAAAGACTTCTGTCAGGAGCCTCTCTCCAATGGGGTCGCTGTGAGGTCAAGTCCAGCTCATGCTGGCTTCCTCTCTGGCCGTAAATGGGAAGCAACCTGTGGATATGTCATGGGTAGGTCAATCAAGATAAACAACAGGCTGACCCTTACTAATGTCTATGGGGCTATCTGCGTACTTGTGTATAAAGCCCTGGGCAAGCTTAGCAAGATGCTAAACAAAAAGTATCTGGGAAATCTACATTTCGGTACCAAATCATAGAATCTTAGATCTCCCTGTTTCCTTGCTAATTGATAGAATTAGAAGAGTAAAAAATTAGTACATAACTAAACTCCAAATTACTAATGTGACAATTACAAGTTTGTACATTATTACAACTGATTTGTAGGGATCATCCAAAGGGGGACAACTTTGTTTGCCTATACGTATGGTCCGCCCTTGACTACACGATGGTATCACAATCCTGGGCCCACAATAAAAGACTTGTCCAAAATCAATGAAATTGGGCAGAATGCCAATATCGCCAATATTATTGATCGCACATGCGCATGAGTGATACTGAACTCAAATGAAAAAATAATGAAACCTTGCTTGATTTTTATTTGAGTGTAGTGTTTTCGAGGACTAGCCTTACATGTATAGTGCTTATCTGAACTGAACTGACATTGCGATGCTAGTAAATATTAGCATTATTGACAGGTGACTATACCATGGGTAATCAATCTCATCTGAGAACATTACTATCTGAGAGCCTATTACAATTACTCTTTCACCTACATTTATTTGTATTTTCATATATGGACCAGATGTATTCATTCAGCTGCAGTTTATATCAGTGTTTGATCAGAAGACTTCAAATGTGCTCAAAAGAAAAGGAAAAAGGACGATAAAAATTCATTATCATCAAAACGCGTACATTTCTTGCAGCATTATTATCTTTTACACGCAAATGATTAATCTCTTTAAGCTACAAAAAATGATGGTGATCACACATGTGGAAAAGGTCCTTTTATCGTCTTGTAGTTGGATGTCATCAAGTTGACTTCTTTCAACATCACACGGAAAGGTGTTTTTCCTCGCACGAATCCATTGAATTGAGTCCACGTGAGAAAAAATGTGAATATGAGAAACTTCGCACCTGCGCTAAGTGCATATGGCATAAGCATAGAACTAATCGTGCAGTAAACGTGTCGTACAAAGATAACACATAACGCTGGTGATCTGTTTCTGCTTGTCACCTCTTGACGCCATTATACAGCAAACTGTAAAATCCTTTGTGAACGATGTCAGGTGTACTTTTCCTCTCTCACCAGTAAAATCCTCCAAATGACAAGAGCCATAGGTCTGTGATACCATATCTTGATGTCAGGTGTACTTTTCCTCTCTCACTAGTAGCATCCTCCAAATGACAAGAGCCATAGGTCTGTGATACCATATCTTGATGTCAGGTGTACTTTTCCTCTCTCACTAGTAACATCCTCCAAATGACAAGAGCCATAGGTCTGTGATACCATATCTTGATGTCAGGTGTACTTTTCCTCTCTCACCAGTAAAATCCTCCAAATGACAAGAGCCATAGGTCTGTGATACCATATCTTGATGTCAGGTGTACTTTTCCTCTCTCACTAGTAACATCCTCCAAATGACAAGAGCCATAGGTTCTGTGATACCATATCTTGATGTCAGGTGTACTTTTCCTCTCTCACTAGTAACATCCTCCAAATGACAAGAGCCATAGGTCTGTGATACCATATCTTGATGTCAGGTGTACTTTTCCTCTCTCACTAGTAACATCCTCCAAATGACAAGAGCCATAGGTCTGTGATACCATATCTTGATGTCAGGTGTACTTTTCCTCTCTCACTAGTAAACATCCTCCAAATGACAATAGCCATAGGTCTGTGATACCATATCTTGATGTCAGGTGTACTTTTCCTCTCTCACTAGTAGCATCCTCCAAATGACAAGAGCCATAGGTCTGTGATACCATATCTTGATGTCAGGTGTACTTTTCCTCTCTCACCAGTAAAATCCTCCAAATGACAAGAGCCATAGGTCTGTGATACCATATCTTGATGTCAGGTGTACTTTTCCTCTCTCACTAGTAACATCCTCCAAATGACAAGAGCCATAGGTCTGTGATACCATATCTTGATGTCAGGTGTACTTTTCCTCTCTCACTAGTAACATCCTCCAAATGACAAGAGCCATAGGTTTGTGATACCATGTCATGGCCGTATTTAATATTAGTGTAAGAAATAAACTGTGTGTATGTTGGCTGAGGTTTAATCTTTCTCAAATATAAGGTGCACAATACTAGAAATGATAAAATAATGTATGAAACATACCATCAGTCATGTTATATGGTCTAATCTCACATGAGCTAATAATCTTCTTGACCAGCAAGCTGGTATGTATGCATTTCTGTTTAGGTCTTAATTCATATTAATTAATTAATTATTTCTGTTAGTTAGTTAGAATATTGTTTATTATTTAGTTATTTGTTGAGTTAGCTTGTTAGTTAGTTACATGTAATTAGTTCGTAAGATAGTTAGTGTTTTCCCTGTACTAATACATAAGATTTCACTTATATGACAGCAGTTACGTTTATGGATGAAAACAGGTGGCATGTACAACCTAGAGAAAACAACCATAACTCGGCAGACACCTGACAAACCTCCTGACGTTAATCTGTCAGGAGGTTTGCGAATGCTTATAGGTTGAAATACAGACCTGGCAGTATGGCAAAGAAGACTAGAATTTTTTATACAACTCGTCAAAGGTAAGAGAATACAGGTACTGCGTGTTGTCAAAACCCAAAATAAGTCCATACATGAAGAAAAAAATCCCAAATCAAGTCTACAAGTACACCATGAATGTCACGTGAAAAGTTTGAACAACAAACAGTACCGCTGCCGTAGCTCCCCAAGATATATGCTATTATAGTTAGAGTGCATGATGAAAATGACAACTACCATGGTGACACCGAGTTTGTTTATAATCGCATTGCTGCCACACAGTAGCAAGTCCAACTTAATAAACAGAAAAAAATACTAAGTTGAGCAAAAGGCTTAAACTGGTATTCTCCATTAATCTTATTTTGGCCTTACACAGGTTTTCATGTCAGTTCTAAATGCATGACCTGGTATTTTACCCCTGACCTTATTAACGTGACATGTCAGTGTGTAATAGCTGTTAGAGACATAGGGGCCTACCGGTTACTCGACACGGCGTTCTTCAGGTGCCATTTGCCTGAGAAAGTCGCTACAGACAAATGTGTGGTCAAACTATAAAAACATTAAATGTCAGACATCAACATGAGATAGCAACAGGACACAGCATTTAACGGTGTAGGTAAAACAAACAACATGGATGGGAAATGTGAGAGGTAGAGGACTGGTGACAACTTTGATGTATTCATGACATCCTGAGTACAGTTAAGAATTTATTCTTATTGTTTAAACAACTATTTAATCACCTAGAAATACGCAGTGACACACGTAAGGTCTGTTGGGGAATTTTCAATATATAATCCGTCAATGTCAAACGAGGGGTATGAAGGATTCAGAAAAATGATCACAGAGATGTCCACAGATGACCAGTGGAATCAAACGAGGATGTGATTAAGAAAGGAAATGTGAAGGTGAATCAAGACACAGAAAGCAATATGTTCTGAAATAACCATCTCCAGTAGATGTATATCACAACAGAATATGACGAGTTTCCTTACATTTATCATTATAAAGTCAGCTTTCCAGCCGCTTGAGGACTTACATCTGGGAACGTTTCGGACAACTGGTGGCGATTCAACAACGCTTTGAGCTGTATTTGAAGGCTGTATTTGAAGTGCGAAAAAAACAAGTGCCTTGGTGGAATATCTGTCCGTAAACAACTGATCAAATCGGCAAGGCTTTCAAATGGTAAAAACTCAATTAAAAGAACACAAACAACCTACCTTGAGCAGGTGAATAGACAAGTAAATCATACCTCTACATACAGAGCAAATAAATATTAATATAGCTGGTAAAGCAGCCATGCCGGGTTCAAGCCGGTGTTTCTGGCCTATGCCTTCGTCACTTCCGTATAATTGCTTGGTGTCTTTAGGTTACACGAGCGCCTTGATTTTTCTTACTATTTATGTAGTAAATTTGTCAGCTTCCAGCTCAAATATATATATATCTCCTAACCCTGGCGCGTTACAATGTCATACCACCGCGTGCAGCTTGCACTTTTTTCTACAACATATCAAAAAACCAACCTAGCATGACCATCATTTTTTGAGTTGTGGATGCTTGAAGTGAGGTCATAGCATTTTGCTACCTTGGTAACCTCCAGTGGGGTGGGAAGTAAGACTGGCAAAAAAGTTTTCAGTTCTGTCCAAAATTCTGATATATTTTAATTAGGTACAAACTAACAGTGCAGAAATTTATTGTGCGTCAACAACCTAAATGTCTGTGTGGCAGTATTACCCAATCAGTGCTCCTTCACTCTTCAGTTCAGAGACATATTTTGCACCCAATGGAACTGCGCATGTGTCACATTTATGCATTGTGACATAATCTGAACATAATTAGAAAGCGTACGTTCTTTCTAACCATCAAAATGTTGCATGTACACTTTATAGCATATACTTGCAAATGTGTCAGATGTGTCTTTCGGTCAATTTTTTAAGCTCTTCATCTCAAGTGAACGATTTTGAGTACAGTACTTCTGTTACATACAGCACATGTATAGACAATCAGAATAACTTCCGTCACACCTCAGGGCCGTTGTCGGACAAAAAGAGGCTATGCCTTCAAACCATATAACTACATATATGAAAATTTATTTATTTACCCATTTAACGTGTTTTACGCCGGATCTAAGAAAATTTCCCTTATGCAACAGCGGCCAGCATTATGATGGGAACCTAGCAGAACCCGGGGGAACATATATGAAAAGTACAATCAGTACGTACATGCATAACTGCATGCCTAACGTCTAACTATACATGTAGTTACAATCGTGCCATATTTCACTCATGAACTTGGCAAGGTTGCTTTTATATTGCTCCTTCTCCATATTTAAAAAATAAAAGAATAGACATAATTCTCTGGTCAAATTATTGTGACGTACATTCAACGTTAAGGTCAAGGTTATTGTGGCTTGTTCGACATTTTTTTTTTTTTGTATGACTAACTTTTCTGTTTTTATTTTTCTCAAAATTGCCAATGTTTGAAAGATAACCAGCCCTTCAGGTACACTGGTACATTCACGTACAAATCGCAGCAACCTGCGGATGGTCGTGGGTTTCCCCCGGCACTGCTCGCTTTCCGCCCACCATAATGCTGGCCGCCGTCCAATAAGTGAAATATTCTTGAGTACGGCGTAAAACATCAATCAAATAAATAAATAAACAAAAGTATTATAACAGCCTAAATGGGTACACTCGCTGGATAGGAAACCATGTACTGCAAACCGCACGCGGCCTGGAATGGGGATTAATGCACAGCACTGTGTCTCATCTTTACATACTATGTCTTTCCTCTCCCGTCTGCTACTGGCCTTTACAAAAATTGATACCATTAAAATAATATAACCGCTCAAAAAGGTATATTTGGGGTGGGAAAACCTATGCTGCAAGGCACAGACGCTCTGAAAGGGGATTAGTCGACAGTACTGTGACCATCTTTACATTTATTGTCATTCAGGACCGTTTGCTACTTCTCATAGTGTCAAAAATGCCTTCGGAAAAACGTGTATCACCAGGCAGATAACCGCTTATATCGGTACATTGGGGGAGGGGGGGGGGGACATAAGATGCAAGTCGTCTGGAATGGGGATTAAACAGTACTGTGTTCCATCTTCATATTTAGAGCCATTCTAGACCGTCTGCTACTTACTACGGTGTCAAAAATGTTTTAAGGAAAACGGGTATCACAAGGCAGACAACCGCTTACATAGGTACATTTAAGGATGCAGAGTCGCAGACGCCCTGAAATGAGGATTAGTCGACATTTCTGTACCCCATCCTTACATTTAGTGCCATTCTAGGCTGTTTGTTCTTACCACGGTATCAAAAATGCCTTTCGAAAAATGGGTAACATTCAAAAGAAAACCGCTTAAAAAGGTATACTCGAGGGTTTAGAAACCAGATGCTACAAGTAGCAATGGCACACAATGGCACTAAATGTAAAGACGGGACAACGTACTGTCCCTTAATTCCCATTCCAGGGCGTCTGCGACTTGCAGCATATGTTTTCCCTCCTCTTGAATGTACTTATATAAGCGGTTATCTTTTTAATGATACCCGATTTTCCGAATTCATTTTTGACACCGTGGCAAGTAGAAGACGGTCTAAAACGGGACTAAATGTAAAGATAATACACAGTACTGTCGATTGGGGGATTGACAAAAGCCCTGGCGGACAAAAACCCGCGGACAAGAGCCCCGCGCATAAAAACCCTGGCGGACAGAAGCCCCTTGATCAGTATTAAGAGTATATGGTGAATAGAGTCTAACGTTGGTAGCTTGATTGAGAAAACAAAGTCGTCTTTTTTCCTTGGCTCGAAATCGGTTATTTTCTCTCTAGGGCTCACAGAATGGTCAACCACCATTACAGGCTTCTCTGAAAACGCCAGAAATCTACAGATATGGTAAGCAATTTCTGTTTTATACACTTTCATTCCTGTAAGACCATAAATCTTATGAACATATCAATTATTTCTATCCCAGAGAAATATATTTTACATGATATACAAAATGGTTGATTCCAAATACTTGTACCAGGGATCAAACACTTGTAGCCAATATTATTGGTCCGCATTTCGGGGCATAATATAAAAAATTTTATTTAAGGACTAAATATATAATCTGGTTTAATTTAATTAATTTTGGGTTTTTAATTGCTTCTTTTACTGCTGAATAATTTTAATTATAATAATAATTATAATAACCTATATGTCCATGGGTATACATAAAATCATGAAATAAAAACACTCAGAACAAAAACGATGAGGTCGAAACCAAATTCGTTTTGATCAAATGGAAAATTTACTGTTGGGTTTCGACAATTTCACCTTTGTAAATTTCAACTTTTGCAGACAAAACTTACTGCTCAACACATTTTGTATGTATCATTTGCAATTTTATGATACCGAATAATTTGTAGTAGATCATACACATCCATATCGTGCTTACAAAACAGAAATTATGCAGAAACTTTCAAAAATAAATTTATGATTTTTTATTCTTTTTCGTGTTTGAAAATAATATTTTTCCTACAAACTATCATTTGGTTTAAATTTCTAAATAATCTATATTTTCGGTTACGTCTGTTAACTGCACATAAAACTGTATACAATGCCTGTAAATTGACTCAAAATGCACACGTTACAGGTGATACTGTGAATTAAAGTAAGCTATAACAAGTGTGCCATGGCGAAACATTTCAACCAATCAAACTGAGTATGGTGGCAGATGCTTGAGAGAATCAGCTTATGTGTGCTTGACCTAAAGTCTTCGATAATAGCATTAGTTTGACATCAGATAAAGTCAGATTTTCCAAATTTTTTTGAAAGCGTTTGTGTACAGTATTTTTGAGAAGAAAGATGTTGAACCAGCGTGCCTAACAGTGATGCGTTTGATGGCAATTTTTTTTATATGGCAAACGAAGTCACACTATATGTAATTCCACTCAACAAATATTTAACATCATGTCTTTTAAACTGTCGCACATGTTTTGTTGATTATTTAAGACGACGGGGCTTTTGTTCCCCGGAATATTTATCCGCGGTGCTCTTGTCCGCGGTGCTCTTGTCGTATAAGTAAAATATTCTTGAGTTCGGCGTAAGACACCAATCAAATAAATAAATTAATTAATCAAATCTGCTGTCAAACACAAAAAAATGCTTATTAGCCTCACTGTCACTGAGCTCGTGGGAAGAATTGCAGTGGAATATTACATTTGGTTTACGAAGAGAATGGTTTTGTAACTACCCTCCACTAGATTTGCATAATTTTGAGGACTTTATTGTTAGAGCGTGTTTGCGGATCATGCATAAATCAGTGCAAAAAAATCGATAAGGCCTATATACTGCGTTAATATTAATTAAATGAATATATTAAACAACTTCAAGAAATTGGCATAAGTTTGAAATGTGGACTTCTTAACTTTTCGTATTCTTAACTAGGATTAAGAAAAAACAGCGCAACGATAATTTTTATGAAACTATGATTTTTAATATGTTGTTTAGCATGAAGTGTAGAAGGCCTGGACTTTCCAGACCGTATCAGAAACATGCTATATACACTAAGTAAAAATAAATTTGTTTATGTATTTATTTATTCGACTTTTGTTTTACGCCGTACTCAAGAATATTTCACGTATACGATGGCTGCCAGCATAATAAACGAAGAAACCAAGATTATCGGCAGGTTGCTGGGAGACCTTATCACGTATAAGTACGACAGAAAAGAAAGCCAGTAGGAGTAGGAGCACGCAAACCCCTTTGCCATGGAGGTCCCCAGTTATCTTCACTTTCTCCTTGCCAATTATTTATTTATGTGATTGTTCCTTAACACCATAATTTTTCACCTATACTATGCCGGTAAGCTTTATGGGTGAAGAAAGCCTGAAATAAACCACCGACCGCTGCCAAGTTACTGACGAACTTTCCCATTCTACGCACATATAAATGCAAACCATATCGATGGAAGACAAGTGGTCGCCAATGAACGTTAGATTGAGCAAACAGTTATACGAGTGTAGTCAACCGTTCGCTGTTACCAGTGCCCCACAAACAGTTTGAGACGGGCAACTTACCTCGATTTGTATAATATTCGTCAGATTACTTACCACGAGACTTTTGACTATTGGGTGTTTCTAACAGTGTAAGAAACTTTAGAAGCAGGTTACATGTACCCAGTCGTAGTTGTTATTGTTTATTTATTATTGTAGCACTTGTTGTTGTTATTGCAGTTATTTCTTTGTGTAATTTCTGTAGATTGAAGTGAGCCACTAGTATTGTGTAGCCGCTGTGGGGTGATTTTGGACACTATGCTATACCATGTTGCTGCTGCTGTGTACAGCTTAGATATGTACGACAAGGAACTACATCTTGTTCTTCCCCTCACTATTTATTGACCTGATTGTTGCTTAACGGTATGGGGGGGGGAGGGGGGAGGAGGAAACCAGAGAGCCAGAAACAAACCACCGACCGTTGCCAAGTTACTGACGAACTTTCCCAGTCATAAGAAGTGCAGGAGAAGTACATATACACTGTACATGCACCTAATGTTGGTGAGTGGTAATCAGTCGTGAAGACTGAACATACGAGCGTCGACAACCGCTAACTGTTACCAATGCCCCACCAGCTGGGAGAGCGGGCCAATCTGCTTGATGTTTAATACGTTCGTCAAATTACTTACAAAGAGATTTGAGACTACTGCATATTTCTAACCGGGTCAGAAAACTGCAGAAACAAGGTATATACACCAAGTATAAATAAGGTTCATCTTCTTTTTCTCCTTTTTTATATTATTGTCTTTGTATTGTTGTTGTTGTTTTGATAATGATAATTAATTATTATCGTTAATACTAGTAGTATTATTAGTACTTGGCGGCAGCATGTACTGTGTGACAATTGCCATTACAATGCAGCTAGCTGTATAAGTACTGTGCAGTTATGACGCTTTCCGTGCTGTACAGCTGATGTGTGGCAGTCTGTGGGCACCAAACGGTACTATACGATTTCTGCTGGATGCTGTGCGAATGAGCCACAAGGTACTGCACAGCTGCTGTGGGATAATTTATAGACACCACACTAAATCATCCGACTTTTGTGGGGTAATGCGTTGATGATGCATTTCGAACAATCGTAGTTACCAGGCGATAAATAATTGAACTTGTAGTGTGTATTGGTTAATCTTTAGAGACGTTTGTTGTGCCTGTTGATTTAACACCGATGAGCTAGGTTTGCGAGAAACTCATTTTGACAGAGTAATGTAGGACACGAGAAAACCTGATTCCACACAAGGGATAAGGGGTTATACTTAAAAAGGTACGAACACATCGGCGAGCTGAGTTCCAAATGCATTTTTCAAGAACAAGATAGGGTAATGTAATGCTACGACTCAATGACGCCACAGAAGTCTAACCCTCAACTAGTTGCTTTACTGTTACAAAATTTTCGAAAAAGTTCTGGGTTGGTAATTTGTACACAGAGCACAATCTGAACTGCTGTATTTTTTGTATTACACGGACAGCCGACTGTAGCTAGCCGTGGTCTGAAGAAGAAACCCCAAGCCCAACACCCAGCGTTGTACCTTATGGTCCACTTACCGTGTAGGAAAAGACGAATGGTTGGGTTTGTGCCCTAATGTTAACAATGTCTGGACGCACACTGTGACACAATAGGTGATTAAGGGTGACAGAGAGCGTTGTTTGCTACTCTTACTGGAATAAATTACCCCTACTGAAATAATTGCTACACTAAGCGTCAGAAAGTTAACGCTTATATTGAAATAATTATTTCAGAAAGCGTTGCAATGGCTATTCGTATTGTAATATTACGGATTTTACTTCATTAAGAAACATCTGTAAGCCTTATTGACGATTTTTAAAATACTTTTAGAATGTGTGAAAAAAAAGTATTAAATTACCCCAAGATGGCATAGCAAGCATTTTCACAATAATTGAATCGTGAAGTGTATTTGCATCTATAATTTTCCTTGTGGTTTTCTGAATGCATTGACTGGACATTTGTGGATGTGTGAGTGGGTGTATTGATGTCTTTGTGGATGTATGTGTGGGTGTATTGATGTATTCGTGTTGCTTTATACTTTATTTACTACTCCCAAACTGGTGCTGGGGAGATGGTATGTTTGCACCCCCATTTGCCAATATGTCATTCCGTCAGTCCATCAGAAAAACTTTCCAAAAGTTATTTGAAAACGGTTCACTGTAGTGATTTGAAATTTTGCACAAGAGTTCAGCATGACAAGTCATAGATTAAGATCGAATTTCGGACACCTATGTGTTAAATGTTTTTCAGATCGGTCCATCACATTGGTATGGACACTCTGCGCCCTCGCACCAATGCCACACCTACTAACCACCAACCAGGGGCCCCGTGGCTCTGTTGATTAGCGCGCTAGAGCAGCGTAATGATCCAGGAGTCTCTCACCAATGCAGTCATTGTGAGTTCAAGTCCAGCTCATGCTGGCTTCCTCTCCGGCCATACGTGGGAAGGTCTTGCAACAACCTGCGGATGGTCGTGGGTTTCCTACGGGCTTTGCCCGGTTTCCACCCACCATAATTCTGGCCGCCGTCGTACAAGTGAAATATTCTTGAGTACGGCGTAAAAACACCAATCAAACAAATAAATAAATAGCCACCAACACATCCGAACACCAAGCCACTTAACCAAAAAACGCACATACCAACATTAACGCCCAACCCATCTCGAAGATGCCAAATTAAATCCACAGGGAAAAGTTCAGAATTTATCATGATGTTTTCAATAAGACTCTGTGTGCCATGTCAGAATTTATGGATGGATTGTATTGAAATAAACATTTCAACAAGCTTTGCAAATGTAACCCCTACTGAAGTGCCATTGCGAGGCTTGTTGAATTAATTATTTCACTAAGGCTACCAGTCTAACGTTTTATGAAATAATTGTTTCCATAAACGTAAGTGTAAAGTTTATTGAAACAATTATTTCAATAGGGTTAATTTATTTCAAAAAGAGCTGCAACAAAGAAATGTACGAAAATAAAAATAGTTGTTATGTGCTAGCGCAGCAGAATGACACAGGCGCCTCTCAACAATGCAATCGCTGTGAGCTCATGCTGGCTTCCTCTCCGGCCCTACGTGAGAAGGTCAGCAAGCAAACTGCAGATGGGCGTGGGTTTTCACCGGGCTCTGCCCGGTTTCCTCCCACCTGTCCGCCGTCGTATAAGTGAAATATTGTTGAGTACGACGTAAAAAAACCAATCAAATCAAATCCTTGGATATAGTATAAAACTCCAGTCAAATAAATGAATAAATAAATACATATAAATAGAGCATCCATCTCGTTGAAAAAGACGTCTGTGCTATCCGAATACAGTATGGTGCCATTAAAATGCAGAAAGTGCGTCATATGCCTTTTAAATTTTGCATGAAAGACGATGAATTCATTTCACATCTCTTCCTCGACAACCAAAACAATCAAATGATGTAAACCATCAAAAGATCTATTGTTTATTTCTGCAAATGTCTTGTCGCACGATGATAGGGCTCATCTATCATCTCGCTGTGTTTATTCACCTTTTAACCTCTGTCAGAGATGTTATATGTGAGCTGTAGCCATTACTTGTGTCTTGGCTTACTTAAAGGCAAAGAAAAGGTTAAATGAAGGATGCATTAGATGAGTAATGATTAAAAACTGTCCAGGGAAATAGCTGGATTTATCTTTTTTACGGTTTGTTTTACCCTAGTAAAATGTATTTGAATATTTTATTCTACGATGGCCTTTTCTGACCACAATGGGACCAGTGACGTCACAAAAGGTTTTTGCTACTTAAATCTACTCTACTTTGCTACTCATTAGACTGCTGCATGTCATCATTCAAAATGCAAATACTTACAGATCTATGAATGCTTCCGCTAATTTGACCTTGAAACAAATTTCTTCAGGTAAAAAGTATAGATGTGACCTAACTGATACCTTCTGGGTGGCAACAAACCACCTTAGAATCTGATCTTTTAACACAGATTTAAAATTGCAGAAATAAATAAATTCGGATATTTTCCTGGATAGTTTTTAATGGTGTTTCATCTGTATTTTATTTCTATTTTCGTTTCCTGTGTGTCACTGTTTCGTCACATTGGTAAATACCGATAGAAATTTTCAATGGCGACTGCAGGAAGCGATAATATCGTGCCAGTACTTCGTGCATCAGTCAGGAGTTACTACTACCCCACTGGTGTCTGTGGTATGGTGCCATCCGGCTGATGTATCTGTCGTATTGTGCTACCCGGCTGATGTATCTGTCGCATTGTGCTATCCAGCTGATCTATCTGTGGTACTGTGTTATCCAGCTGATGTATCTCTCGTATTGTGCTACCCGACTGGTGTATATAACGTATTGTTCTATCCAGCTGATGTATCTCTCGCATTGTGTTATCTGGCTGATGCGTCTGTCGTATTGTGCTACCCGAATAATGTATCTGTTGTATTGTGCTATCCGGCTGATGTATCTGTGGTACTGTGCTATCCGAATGATTTATCTGTCGTATTGTGCTACCCAGCTCATGTATCTGTAGTGTGGTGTGGTATGGTGCTATGGTATGGTGCTACGCGGGTAATGTACTTGTGGTATGGTGCTATCCAGCTAAAGTATCTGTGGTATTGTGCAACACTGTTGATGCATCCGCCGTATTGTCTCTGTGGTATGGTGTTATCCGACTGATGTATCTGTTGTGTGGTGTTATTCGTCTGATGAATCTGTCGCATGGCGCTATCTAGTTCATGCATCTTTGGTGTTGTGCCATCCGGCTGATGTATCTGTAGTATGGTGCTATCCGGCTGATGTATCTGTAAGTATGGTGCTATCCGGCTGCTGTATCTGTTGTGCGTTGTTATCCGGCTGATGAATTTGTCGTATGGCGCTATCTAGCTGATGTATCTGTCGTACTGGTGTTATCCGGTTGATGTATCTGTGGTATTATGCTACCCGGCTGATGTATCTGTGGTACTGTGCTATCTGGCTGATGCATCTGTGGTATAGTGCTATGCGGATGATGTATCTCTCGTATTATGCTATCCGGATGATTAATCTGTCGCCTTGTGCTACCAGAATGATGTATCCGTCGTACTGTACTGCCCAGCTAATGTATCTGTCGTATTGTGCCATCCGGCTGATTTATCTGTCGTATTGCGATATCCGGCTGATTTATCTGTCTTTTTGTGCTTCCTGGCTGATGTATCTGTGGTATGGTGCCATCTGGCTGATGTATCTGTGTTATTGTGCTGTCTGGCAGATGTATTTGTGATGTGGTGCTATCCCGGTGATGTATCTGTCGTATTGTGTTATAAGGCTGATGTGTCTGTGACATGGTGCTATCCAGCTGATGTATTTGTAATATTGTGCTATTTGGATGATGTATCTGTGGTATTGTGCTACCCGGCTGGTGTATCTGTCGTATTGTACTATCTGGCTGATGTATCCGTCGTATTGTGCTATCCGGGTGATGTATTTGTAGTATTGTGCTACCTGGATGATGTATCTGTAATATGGTGCTATGCGGCTTTTGTATCTGTGGTGCTGTGCTACCCGGGTGATGTATCTGTAGTATTGTGCTATCCGCCCGATGTATCTGTCGTATTGTGCTATCCGCCTGATGTATCTGTCGTATTGTGCTATCCGCCTGATGTATCTGTTGCATTGTGTTCTCCGCCTGATGTATCTGTCGTATTGCGCTTTTCACCTCATGTATCTATTTTATGGTGCTATCCAGCTGATGTGTTCGCTTTATTCCTCTGTAACGGGATCACATCTTCAGAATCTTCCAACAATTTTTCCATCTTTTATAGATTTATTAAATTCGCCTGAAACGATTTTGATTACAGAACCAAACAAAGTAGGGGCCTACGGCATTTTTGAAATGTTCCGTGTGCAAACAATTGAAGGGGGAAAAAACAGAATGGCAGCCTTCAATAGAGTTTATTACATGAATAATTTTCAACTTTCAACTTGTTTGGTCTTTCAAACAGGTATTGGGAATACAGATCATAAGTTCACATATAGTCTCATCTTAGTATGGCCGCTTGAAAACGTAGTTTTCTGTGTGAACTACGTGATTAAAGGATCACGTGCTCTTTATTTTGTTTAAAATGTTGTTTTCGCACAACGAAAATTAGGCCATGCCATATAACTATATATAAATATCCCGCTAACGGTAATAACTACAATAGACTCAGGCAAAAAATATATAAGCCTTCTTTTGTCTAGTCATATACCTATTAATCAGATCTGGTATGGCCGGACACACAAGATAAATGCTTGAACACCATTAACAATGTCTGACTTACGCGTAATTATTCCTGAAGGATAATTAAACTTTAGGCCTATTCCACGAAATAGCACGAATTAAATTACCTTACTACTCCAAAGAAACATTGTTTAGCGGGTTAATAGCATTTCTTTTTCAAATGATTTTTTTATGATTTATGCAGTGTATTGGGGCACGCATCACGTCTGTGGCACGTGCTTGAAACAGGCACGTGTCTAGTGCAGCTGTACCTGATGAATACCTAGTCACTAAGTCGTGACTTGGCTAACATATGATTGACAGCGACACTAAATCAGAAGCACGCCATATCGCCAACTCCCTGCATGATGTATCTGTTTTACTGGGATTTGGTGCTCGTGTCGAATATGTAGTGTTGACTGTGATGTACCTTGTAGAATTTGCCTGTAATGTACATGTTACTATAACCCTAGTATCCACCTGCTCAGAGAGAAACCCAGGATATTTCCTAACACCAAGTCTATCACCGTTTAAACCTGTTTGTCCTCTCCTTACGTCAAATAGATATTCCAACTATCTATAAACTTATAGATAAGCCAAGCAGACGGGATATAAGCTCCGGATAAGACCTTTGTTTACAATTTTTTGAAAAAAATTTGAAACCTTGGTGTATCGGATTAAAGTTTATTCACGACCAGAAAACATGACCGTTAAAAAGTTGTGTGCTTTTAGATGTTTCTTAATACTAGTACCAATTTTTTTTCATTTCGGATGGAACACAGCTGGTTACTGGAATTCTCTTCAACAACTACCCAGGCTTTTTTCTACAACTGGATATATACATTTTAACAGCGCTTCTCACAACACAAACTCAAATTATAAAATTAATGTCTCTGTATTCATCACATCAGATATTAATGTTTCTGTCTGCATCAATCTCATCACATATTAATGTCTCTGCCTGCGGCCATCCCATCAAATATTAGAGTTAGAAAAACTTCCAGAGTTCCTAAACTCCGATAGTATGGTCCATAAAGCTCAACTTAGAATGGAAATGTTAAACGCCTTTAACTCCTGTCACAAACATTTAAAAAAGAAATAAATGAAAGAACATTTATGCATAGTTTTAAGGGGTCTATTTAGTGATGCCTACTTCGATTTTTAGAGGTCTTTTCCTTTAAATTTAAAGTGCTTATTTCAGGAGGAATCTCAAACGAGAAACATCTGAGGATCCGATGGGGTCCATATTATGTCCAAATTTAAATTAAAATGGGATGGCCTTGTCGCCACAAACACAAACATTTTTATTCTGTTAAAATACTGCAAGTTGTAGAAGGATATACTGCATAGATGCATTTAGCCGCCTTAGCAGAATTAACTGGGATTGTTATGATGGTTACAGACTTATAAGTGTTGCAAAGCGATGTGCAAGAAAATGAGCAAGAGGGAACCCCATGAAAGCGATATTTGTGACAGACATTTAGGTCTTCCGTGAGGAATCACTAGAAATGCCGTCTGGTTTGTTGAAAATTCTCACCATATATGAGGCGCGGTTCTCGTGCGCTTTAAATATAGATAGTTTACGGATCTAGTGCACTCCGTGACTACACAAGATATCATTAAAATGTACAAAGACCTGTAGCAAGGGCTATGTTTGTTTTTGTGCTCCCATTCTATTCTTTCTTTTCTCCTGCTGTTTACAAGTGTTTCGTCTGTGTTTTGAGACGTTGTAAGGAAGCGGACGCAGCGACCCCTGACGAGCCTTAAGCGATGTTCCCGTCAACTCACAGTTCACAAGGGCCGGGTGTAATGTGATTCAAAAGCACCAAGAAAACTATGCAAGGTGTTGTAATCAGACATGGTGTAACAATAAGAGGAAACATCACTAAGCATTATGGTGGCGGCGAAACCCTTATTTTATATTTAATACCAAATTTGTATGTATTTAAATGAGCTCCTAAGTGCTACCTGAGTATGATGTCGCAGGTGTCATTCTTGACAGGATAGCGGAGACAATTCTTAAGCCCATCTTAGAGACTGAGGGAAAAAATAGTACTTGTCCTGCCAGTGGCGCCTCAAATATTGCCATTCACTCCATGGCACTTTTTTACCTAATTCTGCTTAAGCCACATGGTTTTAGGCAGTGCAAGTTCCTACTATTTAAGCATTTGTACTCTGAGGTAAACTGACAAGATGCTGTATTTCACCGGTTATGTGATGTATTGTGAGTAATATTCCATGCCAGCCTCTGCATGGCTCTCCATCCTTCGCTCTTTTTCTTGTGTTAATGGTGAAAGACGCTACGCAGCTCTCGTATAACCGCTTTGATGAGTGTAGAAAGTTTCGTTAGAAAATCATTTGTCTTTCAAAAGTATTTTATTTCTCTCTTTCATTGTTCCTTATCGTATATATCGTACTGACACTCACCAGAAAGAATTGGAGGGATTAATTTGCTTATTAATTATACCCGGTAAATGGTGTCTGTTGTGAATAAACACCAAATTCGGAGACGAGATATCAAGTCATAAAACTCACCCTAAGATACATGTTGATGTCGTTACCGGTATGCAATGGACACGATTTTCTAAAATTAGACGGCTGTCTGCGGTTTCTGTGATATCAGAAAGAAGAAACTACACGGGTGACAGAGGTTTTAGGAGGCTTTTCTGTACGCGTATATGAGTTCAGTGACCCTGTGGCAAAATGGGGTGACACAGATGGATGTAACTCCTGGTATTACGTTAGGGGTATATATGTCACAGACGATACCGACTCCCTCTGGTATTACGTCGTCAATTCTCGGTTGTACATATGTTAATTTAGGCATATATATGCCACAGACGATACCGCCTCCCTCTGATATTACATTGTCAATTCTTTGATTATGTGTACGTTTAGGCTTATATATGTTTATTTATTTATTTATTTGATTGGTGTTTTACGCCGAACTCAAGAATATTTCACTTATACGACGGCGGCCAGCATTATGGTGGGAGGAAACCGGGCAGAGCCCGGGGCAAACCCACGACCGCTTATATATGTCATAGACGATACGGCACCCCTCAATCTCTTTGCCATGCGATATTTTTTATTGTCAGTTAAACGGTCAACAGCAAGAGGCGAAACTGCGAATAGCGGTTCGATGTTGAAAGTTATAATACACTGACATACATTCTTTTTTATAAAAGTTATGTTTAATTATAGCTTTTGATAAAGATCATGACAAGCGAGCTACACCTTTTTTCACCTTTTTTCCGTTTTAATTTGCAGTGACATCTAGATGTAATTGCACATTACATAAGTCTCCCGAACTCTAATAGGTGGTTTTGTGTGATTGTAAGGCAATGATCGACGATCTGGCACATTTCAGGAATATTGCAGCCTTTTAATATTTTTGGGCACGAGACGCGAAAACATCTTAAAAGACAAGTACACAGAAAATGTCAGTCTGTCATTTTCAAAAATTCAACAGCTTTTCATTAACTTGATTAGGCCTACTCTCGTGGAAAAATATGTGGGCTAAAATTTTGATGTCAAAATTAAATTATTTATTTGCATCTGTTCCCATTTACTTCTGAAAAAATTTTCAGAGCAGAAAACTTTCAGAAAATATGTTTACACTGTAGTTCTGTCTGGGTCAATAAGCAAGTCGAAATTTTTAGGAGTTTGTCTTTTTAGACGTTTGAAAAATGAGGCTTAGATATTCCAAAGATAAGATTTTTATTTTAGTTGGCTGAAGCCTATTACACAAAAGAAGAATATGTTGTGCTGGGATGGGTTGATGGTATATATATCGACATTGTAAAAATAGGTATATATTACAAAGACAATACAATATAATTCATAAAATATATCCGTAACCCCTTTCGGAGAGATATACTCAACGCTTAGAGAGCTTTCCAAACACAGCTTAAGAGGACAGAAAAACCTGGTACAGTTTTTGAGAAGGAATTGTTACAGAGGAATGATGGGGCACAGCCAGTGGGATGCAAGCATTGAGGAATTCAGTTAGTTAGTGATTTGATAAGTGACCCTGGAGAACGTATTAGTCCAAGATATCACAATGCATACGTATTACACAACAATTTCTAAACACATATATACGGTTAAAAAGTTTGATAAGATATACATCAGAGAACAGACAAAAGGGTGCAAGATGGTTTACAATACACTCAAACAGGAGTGGTTTTTCAAAAGCGAAAGAAAATAATAAATCATTTGCTTAACGAGAACGATGAACTGAAGTGAAAAAGATATGCTGCACTATTAAATGGCTTTAAATGTGGTCCAGAGAAATCAGTTGAATCAGTGAATACATATCGTCCATGTTATGTTTGAAATCCGCATTGGGCTCTGCGGATTGAAGCCATACAATGCCACTCCATAATGTACAAAACACTTCACTATAACCTAATAATTTGGATGTGGGGGATAAAAACCTTAGGCGTTTTAAACATAAAAATATTAATAAGTGCTAAGAGTCCTAAGAATAAATGTATTTGCTGAGCCCTGAGACCGTGTATCTCTTCAGTGTGTCTTTTTCGTGTGGAAGATCCAAAAACCACAGAGCACCTGCAACGACAGCCCTGAGCACGTGTATCTCTTCAGTGTGTCTTTTTCGTGTGGAAGATCCAAAAACCACAGAGCACCTGCAACGAGAGCCCTGAGCCCGTGTATCTCTTCAGTGTGTCCTTTCAGTGTGGAAGATCCAGAAACCACAGAGCACCTGCAACGAGAGCCCTGAGACCGTGTATCTCTTCAGTGTGTCCTTTCAGTGTCGAAAATCCAGAAACCACAGAGCACCTGCAACGAGAGCCCTGAGCCCGTGTACATCTTCAGAGCGTCCTTTTCGTGCGGAAGATCCAGAAACCACAGAGCACCTGCAACGAGTGCCCTGAGCCCGTGTATCTCTTCAGTGTGTCCTTTCAGTGTGAAAGATCCAGAAACCACAGAGCACCTGCGAGGAGAGCCCTGAGCCCGTGTACATCTTCAGAGCGTCCTTTACGTGCGGAAGATTCAGAAACCATAGAGCACCTGCGATGAGAGCTCTGAGCCTGTGTATCTCCTCAGTGTGCCCTTTCAGTGCGGAAGATCCAGAAACCATAGAGCACCTGCGAGGAGAGCCCTGAGCCCGTGTACATCTTCAGAGCGTCCTTTTCGTGCGGAAGATCCAGAAACCATAGAGCACCTGCGATGAGAGCTCTGAGCCCGTGTATCTCTTCAGTGTGTCTTTTTCGTGTGGAAGATCCAAAAACCACAGAGCACCTGCAACGACAGCCCTGAGCACGTGTATCTCTTCAGTGTGTCTTTTTCGTGCGGAAGATCCAGAAACCATAGAGCACCTGCGAGGAGAGCCCTGAGCCCGTGTATCTCCTCAGTGTGCACTTTCAGTGTGGAAGATCCAGAAACCACAGAGCACCTGCGATGAGAGCTCTGAGCCCGTGTATCTCCTCAGTGTGCCCTTTCAGTGTGGAAGATCCAGAAACCATAGAGCACCTGGTACGACAATCTGAATATGTCATCCCTATATTTCAAGTGCGTTCTTTAATTTTGATAGTAATAACATAGTAAAAACGTGTTACAATAATAAGGATGCATGACATATAGTCCTATCCTTTTATTGATTAAGCCACTGTATTGCAATTGAATTTCAAGGCGCAAAAACAGGAGTCGTTAGGGGAAATGATGAGGAGAACAGGACTGTCGCCCTGTGCCAGCGATAATATATTTGTTTGTCTGGATGCCCGTCAATCTTATTTTGGTCGTACCACTACATTGTCCTAAGTTAGCCACGTGTAAATGAGTGTTTAGCCAGACCATTAGGAAATCTCCCACGGGCAAATGGTACGTAAAAAACAATGTTAACCTGATATGTAACATTCTACACAGAACCGCAACACTGTGTTTGTACTACTCTGTCTACAGATTTACGAGGTTTGTGCAAAAACCGGTTCTTTCTGAAAATCTACTCAGCATATTCTAAAACTACATGAACTGCGCTCAGTTTGTAGCACCAGTTTCTGACCTCTTCAAGTTCCTGTATTTGTTTAATTATCTCCCCATGGACATTGACCAAATTACTGACAAACACTCTCACCTGTATTGTATATAATATTAATGTTGGATGAAGACAAGTTATCTTCAACGAACGTCAGGCGAGGCAAACGGCCTCATATGCGCCTTCGCCACCAGTACTGCACGAACGAGGAGAGACGGACACTGCCCAAAGTTTTGCAAGAACCTTGGTCATAAAGACTATCTTAAACTGAACATAATCCTAACTATTAGCCTTGTTTTTCAGTCTATACAGAAACCGCAAACATAATCAGGAAAGCTCCCACTGCTCGGTATGAGAGTATAAAACTCCAAAAGTGCAGTGGAAACATTTTTCTCTGGAAGTTCTAATTTACATGATAAAGGTTTTATATTTTGGAGAAAAAAAGCAAAGCATATATATAGGTGGCACAAAATACTTTGTCCTATTTCATCAGGGTTGTTAGCAATCCGAATAAATTCAGCTGGATGTCTAGCTGAGTTTATTGAGATTGGGTTGTTAGTGGTTTCTGAGTTAAGAACAACACTTTAGTTTACCAATCAGCTTGTAAACAGTTGCACTAGAATACATCATATCACCATGACAATAACACTAGTTCATATCATTAAAATCTGAGCAATCCTTTCCGACGACTACATATTTAAACTCTGACTCAGCGCGTTTGTACTTTGGTCTTGTTTTTACCCGAGCGGAAATCCAACAAACAAGAGATGAGAAAGCAAAGGTACAATACGATTGGTGATAAGAAAATCTTAGTTTCTTTCAGAAGTTTGTTTCATCGTTAACTGTCCCGGAGAAAAGAACGGAGATTGCGTGTTACCGTGTTGAGAAAACAAACTATTTTGAAATCAAATGAACACTTCGTTTATAATCATTAAAGATTTTAATCTGTTTTTGAACGGATATCCGGCAACTTTAACCGGAACATCGGCGACAGCCGGAAAACAGAAATCCCGTATCATGTGGCCAGCAGCATTGCATCAAACATGTTTTGTGCCTGTGATGTTCTTTATTCAAAATTCATTGGAAAGCCACACGTCAGGTTTAGTTTGCCATCGTCTTTCTCACAGAACACACAATTATATGTAAATATAAAAGTTAGCTAATGTAAATCCAAGCAATGGAATGTTAAAATGACGTTGATTATTTATATTGAAAAAGTTTACATTTTTCTGTACATAAATGCAAAGCAGGTAATCCAAAAGTCGTCCCTGAAGTTTATTAATTCATAAGATTTCTGCAATATTTTATCACCTATAGGATAGTAAATTTTGTGTTAATGGTATTAACACAAATCATTATTATTCTGTGGTGCTTTTTTAACATATGACTACTTAACTCTACAAGTTTTTATCTTCAGCGCTCATTCAGTAGCTTAATGTTGATTATCGACGTCTACATACACATGTACACCCTTACATAATAAATCTATAAATCAATAATCTATTGTTTTATATCATCGAGTTGCATGGTGACCCACGAGTACGGTGTGAGAATGGAGTAAATCAATCAATAATAAGAAAGTTTGAGATCGTTTTCATGTGGGCACATATAGATCTTCGTGAAGTTTTCGTTATGTTAAATCCTTCGCACCCTCCAACAACCATGTTACAGTGGGTTTGCCGTAGTATGCCTGGAGATATCCCACCTGTAGGGAAGGTCATTAAAGAGAGTATTCACTTGTCTTGATTTTGGTGTTGATGTATTCCAGAAAATTAGAATCAAAATAAAAGAATATGCGTAAGGTAGCTGAAATATTGAAGTGCGTCTGCTTTCAGTGAGAGATCTTGTTTTTACAATTTCGAACTGTCTCTATATGATAAATGTGCGAGTGTAGAAATAGAAATTCCAAGCCGCGTGCGACGGCATAAAAGAGGATGTTTACTATTTCCATTTGTCTCAGATAAAAATAGCGGGAAAAAAAGAAACAAAAATACATTTTACAGGCCTCCCAGATAGTAGGTTTTTAAGGCTGCTGCTTTTAAGGCTTTCTTGATTACAGACACGGAGTATAACATGCTCTTAATGGCTATGTGTACACATGTAAAAATACTTAACCATAGGCGCATCTGCATACATTTCCTGCTGTATTTCCAATGGTAGAATTTGTGTAAATGATGTAATTGAAGTATCGTGTAGCTAAGGCAAACGGTGAAAGGTTAACGTAAGTCTAGGTCTTAGCTGTCTATGGTTTAAATTTTTCATCATAAATAGCTCAGTTGCTGTCTCATGGAGGTAGAAAATGGACATCTGAACTGTTGCAAGAAAGCGATGAAAACAATGTACCACCAATAGCGTCATTAGAATGTTCTGACTGGTATCTTCCTAAATATAGCAACTTTAAGAAGGAAAGTAATCTGCTTCTGCTCGTTGTAGAATAGCGCATAAAGGAAACCATAAGTAAAAAGTTGGTGGACGAATTACGATGATGAAACAGGGCAATGTTATATTTTATAGTTAGGAAAGGAGTTGATTGCCTCGAAAATATAATCAGCCTGTATGTGGTTGCAATCTCTCTTAATGAATTCAAACACGGTTATCTGAACGAGTAAAGAGATATCTATTTAGTAAGTTACAGAACAGAAATGCTGACCTTTGTTTTCTTATCGACGCTCACTAATGAGCTAAGCAGCTCAGAACTATTGGATTTTTTTATTTCATTTGTGACCTTCAATTTTCACTTGGCAACAACAAAATTGCATCGTTAAACAAGAATGACAAGTAATATTTGAACAATGACGGCAACGTAGTGGTCCAGTGACCACAGCGTCCAAGACTGTGGTGGTGACCTGTCTCAAAATTGATGCCTTGTGTCAAGGCTGGTGTCTTTTGCCATGATTAGCCTTGTCACAGTAGGTCTCTTGTTCCATGGTTTGTGCCTTGTGTCCTGGTACGTCTCTTGTTCCATGGCTTGTGCCATGTTCCATGGCCTGTGCCTTGTGTCATGGTCTGTGCCTTGTGCCATCGTCGATGTCTTGTGTCAAGGCTGGTGTCTTGTGTTTGGGGCTGGGGCCTTTTGTCATGGTTGGCCTTGTGCCGTAGATGGCTTTGTATTCTATGGTCTGTGTCTTGTGCTATGGTGGATGTCTTGTATCAAAGCTGGTGTCTTGTGTCATGGTTGGTCTTGTGTCCTGGATGGTGTCTTGTCCCATGGTCTGTGTCTTATGCCATGTGACATGGCTGGTGTCTAGCGCCTTGGCTGGTGCCTTTTGTTATGGTTGTCCTTGTGTCATGGATGGTGTCTGGTCGCAGGACATGTGTCTTGCGTCAGTTAGACCGCACCATATAAGACGTCATTGGAAACATCCTACTGCAAGGTCAACATATCGTAGAAAACTGGAAATACTGTTGAAAGCGACCTAAAACTACTCAGCAATTGACTTTAAAGAGCCCATAAAAACGCTTCCAATCCAGCCTGTCTTTGCTTCACTGTCTCATATACTGTTCAATCTTTTAACATCTATAGATGCTGCATTGACATAATGTCGAATTTCAAAGTCTGAGTCTTATATTATCAGGGTACACATTTACACAAGTAGATTTCTTTTCCACATCACCCACCTCATGCTTGTCTTACCACCTTTGATTTCCAATTTATTTTATTTATTTGATTGGTGCTTTACTTCGTACTTAAGAATATTTCACTCATACGACGGCGGCCAGTATTATGGTGGTGGAAACCGGGAAGATCCCGGTGGAAACCCACGACCATCCGCAGGTTACTGACAGACCTTCTCACGTACGGTCGGAGAGGAAGCCAGTATGAACTCACAGCGACGGCATTGGTGAGAGGCTTCTGGGTCACTACGCTGCGCTAGCACGCTAACCGACTGAGCCACAGAGGCCCTTCTTTGATTTCCAATGCCTACCTCATGATTTCATTGTTAACATTGGGGTGTCGATTAGCTCAAGGGGTCATACAGTAGTGCTGACAAAATTCAAGCTTTAACCACGGTTCGTGGCTGTTGAAAACTTCCTCATAAAAGATGGATGGGAAACCTGTAAGCATAGCTACTCTATTGTGTAAATGTATAAAATAACTATGCCTGATTTATTATCTTGTCCTTGTCATAATTCAGGCAGAAATTATGTTTAATTAATTAAAATATGTCCCACTTTTCAGAAGCAGTAAGACGCAGAATGCTTTTAGTGTTACAAACAATAGGGGATTAACTCAGGCACCCTTTTCTCACGATAACAGGGGATGATAATCTAAAAGTTTCACGGTTTTGAAAAGAGATTATTAAACATTAAATGTGGTACAACTGAATGAATTCACTCTACATCTATTTTCATCTTAGACAATTCTGCTGAGTACAAGTTTCATCCGCACATAATCGAGTTAAGGATAATAAGACATACTGGCTAGTTTGAGCTTAGCATACATGCATAAGTTATCTCATATCTTCATCTAAATGTATAGCTAAAATGTATACTAACTCTTTCAAAATAGAAATGTTTCGTAAAACAACCGGTTATAGACCTTGACTGCCTCCTCGTGCCTCTATTATGACAACAATACTCGACCTATTGCAATACCTATACCGTGGAGAAACTCGTGCAGAACTACGGCTTCCATGACTGAACAAATTGCCGTCACAATACTTGACCTATAGCAGTACCTATACCGTGGAGAAACTCGTGCAGAACTATGGCTTCCATGACTGAACAAATTGCCGTCACAAAAATATGTAAATTCTCAGTCATAATTCTCAACCTTAATCACTGCAAAAAGTTTAGTGATCAACGTTACTCAATCTAAAATTCTCCAATTGCGACACTAAAATTCTCATCCTTAGTCACTTTAATATTTATAACTTCAGTCATTGTATAACTGTCGACTCCAGGGCCCAGGGTACAAAATATTGAACGACAGTTGTGCGATAAAAACAAAATGCCGTAAGCCACTTTGTGAAATTAGTCCCAGTCACTGAAAAATTTTCGACGTTGTAAAACTGTAACAGTTTGTAACAGTTGTTACAATTGTCATTGTACAATTCTCAATCACTGTATAAATCCTTTAACTCGTTTATACTCCACAAACTTCGAACTTAAATTACAGGAGAAATTCATGACCTGATTATTTTTTAGCCAGTGCTTGTTTATTATGCTTAATTAATTTGAATACTTACGCTTCTGAAAGTTATCTTATTCTGCAATTCAAGCCTTGCCTCTGCAGAAAGATTCTTGTAAAGTATAAATGCTATTGAGAAGTTTGGTGAAACATTGGAGGGTGGAAGAAAGATTGCAGCGCAGTGACGATTACCTGCCAATCACAACACTAATTTCATAACGGACTGTGAGGAGAGATAGCACCAGCTCCGTGATTTTCCATTAATCACTAGCAATGTTTTACTTTTGCTGCAGTATTGTTCTGTTCCCATTAGCTGTCAGTTGTCAAGAGGCGGAACATACTGTCATAATCAAGGAGGAGTTTAAGTTTGCAAAGATGGATTTCAAAGTCTCTACAATATTATACATGCACTTAGTGCATGCTCTTATACATGTTTTTTTAAAGTGAAACACAATATCAGAGAAAGATAACAAATAAAACTTTGCAATGTTTGGGTATGGACCAATGGAGAAGTTTTTAGGAAACCGGTTGAGCTAATTAGGCGATTGGTTGTATGTGAATGATTGTCATACAGGGCATGATGAAGCCGTTAAAACCTGGGCACGTCAGAGCCGGCTCACTACTACAGCCTTGCTATATAAACCGCGCGCAATAAATACCTGTAAATCACTTGTTGCCCCGGGACAGAAAGCTGCGGAATGTATCCCTACATCACCGGTAAGACACATTCCTATTACTGTTAGGGGGACGCTGGCCGGATGCTGGGGTTAGCCTTTGTCATTTCTATAGTGACGCATACTCTTTGTTTACGTTTTCGTGGCACGGCATCGTTGTATGATCGGCTTCTTTAATTTGTGGTTTCGCTGCCGTCCTTACTACATATATTACTTACACACGGACTAGGCTGGGCACCGCGGAGATTGCCCTCAGATTGTCTACATGCATACGGGTAAATAGGTTACTTTTATATCCTGTTCCATACCCTCACATAGGTTCAAATGCAGATGTTTAATAACTCGATCAAACTCACTTACATAACGCCAGCGGACATGGAAGTCTGGGGAAGTCACATGGCACTATCCTGTTCCAGAGGTATTTAAAAGGACAATATCGCATGGCACCATCTGCTACCTGCGCTGTTTAAACAAGCAAAGTATCATGGCACTTTCTTGTATTGGAGCTTATCAAACGCAAATGCTCATGCTACTATCTCAATGCCACGTGACATTATATTAATCCCATATTAGGGCTGCTGAAACGCACAACGTCACATCGCACTATTTTGCATCAGGGATATTTAAGAGCAGAAGGCGAGATAGCATTACCTTGCATATGTACACATTTTTTCTAGGAATCTTCATTTGGTTAATATTGCGATTTGTACTTATTAACCCTTGCTGTAGTCGGATTTGTATATATAAGTGTGTATAAGCGTTATAATAATAGTAATAATAATAATCAATATTTTACGTCAGATATTTTTTGTACCGTAAATTTCGAGATGGTGATGGTTATTTCAACAATTTACCTGAGTTTGCTATATACACATGGGTGAAACTTGCTACAAACGAAGATATAAATATAAGTAAAATTTGCCATGAGCGGCAGATTCTGATATATTTACTAATGTTAAAATAAATCCTTTTGTCAATGGCTTGCCACCAGAAGACAAGGTTTTGACTATGCTTAAACGTTCAAGAATGCCACACAATACAAAGTATTAACAAACTAAATCAATCTATTACCATCGAGAAAAACGATCTTGTGTTTCATGTTGCCGGAATTCAACGGTTTATAACGGGTGGCGACTGGTTTATATAGTTATTTAGTTCATAGGTGTTTCACGCCGTACTTCGGGTGACGACTCCCGCAGAATTGGTTAATATCAGTTTGCCCAACATCCTACTCTGTAGTGAGCAGAAGGTTTGCTGAATGTGTGACTCTCCTGTAGCTCAGCACATACATACGATACTAGCACTAGCAAAAGTGATTTGTGCTTTATACCTATATCTATATGCTTATACAATGACAACAAACCTTATGCCCATTCCTCTTATTCTTTAGTACCACATTAAACTCCAGTAAACGCATTAATTAATCATTCCTAAATAAATGTTCATCGATGCGTCGTATTCGCATTCGACCTTTGGAATGAGAAAAGCCCAGGGAAGTCGCTTTCATAATCCGTGCTCAAACGATATGATCTGAAAGCCAGATTTCACCGATAATACGTGTGACAATTGCCAACTATCACATTGTCTGGTTTTACTATGTGATATAGTCTTATACATTGTATTCATCCATAAACCAGTATTCTGCTGGTGGACTATATAAGCATTCCCGATGCCTGGTCCCTGCTGGTAGACTATATAAGCATCCCCGAGGCCTGGTCCCTGCTGGTAGACTATATAAGCATCCCCGAGGCCTGGTCCCTGCTGGTAGACTATATAAGTATCGCCGTGGCCTGGTCAATGCTGGTGGACTAAATAAGCATCCCAGAGCCCTGGTCCCTGCTGGTAGACTATATAAGCATCCCCGTGGCCTGGTCAATGCTGGTGGACTATATAAGCATCCCCGAGGTCTGGTCCCTGCTGGTGGACTATATAAGCATCCCCGAGTCCTGGTCAATGCTGGTGGACTAAATAAGCATCCCAGAGCCCTGGTCCCTGCTGGTGGACTATATAAGCATCCCCGAGGCCTGGTGCCTGCTGGAGGACTATACAAGCATCCCCGAGCCCTGGTCACTGCTGGTAGACTATATAAGTACCCCCGAGGCCTGGTCCCTGCTGGTGGACTATATAAGCATCCCCGAAGCCTGGTCCCTGCTGGTGGACTATATAAGCATCCCCGAGGCCTGGTCTCTGCTGGTGGACAATATAAACATCCCCGAGGCCTGGTCCCTGCTGGTGGACTATATAAGCATCCGAGAGGCCTGGTCCCTGCTGGTGGACTATATAAGCATCCCCGAGCCCTGGTCCCTGCTGGTAGACTATATAAGTATCCCCGAGGTCTGGTCCCTGCTGGTGGACTATACAAGCATCTCCGAAGCCTGGTCCCTGCTGGTGGACTGTATAAGCATCCCGAGGTCTGGTCCCTGCTGGTGGACTATATAAGCATCCCGAGGCCTGGTCCCTGCTGGTGGACTATACAAGCATTCCCGAGGCCTGGTTCCTGCTGGCAGACTATATAAGCATCCCCGAGGCCTGGTCCCTGCTGGTGGACTATATAGGCATCCCCGAGGCCTGGTCCCTGCTGGTGGACTATACAAGCATCCCCGAGGCCTGGTCCCTGCTGGTGGACTATATAAGCATGCCCGAGTCCTGGTCCCTGCTGGTGGACTATATAAGCATCCCCGAGGTCTGGCCCCTTTTGGTGGACTATATAAGCATCCCTGAGGTCTGGTCCCCGTTGGTGGACTATATAAGCATCCCCAGGCCTGGTCCCTGCTGGTAGACTATATAAGCATTCCCAAGGCCTGGTCCCTGCTGGTGGACTATATAAGCATCCCCGAGGTCTGGCTCCTGTTGGTGGACTATATAAGCATCCCGAGGCCTGGTCCCTGCTGGTGGACTATACAAGCATCTCCGAGGCCTGGTCCCTACTGGTGGGACTGTATAAACATCCCCGAGGTCTGGTCCCTGCTGGTGGACTATATAAGCATCCCCGAGGCCTGGTCCCTGCTGGTGGACTAAATAAGCATCCCCGAGGCCTGGTCCCTGTTGGTGGACTATACAAGCATTCCCGAGGCCTGGTTCCTGCTGGTAGTAAGCATCCCAGAGGCCTGGTCCCTGCTGGTAGACTATATAAGCATCCCCGAGGCTTGGTCCCTGCTGGTAGACTGTATAAGCATCCCCGAGGTCTGGTCCCTGCTGGTAGACTATATAAGCATCCCCGAGGCCTGGTCCTTGCTGGTGGACTATATAAGCATCTCCGAGGTCTGGCCCCTGTTGGTGGACTATATAAGCATCCCTGAGGCCTGGTCCCTGTTGGTAGACTATATAAGCATCCCAGAGCCCTGGTCCCTGCTGGTAGACTATGTAAGCATTCCCGAGGTCTGGCTCCTGTTGGTGGACTATATAAGCATCCCCAAGCATGGTCCCTGCTGGTAGACTATATAAGCATCCCCAAGGCCTGGTCCCTGCTGGTGGACTATACAAGCATCCCCAAGGCCTGGTCCCATTGCAGTCTTTTAGCCTGCGTTTGTTATAAATGTGATAACAACGAAGCATCCAGAGTAATTCTAGCCTAGTGACGCCGAATAAACTGCAACTAAGATCAATACGTTTTATTGTGGAATTCTGCTCAAGCTGTGGTGTTTTACGTCTCTAGTTTTAGGCATATACAAAAATCAGAATATAATCTGACTGAGATAAATACCGGATTACATTAATAATATATATGATAACAAGGTAATGTCTTTCCGTCCAGACATATATTGTGCCAATTGCCTTTTGGTCGACAAACCCTATCTCCAAAGAATCTTCTAAAAACTTTATGTTCTTCGCATGAAGTAGGTAAAGCAAGAGGCTTTTTTGTGGAGTCCAAGGGGAAGCATACTGTCAAGCATTAACTAGTAACGCACTAGCTCTTTCCTGAAATTAAGTTGAATTATAGCGCCACGCATATTTTGTAGCGCTCGAGGTCTTTCAGTATAACCCCAGTATGGCATAACGTCACGGAGTAATCTGTAACGCACTGAAGTCTTTCAGCATAACCGTAGTATGGCATAACGTCACGTAGACGTTTAGCGCTTAAGGCTTCATCGCTCAATTCAAAGCATGGCATAACGTCACGGAGTAACTTGTAAGGCACTAAGTCTTTCAGCATAACCTTAATATGTCATAACGTCACGCAGACTTTTAGCGCTCTAGCTCATCGATCACATTCAAAGCATGGCATAACGTCACGGAGTAACTTGTAAGGCACTAAGTCTTTCAGCATAACCTTAGTATGGCATAACGTCACGCAGACTTTTAGCGTTTTATCTCATGGCTCAGTCAAAGTATGGCATTAAGTACGGAGTAACTTGTAACGCATTAGCTCTTTCAGTATAACCTTAGTAGGCATAACGTCACGCAGACTTTTAGCCCTCTAGCTCATAGTTCAATTCAAAGCATGGTATACGTCACGGAGTAACTTGTAAGGCACTAACTCTTTCAGTATAACCTTAGTAGGCATAACGTCACGCAGACTTTTAGCGCTCTAGCTCATCGATCAATTCAAAGCATGGTATAAACGTCACGGAGTAACTTGTAAGGCACTAACTCTTTCAGTATAACCTTAATATGCCATAACGTCACCCAGACTTTTAGCCCTCTAGCTCATCGATCAATTCAAAGCATGGTATAACGTCACGGAGTAACTTGTAAGGCACTAACTCTTTCAGTATAACCTTAATATGTCCATAACGTCACGCAGACTTTTAGCCCTCTAGCTCATCGATCAATTCAAAGCATGGTATAACGTCACGGAGTAACTTGGTAAGGCACTAACTCTTTCAGTATAACCTTAATATGTCATAACGTCACGCAGACTTTTAGCGCTCTAGCTCATCGATCAATTCAAAGTATGTCGTAACGTCCCCCAGTAACTTATCACGCTCTAGCTCTTGCACTGTACCCAAAAATATAACATAACGTCAAGCAAGTGGAGAGAAGGCCTCGATGAACTCTAAAACCGTGGAATCTTAACATCAGAAAGGTCAACTTAATTTTTTAGCAGTCATACTCTGAAACAATTATTGTTACGTCAATGAATAAAGAACTATGATCACGCAAGATTTCGTGAGGTGAAGGTGAGGTGATTAACGTCGAATGTAGATAGAAATTCATCTTGCAAGAACGGTCATGATATTAAAATCGGCTATTAAAATAAGTTTCTTGACGATCTCATGCTCAGTGACAGCAGAGCAAGTTTAAGGAGTTATTAGTAATTCCAAAGGAAAGTTAGAGACATCTATTTGGCAAATATAAGTGACGTGTAGGGCATAAACCACCAATCAAATACATAAATATGTCTGATTTTTACATGTTACCAAGTACAGGTGTTTGTCAGGACTTCTGAAAAGTTTAATCAATCTAAAAATAACAGATCAAACCAGTTATAAAAAATCAGCATCTTCCCATTAATTATGGTTTATTTTGAATGCTCCAGTATCAACTGGAATGCGTTTGTACATTTTCAACACAAGATGGGTTAGGCAGTACAGTGTGACTATTCAGTCAATTTCTGTTTCAGGCACGCGTTACTTGAAGTTCACATTTCCCACAAGACATAATATATATATATATATATATATATATATATATATATATATATATATATATATATTATATATATATATATATATATATATATATATTACATACATCAAATTTCATTTGATTTGACAGTTTATGTAAGAAATACAGTTTATACACAGAATTTCAAGGACTTGTTTTGATAAAACGCGATGAAAGCCGCTGTTGAAAAGTTAAAAAAACTTTGTGAATTATGCATGGCCACAAGAATTTTTACAAATACATGTGGATCTTACGAAAGGGCCCGTGGCCTATTGAACTAGTTCACAACTCCTTTCCAGATACTTCTGACAGTACTTTTTTTTTCATTCTTAGACTTCAATGTCATTACATTTTTATATACGACGGCAGTCTTGTTCACGCATCAAGGAAACCATGCAAGGTTCCTATAGAAAAGTCCAGATCTCGAGACGTACCTGTAACACCACCACCACCACCACCCACTACCCAACTCCAGATTCCACCAACCCTCTTTACCGTACACCTCACTCTCTTGTATTTGTCCCCTCAACTTAATTATTAGTCTCTATTTAACAAGAATAGCTCGCATTTTTAAATTTCAGAAAATACCACAAAGGTAAGGTCACCTTTCAAACATGACAATAAGAGCTCGTAACTCAAAAATACATTTTTGATCTGGATGAAACAACTTGAAAAGTTGTATACGTGTGATGGATTGACACAGGATTCCTTATAGGTTATACAAGTAAACCTATATACACGCCTACAGCCTCTTGTCATTTGTGAACACTCCTTGGGCAATCTTAGTAACTAGTATCAGGTCTTTTACAGTAGACATTCCTGAGAGTTAGAATTAGCAGCGCAGAGCCTTCGCAGTTGTTAAATGGCATGCTACACATCAGAAAGTATTTACATACCTGCGGAGATTTTAAATCAGAACACAAAACCACCCCACACCACCTAGTGACACTCTGCATGGAGATCAGGATGAAGCCATCCTTGTGGTACAATGCAAGATGATCCTTGTCGTACAGTGCAGGATGATCTTTGTGAAACAATGTACATGTAGGATGATCTTAGTGGTACATTTTACAACGCAGGATCGCCTTTGAGTTACGATGTAGTGTGTCGTACAATGTAGGATGAAGAAGACTGTTGGGTAAGCAGTGCTTGTTGAGAATTCAAGCTTAACTGGACAGCAGAGTAAACAGTGTGTTTGTGGCTAAATAGGACTCTGGATAAGATTTATGTATTTATTGATTTGATTGGTGTTTTATGCCGTCCTCAAGAATATTTCACTTATACGACGGTGGCCAGCATTATGGAAATCTTCGACCATCTGCTGGTTGCTGGTAGACCTTCCTAAGTACGATGCTGGATAAGAAGTGTTTTTGTAGAGACATTCAAGCTAAATAGTAACGATGGATAAGAAGTATTTTTGTAGAGACAATCAGGATAAACACTAACGATGGATAAGAAGTATTTTTGTAGAGACAATCAGGATAAACACTAACGATGGATAAGAAGTATTTTTGTAGAGACAATCAGGATAAACACTAACGCTGGATAAGAAGTATTTTTGTAGAGACAATCAGGATAAACACTAACGCTGGATAAGAAGTATTTTTGTAGAGACAATCAGGATAAACACTAACGCTGAATAAGAAGTATTTTTGTAGAGACAATCAGGATAAACACTAACGCTGGATAAGAAGTATTTTTGTAGAGACAATCAGGATAAACACTAACGCTGGATAAGAAGTATTTTTGTAGAGACAATCAGACCTATTTAAATTAATCTAGAATGCCATAACCTCTAGCAGTTAAATGTATTAATAGTTTTAACGTTTTTCCCACTGCTTTTCCTCCTCCCAGACATCAACTCATAAAATTAGATCGTTAACAAAGAGCATTGTGTAGCAGCTATCACCCTGCAACACGACGTTTTTGGTGCGTTTTTATGTTAATTGTTTACATAAGCTATCAGTATATAATTAAATATATTTCTGTTTTCAGCAGAAAATTTTATCTATGAATCATAATTTCCTTAACGACTGCTGCCAAAGGGAAATACAAAGCTGCGTCGTAAACGAGATCATTAGGTGGTGAACAAGTGCATCCTTCCAGTTTCATGGTACATTTGCAATGGTTTCGATTTTAAGCTTAACAGTCGAGACATTTTATGACATTAAGTGTCTCCTAACAGTAAACAAAACATCCGGTTACATAGGTTGACGATTACAGTCATGTAATTACTTATGCGCGTGACCAACTATTGTAGGGTTCTGTATTACAATTATCTATGTTAAACATTCTTTCTTTACATATTATTTTGCTCATCAGGGCTAAGAAAAGGTGGAGCTCACTCTTCACTCTTGCATAGGCATAGCAAAATCTGACTTTCATTCAAAAGATTCGAATTCTTGAAGTCTCGCTCGTCCAAAACAGTTTGTTTTTTATGTCATTTCAAGCCAATGAAACTTGGTGCAAAGGGCAAGCGTAGTTCGCCATCTGATGACTTCAGGGTTCTTAAAATTAAGGTCTAAAGCGTGAAACATTATAAACTTTTCCGTTTTAGAACTTAGATTCTTTTCTTCATGCATATTTTGATGTATCCCTTTTTGCAGTTTATAATAAAGACACAATTATGGGATCGAAAAAGCTTACGCTGCGATCGTGTGGTATTTTGCAAAAAAAAATAAACGTTGCAAATAACGACTGGCAATTTTTAGATAATTTTTAAACCTGGTAAACCCCCAGAGTGACTTTTTAAACATAATATGATATATGGCCGCAAAATGAACAATCTAAAACACTAATATATCGCTTACAATCTTGCCGTCAGAATTAACATCACAATGCTCAATGCCAACCTTCCCCTACTGTAGCACATTTTAAGCAAAGTGTACTTGTGCAAACAGAAAATGCTTTATACTGCTGCATGCTATTGCATAGCATACATAGTGAATTTGAAATTTACATATACGGTTCATATGCACGTACTTTTATCCCTTTCCTTACTTCATAAACAAGTGATTTAACGTAAAAACACATTCTTACAATTTAAAAAATCAAAAATTACAAATTCAAAAGTTTAAGGTTATCCGCGGTGTAAGAAATTTGAGGGAAAATACAGGTAGTTGATAATATATAGTCCACACAACCCTTGTTAACAGTCCTTATATTGATTTCTCCAGAGACTATATCTGAATTAAGTATTTGAATTTTCTTTTGATGTCGGCGGAAAGTGGATGTGCTAAAATCAATATAAATTAAAATAATATCAATGTAAAACACATTTAATACGTGTATCATACAAAAATAAGTAAAGATTATTTAATAATGCAATGACCAAAGTCGAAATCCTACCAAACATTAACTGTTGTACCCGGTGTGAGTTATGTCATCATGAAAATATTTTGCAAGGTGAGAGTCTTCGTAAACTTGAAGCAACCACACTGGGTATTAATAGCTTGTGTGCTATTTAAAGTTATTGCATTAGACAATATATGAATGTTTTGCCATCCACATGCGGCAAAAGAAAACAAAAATGGGTAATATTTGAGATGTTGAATTGTGACTTTTTAACAGACTGACAAAGGTTATTTTTCTTTTCTTTTTTTTTTTTTTTGAGTGATGGCTGCCATCAGCTCTCTTTGCCCAAGTATTAGTTCTGACAATACTATGCAATTAGTCACCCACAAAAGGGGTATTTCTTGTCACCTGTCACAAGCGTTGGATCTTCCAGTCTGACATTGCTCTTTACCTGCATGCAGATCACGTATGTTTATTTACAGACTTTAAACAGGAAGGCTTGTCCAGGTATAATTCATGGAAGACAGAGTATATTGGCCTATTGTGAGAGCTGGAATATAAACTGACGGCTAAAAGAAACTTTACGACTCCGTGAGTTAAATTTAACCAGCCTTTTCAGCAAATTTATACCAAATTATTGTAGGAAAACATTGTACGTAGCATATTCCCATGTGCAACAAAACAAGCGTCATATACGCCCACACGAATTTGTTTTGAGACAACGAAGGAAGTTGAAAAATCACGTGATCCATGGATGGCTGCAATTGCACATGTAATAAGTGTGTAAAAATGTTACACACAGCACACTGACTAAAAAGCACCAAAGTAATGCCTCGATTGACTCCAGAACAACTCGAGATGGCCCTGGGTATGGTATCCATGGGAGCCACGCATGCCCACATTGCAAGGACCTTCGGCTGCTCTCTTGTAACTGTGTCAAACTTGATGCAACGTTATAGACAGACAGGGCAGACATCGGACAGGCCAAGAACAGCCATGCCTAGGGTAACTACGCCCAGAGAAGACGGGTACCTCCGCATCTTACACCTGAGAACCGATTCTGACAGTGACGTCATCGCCAATCAATGCCTTAGGTCACCGGGTCAGTCGGCAGACCGTGTCCAGGAGACTCGTGGCTCACGGAATTAGGGCTTATCGACCATTCAGAGGGCAGTTGTTGACAGCCGAACATCGTTGCCAGAGGTTGAGATGGGCTCGAATTGTACGCCACTGGCAGCGACGTGATTGGCAACGTGTTGTTTTCACGGCTGAGAGCCGCTTCTGCCTGTTCCGAACCGATGGCGAGTTTACCGTCGAAGAGGCGAACGAACGGCTCATCATGCGTCCACGAGGTGGTACCGTTTGGTGGCAGCAGCGTGATGGTGTGGGGGTGGGATTTTTGGAGAGGAACGGACACCACTGGTCATCATCTGCTGGAACCTAACCGCTTAACGTTGCGTGGGTGAAATTCTACGTCCTGTTGTACTACCTTTCCGTCAACAGCAGCCACGTGGTGTCCTGTACCAGCACGACAACGCCCGACCCCATACAGCTCGAGTTGTGCAGAACTTCCTGGACAACAACGATTTCAGCGTATTCCCGTGACCCGCACGTTCCCCAGATATGTCCCCACAGAACACCTGTGGGATACCATGGGTCGTCGATTAAGACAACGGCCACACCTTGCAGCCAACCGACAAGAACTGGCGTTCGCTCTCCAAGATGAATGACAACGAATCCCACGTCATCTCATCAGACGACTGACTTTTTCTATGCTTCGGAGAGTTTTTGCATGCATTGAAGCAAGGGGTGGCCACACGCGATATTGATTGGTTTTGATATTGACTGATTTTAAAATAATCAACTTTTTGTATACTCTGTCCATTGTAACCAAGATGGAATGGCTACCCTGCTCTGTTTGTTCACTTGTAAAATGATTTGAGGGCTGCTTAGTCGGTTCTTACTCAAGACTTTCAATAAAGCCATAGGTCTTTTCAATATATTAAACTTCAGTCATCCTGCTTTTTGCTTTGGTAAAGTAAATTGATTTCACCTGCTTGTAAAGTTTCTTTCGCCGTCAGTTTACATGAAAGAAGTCAGTCCACATTTTAAACATCACCTCAGAGTTCCCTTCTATAGGGGAGAAACGACCCTTAACTGAATCTTTCTGTTTAACAATTTCTGAAGCCCTATAGATATCTGATCATCTCTCAGAACCCCCCCCCATCCCCCCCCCCCCCCAGTTCACACACGCGCGCGCGCGCAGAAATATAGAGAGACAATGTTTGGTGCTCTAAATGTGCATACAGGCGATACTCCACAGATAATGCGTCCTGAAACACTTTTATTCCGTTTAAAAGGTGTATGCTTCATTTGCCGGTAATCGCGTGATCTGGTTTATGTATCTACGAAATTTTAAGCCGCGCATATGTCTATAGTTGACTGAGTAGTTTAATAAAAAAGAAACAAGCATATAACGAAATAAAAAAATAACGAAGTATTCCAACTTTAACTGAGTCATACCGGTACTTAGCAAAATGTGCATGTTCATATGTAGGCTAAAGTATGCTGGCACAAAAGCACAATTAATAAAGATGTCTGACGAGACAAGCCTGCGTGGTAATAAGCATTAATGGTGTTGTTTTAATCTCAGTTTAACAGGTTTGGCAACTTACATGCAGTAATGAACTGATCTATACGTGTAGTTAGATTGTGTAGTGAGCATATCTTGTAACTTGGCATCAGTTGCAAGGTTGTCAACACCGTGGGTGATCAACATTAAAAATATTAGGAGGTCAATATATAAGTGATAAATTAAGGACAGATTATAGTTCTGCTAAAAGAAAACATTGCACATGGTGGCACAACATAAAAGGTTGTACCTCCTTAAATGCAATAATCCCTTTCAGCGCAAATCTATTACGTCTTTTAGCTAGTCAAATTTTCTTTCTATTTAAGAGAGGTGTTAATAAGCTCAGTTTTACCCAAAAATGGGATGTATAGGCTTTATTGAAGGCATTCGCATATCAGTGGTTCTACTGACAAAGCCTGTCTTTAGTATCTTGCGCAATTAGGGTGCGGCCTTCCCAATACAGCTGGAGGAACATCTTGGACATTTAAACTGGTATAGACGGTATCTCGTCCATATTCTGGCAAAGCATGTTGGGTTTTTTTACTTGTGGTCATAGTCTGTGTTGACTTTCTTCCCTTGCCATCGATCGCCCCCGACTTTGCATATTTAGGCGATATGACGTTTAAAGATCTAGGAAACGTATACAAGAAGCACACCTGATAAAGCCATTTAGTCTCATATGCAAATTAACTATGAAATAAAGTTTTGATATCTCAGTCATATTTTGATATCTTAGTCAATTTTTCAGTCATATGACGACGAAGGAATCAGTAGGGTGCATGTACGTGTAATGTGCCTCCTTGTAGCAGGACGGATTTCCACCGCTCTTTTATTTAGTGCTGCTTCACTGAGACGACTTACCGAAGGCAAGTAAGCCGCCCCGCCCGAGCCATTATACTGATACGGGTCAACCAGTCGTTGCACTATCCCCTTCACGCTGAACGCCAAGCGAGGAAGTTACAACTTCCTCTTTTAAAGTCTTAGGTGTGACTCGATCAAGGATTGATCCTGGGTCTACGGTCCGATGTTTAAAATGGATGAGCTATGCTTACTTTAATTATATTCAACCGGTAGACGGGTTGTTCTTAATGTTTTTATTCATTACACGTCAACGCCGTGTCTTAATAAATGATGAGTATATTTGTAGACGTGTGATTTTAATAAATTACTGTTAAAAGCAGATTTACCTCAGATAACCCTTCACAACTTCCCTATAGAGTAATATTTTTTAAATTATGTAACACAGAAATTAATAGTAACTGGAACATTTATCCACTTTTTAGCTTCTGTATTATAAAAAAATGTTCAAAGAAATGCAATGTTTGTGACAGTCGTTAAGCAGCAGATTTTCGGTGTGTTAAAACAGACAGGCAAATAGCTGCTGTCTGCATGTTGAACTACAGACCTAAATGGCCCAGATACCAACTAGGTATGTCAGCATGGCTAGTGTGGCTGACAGTGAACTGACGATGTACTACGTATGAAGGCACTCCCTCCCGATTGACCGGCTCTCCGTACACATCTCCAGGTGGATTAAATCGCTCGAGGGACGTCACACGGCACATGCGGCCACACTTATGGACAAGTGAAACAGTCAAACCTGGTCAACGTGTATACACTAAAGCAAACGAGATCTGTACAAACTTGCACTGACCAGCGATCCACAGGGCTATTTATTGTACATTTATTGGAGGCAGTCCGATTTGGGTGGGCTATGTAGGCCTATAAATTTCATTAATAAAAAGCGTGTATTTGTAAGTCTTGTATTTATCAACATAACTCAAATGTTTTTGGCACACACAGCGCGCATGCAGCTCACTAACCTTCTCGTAGTTACAGTTAGGCTGCCGCTATCGCTACCTGTTAGTTAGCTAACAGGTACTGTACATATAGTTGATGTAACGTGTCACTGAATATAACAAGTTTTCAAACGCATTTTGCGCCATAACTACCTATAGTAGCAAACTGATTACACGGGACTAAAATTAAGAGCAGTATAGTTGAACTGTCTGCTGAACAATGTCCAACTTCAGAGCAGTAACAGTTTCCGATCCCGTCACCTTCAGTCATATGAAAAACTGCACTTTTCGGGTTTAATTGCAACTATCATGAAAACTATACATCGTAAAAAAACAGAAAACCAGAGATTAACAGGCCAGATACATGTAAATGTATAGTTGACGAGCCTTACAGTCCCATTACAATTTAGCAATTTATATTGCTCTCTGAATGCTGTAACTGGAGACCAAATATCAGCTTGATCCGAGCATTGACTCTGAGAAGACAACTGTCATACAAATTGGTCAACTAACACTATGGCGGGAAACGTAGGTCACGCTTGAATATTATTTCTTTACCGTTACAATGTACTTTTGAATACTTACCAGCAGTTAAATGCATTCATGATGAACAGTTTTTAAGGAAATCAATTAAAAAATGGCTGAAGAGAACATTGCTTAATCGTCCGAACTGGAACAATATACACTTCCAGCTTTCAGCTTGCTTGACGCCTAATAATCGGAGAACAAAGCTGTTTTCTAGAAAACACAATCCTATCTCCATTTTTCTGAACTAATACGTACTGAGTTACTTTATGACTAAATAGTACAGTGACTAAGGAGACACCACGTGTCTGTAACAGTTGGCGTCTGCGCTGTACAGTCGGCACAAGACCTTATTTTTCTTAACCTGTATTGGTGTAAAAACTACTTGGGACATGCTACCTGGCGCCAGGCTGGCGTACCTAAAATTAACATCTACATGTGAATCACGTATCAACTGGGAAAAGATGTCGGCCTCTTACTGAAGTTGTTTACCCACGAAATGTGGCTCATGAAAACGAGCAAAAAACGTTATCTTATAACATTTTACCTCACGAAGTCAACACAACTGAGTTAGCCATTGTTATCCTCTGGAAAATATGTGCCCATAATTAAGTCTTATTAATAAATGAATTGTTAGGATAACATTACAGCATTTCAGCCAAATCGTGAACATTTTACATCCAGTAAAAACTAGTCAAAAGTTTCTTGACATGAAACTTCCAACACCCAAAAAAAAAAGACTATTCTGTTAGTCCTCTTCACGCTAAGGATGTCTCCAATGCTGAGGTCTTGATCTCTATAAACTGGAGACCCGACTGGTTCCCCACCGCACTCTCCGACAGGTTAAGACCTAGGCGTACACGTAATATAGATATGTGCAAGAAAGTAACAATATATATCGATGATCAATTCCCATAGCGTTTGATCTATATGGTATAATTACGACTGTCTATTGTAAACGTCACAAAATGCCAGTTTTTCGTCAATTTTTCAAGTGAATAGTTTACTATTTAAACTAAAAAGTCCCACAGATTCGTAATAATCATCTTATACTTTTCTGAGACATCAATCAAAGTTAAAGGTTTCCAGAAAAATCAGAAATTTTGGAAACTTTGACACGGTTTACTAATATATTTAAAAGAAGAAAAGTTATGGAAAAATTAAGGGGCTGTTTTAGCTAAAGTAAGTTCAGCTACATGTGTGCAAAATTCCAAAGCATTGTTTTGAAAAAAATAAGCGAGAAATAAAAGTATTCCATCACACGATTGTCTCAAAAATGAAAGGGAGAAAATGAGCAAATTGTCTTGAGGAGCCTGTGCGACAAAATTCGTCATTGATTTGTATGGAAATTAAATTTAATCGAGAATTGTCCAGTCTCCTGTAAAAATGTGAATATATCAACCAACTTTAAAATAACATGTCAAATTTTAATAATTATATTATTCCATGAAGGCGTCAACTGGCGTTTTATCTTTATAGTTCTGAGCAAAACCTGCTGGAATGTGTTTATAAACCCCTCCCGCGATGGCGCGCCTTGAGGTGATTTTTTTAACAAAAAAAGTCTGAAATCAGTCAACTGGAGGAAAATTCCCATGCCTGAAAGACAAATTTCAGCCTTCGTTTTAGGGGGTAGACATGGAGTTCAGTTTCCTTAAAAGTGAACCCCAACGCCTTTATTTTCATACTAAATGTTCTCTAGACACAATATTTTTGCTGTGTGAGTATGTAAATTGCATTTAAAAAAGTTAGTTCCCTTTTAAAAACCCCATTAAAGTTGGACCGTCTGCCTATCTTGTCGGCCGCGGAGCACTGGACGAGTGACGTCATGCCGTGAAGACCTGCAGGGATTATGTATTGAAAAGCCCTGCAAAGCGTTGACAAATCCGTACATGAGGCCCCTACCTACTGTGTGCTTTTCCTGAAGGTATCGTATGACTAAATCTATCATTATCCCTACGTGTACACCTCTTACTTTGCACCCCGAAAATCATATACATGTAAGTAGAGTTTTACTACAAATTTGAAAGATACCAGAGCTGTATTGGATCCTGGAAAAGGGTGTACAGCAGAAGGACTGATGGCTGATTTTCGTTGACATACGGGCCACCGTAGATTACGAAAACGGGCTCCCGTCTGGCTTTTTTCACACGAATTGGGCATCCATGGATTTATGGTAATACCCGTAGAGAATTTAGCGCGGTTTCGCAGTCCACAGATTATAATTTTTATAGCTAAGTCCAGCGATAGGCCTGCCGGCTGTGAAACAAGGTTCTATGCAGTCGGGCCCGCTGATTGTGAGTTGCAGTGACGAGAAGAGTCTGTCGCTCAACACCGGTGAAAGTAACATTCGAGCTAATCGTTTATGTCTTTAAAACGTATCACCGGCGAAAATAAATAAGGCTTGAATTCTATTGAATGGAAATTGCGATTTATAACACACAAAATGCCAATTTCAATTTTGTCGAGATTCCCCTCTCTGTGGGGTCAGACGGAATAGGGTTGAGGTTGGGACAGACGGTGTGGGTTGGGGTGGGGTAATGGGGGCGCTAAGTCGGCCCGGTGAAGCCATGCAGTGTCTGAGCACGTCACCTTGACAATACACGGTATACATATGTATATAAGGCTAAGAGCCAACTAGTGTAAGTGAATAGAGATCTCGACCAATGTAAATTTACAAGCAATGAAAAAGATGCCATCCACCATACAACGGAAATAAGAAATCTGAAGAAGCTGACGCCCGAAACAATGACACGCTTTTGGGAAAAACTAAAACTGGCTCAACAAACCATTGTAGGGAAATGTATAAATGAATGCGTTAAAGTGTTTGCTTGAACTAAGAAAATCAAAATGACCCCGACTGATCAGTTAAATACGCCAGGCTGTTTGTAAGGCCCACACTGGCTTCATGGACGGTGGTACATGCAATTTACCAGAGACATTTATGTTCATAGCAGGTTATTAATCTCCCTCAGTAAGTAAATCCGCTTAAGAAAACACTACAGCGTTGGCTCACAGCAAGATATATTTTTGCGAAATTGAAGGTCTTTGAAATTCGAATTTGGCTTTCATCTTTATGTGAGAGAAAAGATAATAAAACGGAGAGTCAAAAGGTGAAAAATTCTAGTATGTTTAATTTGGTGTATATACGCATAATTCCTGCTCCTATTTATGATGATTGATGCATGGGTACAACGTCGCACTCGCTGAAGCCAATCGGGTACAGCGTCCCACTCGCTACAACCAATCGGGTACATGAGGTCTGTTAAAGGAGAAGAAAACTAAAAAACATGACAATATAGGCTAAAAAGAGCACATTTGGTGGTGCCTGCTGCATAATTGTGCGATTTTTCCTCGTCATACACGTAAAGCCTGAATACGGCAAAGCTGGCATAAATCGCTGCATACATCGCATCCTCCATCTTTAACAGCCTGTAATTTACGCTGGGGGTGTGTTCCCTCTCAGCCAATGCGAGTCGTTAAAACTGCCGGCTTGTTCGTGTAAACTCGGAACCTAAGTCCAACATTCCGGTTTAACGATCGTCAAGTGGAAAACGAACTGTACTGTTCGCTACTTTCTGGGAAGAAGACTTCTACCGGAAATTTACGAACTGCCCTTCGGCGTTTTCCGACGGCAATTCTCCTAACACAGAAGACTTCAGGACTAGTTCTTAGGCAAAATGGAGTCGCCCACAGTTGACGTTAGCGCGGACATTATTTATAATTTATCAACTTGAGGTACATATTAGAATGTTTCTTATGGCATGCACCTGCGAGGAAATGCATACCCTTTTCAATGTTATTTGATTCCTATTTAAATTTTCTTCTTCTTTAAGGCCGGTTCCACTCCGGCTGTACGTGGGAAGGTCTGCCAGCAATTGCCTGCGGATGGTCGTGGGTTTCACCTGGTTTCCTTTCACTACCGGTTTCCTCCGGGCGTCGTGATATAAGTGGCATATTCACGAGCATGGCGCAAAACAAATAAATAAAAAAAGTAAACGCCAAGGGCAATGGTTTTCCCCCAGGCCATGTCCGGAATCCATCAACTGAAAGTTAGGCACAGTCTTAATTTACTAAACTTAACCGTTTGGACACCCTGGCAGAAGACGTCCTCCATTACACATAACATAATGGCTTTAATACTAGATTAAATATACCCAAGCAAATTATAATTATAGGATTTATAACTAATTTTACTTCACTGTCCTCTACATATATTAACTATAAAATACTAAAACAAGTGAAATCCTTCATCACAGATAAACATATGCCTATATATTTTGATATTATTGCAGATACGCGTAATTAACCCAGAGATTTTCTGTAATCTTTCTTGTTTTTATGTTTTTCTTTAAGAACTTCCACAGATGTCTCACCTCAGTGATTGTTGGGCGAACTAAGCCAATTTTATTATTAGGCTCGCTCTATAGTGCAGCCAAGTTTCTAATAAAAAGACGCGTAGCTTTTTGAAAATTTTGGAAAATAGTTGAGGAACCCAGATACTCGTAATGAAAGAATTAGAATAACAAAAAAATATATACAAACAAACAAACTAAAGCATTGCCAACATTTGAACAGGGGTTATAACCCCCCACATCCACCCCACCCTCCGCCCCCTACTCCAAACGACTATGGTTAAGGACAGATGGGATTTAATCATTACATGCAAACGTGCTTCAGGCAAAGTTTTCCCATTAATGTAATCAATCTACGTGGAAGCCCATTGGAGCGATCACTGCGTTTCGAGTAACCGGCCCCGATAGCACTGTTGGTAGAGCGTCCGCTTCCGGAGCGGTAGATTCAGGGTCAATCCTGGGTCGAGTTACACTTAAGGCCTTACTTGCCCTCTCATGATATTTTTGTTGTTATTGAAAGAGCGATGGAAATCCGTCCTGCATCAAGGTGGCATATTATAGGCATTCTAAGGATTCCTGTGTCGTCATGTGACTGAAAAATTGTTAAGTAAGAGGTTAAACCCCAAGCACTCACTCACTCACTCACTCCGTTGCGCCGTATGACAACTTGGCAACGCAACATTTTTGTTGCTGTGGTGCTCCGCCGCCCTTCATTTCAGAGGAACGCGGTTATTCTATAAGTAAAATATTGTTCTGTGGCGTTGTTGCCCAGTGCCATTCAGTCTGACAGCAGAAAGGCAGAAAACCACACCAATTTAGCTTTAAAACTTTTTCAACTTTTGATATACATGAAGGCCTCTAGACCTATCCAGTGACAACACAATAAAGCGACTCATAACTTAAAATGTTGCGTTGCTTCTGATTCGTCCTAGGGAAAATTTTTAAATGTAGAATGGCGCGGTCCTCTCACTTTTTGTGAATGAAATCAAAAAGATCCTCAATGCAATAACACGACATTTTCTGATTGTTAAATTTCGTCTACCTGTAAAACATTTACTTTATTGCGCATGCCCGGGAGCCTATGGAAAATACACCAGCTAGGATTTTTGCAAGTTTCGCTGGAGTCAAACCTGACGAGTGCTCTGCATGGGCGAAGTAGAAGGCATAGCAAAACAAATAAAAACAATAAAAAAAAAGGAGTGTTGACAGTAATATTAGGAATGGTAGGACAAATTGTGTTATTTTTAATTTCCTTCATACTAATGGGGGGGGGGGAGTTATTTTATTTATTTCCTTTGACCATTTCTCCTTTTCGTTATGGTCATTCGAACGCCACATAGCAATAAATAGGTATGGCTAAGCCAGCAGTGTAGTAATATTAATATCTAGCCTACCTTACCTGACATTTTGAACTTGTTTTCCTCGGTGTTCCGTGTTTAAGCTGCCGTAACTTCATGCCCTGCTGAACAACGTGTGGAGCAACGTGACCACGGATCCTGACCTAAAAAAGTCACCCAATAAAACATTCCGTCTCTCCCGAGAGATGTAATGTACAATTCTATTGGTCAAAATTCTCGGAACGAATGCAAATTTTGCGACACCTGCTGCCTACGTCACAAGTGTTTTGCTTTGGCCGATGGGCTTACAAAACTAGGTCTGCTTGATACGTCAGTTCGGCTAGAGGTTTGGGAAAAAATGTCGACGTTTGGGTTTCATTCTGGGATGACTTTGAAAGCTCTATTGGAAAATCCCAACTTGCAGAATCCTCTGCTCAGTTTCAACGGTAAGCATTGTGATTCTGATGTGTTTAAATGCAAAAACACGATCGCATGCCCATCGCCATTTTGAGCTGACGGTCTGAATCCTGTGTCGTAAATCATAGGTTCATCGCTGATATTGTTGTTATTTACTTCGTTTCACATCCAGGCTTCTTCGCCTGGGCATCTCATGGACTTACGGGTCCGTTAAAATCAAACGTTTGACGTGACTGCGGAACAGAAAGCAAATATGGGAATGAGTTCCATTGCCTGGTGAACGGTGACCCAGGTCGTGACCTGTTTAGAACAGAGACGCCTTGTTGGCTGTCTCCGTCCACTAGCACTAAGTAAGACGGTTGGTGGGGGGGGGGGGGGGGGGACACGTTAACTCTTGTTAAATCTGCTCTACTAGGTGAACGGCCGTACTTGCACAGCAATAATCTTTATTTCTACTCTTGATATAAGAAATAAATGTATGATTTGTGTGGTAATATTTCAAGTTCACATGACTCAATGGATATGTTATGTCGTTAAAACATCTTGTTTTTGTAAGATTATTAACTGAAGATTATATAGACTACAGTTATCGACATAATATTGTTTTTCATTTTGGGTATAGTAAAGAGCATAGCAGCCAAACACCGGGCCTGTTGTACGTGATTTGCAAAAGGAAGCAGGAATGGAGGGAATAGAGACAAGTGTTTCAGTGTCTCCTGATGTCATTTAAGGATCAGTGTGCACACCTCTTTTCACAATATTTGTGCATAATAGCCACCACCCCCTTGTTGAATACACATTCAGTCATTCAGGATATTGCTAATAGGCTGCCTGTGTGACATGAATCCCCATTCATTCATTCAGAACATGTTTAGTAGCATGTGTCTGATATCTGTTGTCATGGTGCGACTGGTTCAGTGAGGCAGCACTAAAATTAAACCCTTGCTAATGCTGCCATGGTGGCTATAGAGGTATAAAAGTTAAGCAACATGTACTTTGTGAAAGTACTCCAAAGTTCAAAGCAGAGATACTTGTATTTATGAAAATCACAGCATATACGTTATTTAATACGGGTAAGTTGCTAAATGGCTCCTCAAGAAGCAAGCTGGCTCATTAGCTTTAATTCACACATTTGACTCAGATTCAGAAATCTGTTGCGAGTGATGACTAAACCTAGGAGAGTATGTGTGAATCCTTGTCCGGGTAACTTTGTCAGTAAGCTGCAAAGAAAGTTACTCACCTTTGACAGATCAGTGTTCCCTGACCACACAGATTTTGTCTTCCAAACAATCAATATACCTGACCAAGGTTGCCCTAATTTTTAACATAGCATCAATGTGAACATGATACAAAAATGTTAATTACTAATTTCAGAATTTTTTGGGAAATATTCAAGGCACAAACATGTACCTGTCATTGGTACACTTAAAACACTGATACGAGTCATTTATGCATGTTGACGATATTGTCTGGTAGCATCTTTGTATGTGTAGGCATTATACATGTATTAATATCCAAGTTTGGTTTGGCTTGGCTTGAACCCATGAGTCGTCACAAGACATTAACAGTTAGGAATTAGAAATGAAATACATGTAGTTATTTTTCTGCTTTCATGTAAAATCTCAGGCCGCACATGCACTAGGTTTAGTGACCCCAAAAATGGTGCTGGAATTTGTATCAGTACTGTGTTATGTATCAATACTGTGTTTGTGTTTGGTGAACTGGCATTAGAAGTGTAAACTTATGCTTGACAGATTCTGAAAAGAAAGATGGGAAAGAATCTCCACGCATTGACATGGGTTCTGCATTCCTGGGGCCAAACCTGTGGGAAAAGACCTACGATATGGATGACTTCAAGCTGGAGTACATGGACTTGGATGAGTTCCTGTCCGAGAACGGCCTGCCTATAGCGACTGACGACGCAAGCAACCATTCTCAGCGGAGCAGTGGAAGCAATAGTAGTCTTGGGAGAGGCCAGCAAGGACTACGGCTGGAGATGCCCAGCCCTTCGCAAGGTCCCCCACCAGAAGCACCCACTACTCCTCCTGCTAGGTGTAGTCCCCCTTCCAGTCCAGGTACATTACCAATACATGTTCATGCAGCTGGTAGAAGCTCAACTATGCCTTTTACTCTCTCTGCACAGTCATACGGGTATACTCATTTGTGTTCATGTATTCCTGTAATAGCAGGAAGCTTGTGAGAGCTTGTGGCATCTCTATCCTGAGTATGCGTCATGCAGTGAATGTCTGTACAGTTTGAGCCATCCTCCTATCTTCCCTCCTTTATGACAAGCAGATTGGCATTCAAGATTTTTTGTGATAAACTCAGATACCCACTCGCTTTAATTGTTATAAAATACATTGTTGTAGCTACATGTACCTTTTTAGGAGGAGTGGCTTTCAAGCAGCATATTTTGTAAGATTAAGTAGTTTTTTTGTGAAAAACATGTCTCTAGATAATTCTGTCACAAGGACCTCACCATCTTAAAACTGGCAGCAACCTCACTGAGCCTTTTACTTTAGTCAGGTGTAATGTGAAACTACATTTTTCTTCTAACAGGGCCCATTAACCTTACAGGTACCTGTCAAATAAAAGACAACATTAACAGGATTCAGGCCCTTTATTAATTAGCTCTTGTTTTTCAAAGGGTCAGTTTAACAGAGAAATTTTTAAGGATGACCCTGTTTGCATTTTTACAGTTACAAGTACAAATTTATATATTTGGCGTTCATGTAGATGTAGAGGTACTGTTATTCTTCAAACTTTGCAGATGATTGCAAGCTTTTTATTCAAGCATATTCTGAAGGCATTATTCGGTGTAGACTAATAAAATTATACTTCGTGTAGAGCCCTGAATTTGGCCAATCCAACCAATGTAGTTTTGTCTCCAAAATCTAATTATAAATGTTTGTAAATAGCACTGAAAGTTGCTTTTTCATATACGAAAAGGTTGAGGAATTAGGGTAATTTATACGTATTCCATACCTTAATGGCTTTGAATTGTTTAATCAACTAAAATTTAATTTGTATCTACATGCTTTATGGATAGATGTATGTTTTATTGATAAAAATTGACAGTGTGGATACAGTGGAGAGGAAGTTTTTACGCTCTACTTCTCCCCATGAACTACTAGTATGTAGTTAAACATTGGTTCTAGTTCAGGTCTGTCTCCAGGCAATCAAAACTTCCTGAGAACTATGCAAAGCTTTATTTATTCGTATTTCAAATAAATATATTGTCTTGTTTAATTTCCTGGTTCAGAATAATTGTTATTAAACACAATAGCTTTAAACTTCTACTTGAATTTTATTTTTAAAATGAAAACAAAATTGCATTACTGAACAAACATCTTGGATTTATCTGTTCTTGCGGATGTTAACTACTGATGTACATACCGTTTTTTTTTTTTTTTTTTTTTTATGTTCAGGCATAAAATGGTACTGTTTCTACACTCAGCTGACATAAATAGGAATAGGGACATAGCATTTTATGAGCATATATAGAGATTACTTTTTCATTGGGTTTGTAGGCCAGATATTCTCTAATTTGCCGTATGTGATAAAGCAAGAGTAGAATCGTGAAACTCTATCAGTGATGACTTCAAAAAATCATCCAGATCTGACCTATGCATAAGTTTTGCATAGTAATAAACTTGGTGTTTCTCATAGGTCATTGGTTTTTCTGCAGTAGCATAACTGCTCTAAAATTTAGGTAAAAAATATAGGTTCATTTTGTGTATGAACCTCAGGTTGAATTTGAAAACTATCCGAATCATTGTATAACTTTTGCATATTTAGCGATTTCCCCGAGTATGATTGGTCTGTTGTTCATGTTGAAAAGTAATCAGAGGAAAGCCCCAAAGGTTACATAACTTATATTGAGTGTATGTACGTGACATGTACATGTTGGTCCGTCCCTCTGCCTTAACATTGTGTCTGTATTTTGTTTGGTATATCTTGTTGCTATCTTGAACACTAATAAGAGGACATTATGAAATCCAGTGGTTGAATTGATCATATGAGATGCCTGTGATGGATTCATATCTTTTTATCTATCAGGCATTTAAAATTCTGTATAGTACCTTCTAACTAGTCATGAGCGTGCATGTACGTATATGACACGTTATGACGTAACAGTATGATTCATCAAACGAAGGGTCATGTGTTGGAAGGTCTGTCAGCAACCTGCAGATGGTCATGTGTTTCCCTGGGCTCTGCACAGTTTCCTCCCTCCATAATGCTGTTGGTCGTCAAATAAGTGAAATATTCTTAGTATGGTGTAAAACACAAATCAAATAAATAAATTGAATATTTAAAATTCTGTATAGTGTCTAAATAGACATCAGTGTACATATGTGACACATGTCATGATGTATGATATATCTAAAGATGGGATGTATTTCTCCTTGGATACTTAAGCTGTAAATGATAGCTAATTGCAGCTGTAAACACTACATTGCTTCTTAACCAGGCAACTGCAAATGGGTTACCCTAGCTAAATAGCTGGTGTCTCTTACCAACGGACTGGTACTTGTTTCAGCCTTGCAGCCGAGTTCTGAACAGGATGCTGGTAGTTCACCGGTTGAAGACAAACTGGGTGTGAGCATTGATTTTGAGGTGGGCCCTCAGGATTTGGCTCTTGTCACTATCCCAGGTAATAATAGACGAGGTAACATGTTGGCTGAATCCCCCCCCTCTCTATTGTTTTAGTATCAGCTTTCCCTAGCTCCAGCCATACGACTGGAAGCAGTGAAGAGATGGAGGGGGAAGATGCACCATCAGACACTGACTTGGCTTTATCTACTCTCCCAGGTAAAACAGCATGAACCAAGAACATGGTCCAAAAACACTGGCAAAGGTGATGCCACAAACAGAATTTTGAAAGAGGAAAGGTGTATCTATCAAAGCATTTTTTTTTCTCTCTTTCAAATTTTTTTTTATTTTTTCTTTGAAAACTTGAATCATTTCCCTACCTACACATACATGTATGTATTTATTATTTTGCCCTCTAGTTGTAACCAATCTAGTTTTGCCTCCAATATCAAAATAAAAATGTGCATAAATCTCACTGGAAGGTGCTCTGTCATATGGAAAAGATTGAGGAACTAGGATACAGGTAGTTGTGTGTTTCCTAACCAACGTGAACTCAATCAGTAACTTTACCATGTAATAGTACATACAAAGGAAGTCAGTGAAAATGCATGACAGTACCGGTACCTTGTTTTTTCATTGTAATTTATTCTTATGTTTATTCATGTATATGAAAGGCCAGTATGAAATACATTGAATGAATTTGATTTTGATTTCTGAGCACCACAGTGTCACAAAATATATGTATTTCAATGTTTATCTGAGTTGTAAAATGAGCTGCAATCATTAACTGTCCTCAACAGTTTCTGGATATTATGGTCTCCAGGGGTCTAAATAGGGAATGTAAGGGGAAAATGATCGGCTGAAAAATGATATGCTTAGCATTTCAGAAATAAGTAAAATATAAGATTTTGTGGAATGGTATGAAAGGCAGGAGCTTCAGAATGTGCCCCTATTGACAGCCTGTGTTTGTCGTGTGGAGAGATCAAATGTGCTTTACTCCACTATGATGTTTCTTGTGTTAGGCCAAGAGTTAAATTCCCACATTTGCTAAGCTTGTCTTTTTCCATTGGAGAAAAACTCCTACCTAGTTTGGTAGTTTGTGCCCTGGCATTTGGGCTGCCTTTATTTATCAGTTCTGACAGTCATGAGGCTGAGAACAGGAGATAAAATACATTAAAGCATTACTTGTGAATAGTCAGGCTTGTCCTTGGACATTGGATGAACTAAACATACCTATAGAAATATGTAATAAGTTGCCATGGAAATCAAGCCTTAATGTGAGGAACAACCAGGACGGAAATGCTTGTGTTCTTCACAATTGCCCAATTCTCTCAGATAATTAAAGATGGGAACTTTAATGACATCTATATAGAGCCCTTATAAAGTTCTGCCCAGTGCAGATGAACTAAACAGTCCTGTAGGGGATACACATTTATGACAAGGAAGTCTATCTTGTTTATAAACTTAACATGCCTGAGGCAACTTGTCAGTTCATTTATTTTCAGTAGTTAAATGGCCATGTCCCTCCCACCATCAAAAAAGTAAACAAGGGGAAACAACAAAATCTGTTGTAGTGGAGAAATTTTTATGTCTTTAATGAAAAACGAAGGTAACCCAGTGAATAAAACTGACAGCAGGATATTTACCAACATGTACATATGCCCAGTGAGTGCTGAAGCACCGAAATGCACTTCTCGGAAATGTGACCAGAAAACATTAAAACTAATCCAGGGGTTAATCTTGGTACGTTCATGTTTTTTTGTGAGATGCATTTCATTGTTATTTAACATAGGATCACAGAGCACATAGTGTAATTTGTCAAAGTAATCCAGTTTTATATTCCCCTTCCCTGCTAGTGGACATCCTTGGAAAAGGATGCCTGCTAACAAAGTGTACATTCCTGATGCAGTATTCATTCTTCATTGTTACTAGAATACACTAGGGTAGTTGGGGTTGCATTGTAATTGGGAATGTGTTTCTGGTCTTAACATTGTATAAAGCTGGATGGGCATTTTTTTTTGCCCTTGTTTATAATGTAAACTGGATGGTTTTTTTTATCTTTGCAGGTGAGGCAGAATTTGATCCCAGAAAGCACAAATTCACAGATGACGATCTAAAGCCTCAGCCCATGATAAAGAAGTCCAAAAAGGTAATTTGACCACTTGGTGGAGCTTTGGTCATAAGTGCATTTATACTCCCCTGTCAACTTCACTATATATCAGCAGCTTGGGAACATATCTGTACGTGTTTATAAATTTGTTGAACCTGTTCATCACCATTCGTCTCCCAATAGCAAAACTGTCTGAAATGAATGTTGTCAAGACTGATTTTTACTTACTTTCTGTTAGCTAGAATTAATTTTTGACTTGTTGGCAGTATATGTATATCTCCAAAACTTCATACAAGAGTCATCTGTAGGTCCCATGTATTAGGTGTGGGATACAAGATTTCATTGTAAATCCCCAGATTAGATCACATTGCAGTAGGCTTAATTTGCCCTACTTTCACAGTTTGTATTTTGCTTGAAGAATTTATTGTGACAACCTCAGTAAAATTTTGTGTATGAATTGAAGATGCATCTGGGGTTTCTGTCTCTGATTGAATTTCATAGTTAAAACATTTTACTATTTAAATTATTTTAATTTTAAGTACATGTAAACTGTTGGGTGTTTTTGAATCCCTCACTATAATTTTTTATTTTTTAAAGAGCACTAACATGTTTATAGTAATGTGTGGATCATTGTGTTTACAGGTGTTTGTGCCAGACAGTGCTAAAGATGACCGTTATTGGTGCAGGAGGAAGAAGAACAATGTGGCAGCAAAACGTTCACGCGATGCACGGCGCATAAAGGAGAATCAAATCGCCATGCGTGCCTCGTATCTGGAGCGAGAAAACACCTCAATTAAAGAAGAGGTGGAGAAACTTAGAAGGGAGAACATCCGCTTAAAGGCTGCCCTGAGCAAATATGAGAAGCAGTCTTGAAGTGTTAGATAAGATGATAAAGCCTGTTTACTCCTTCCTGGGTAGCGTTCAACACAGTGTTGATTGCATGACAAAGCATTTTCGTCTCCCTATATTTCATTCGTTGTTGTTTTCCTTTATTTGTTATTTTGATCATTTTGTCAGATGTAAATAGAACTGCCTCTGCACAAAGTTCACAGTTTATCTTCCACACCCAGGACAGCGGTTGTCTGCCTTTATCCTGGCAACCCTGGGTAGCAGTTCTGCAGGTTGCCCTAAAACCCACTCTTCCATTTTGTCATTTTAACCATTTCATCCCTCTAATTTCATCTCTTAATCATGGTGATGAATGGCTTTTCATGCAGAAAAGACAAAACTCCAGTAAGGATATACTTAATGAAACATTTGCATAAAGTACATGTATTAAAAAACAGCATAAGATTTCATGTTTAGCATATATTGATGGATACATCTGTGATGGGCTTTAGCTTCTTGGACGAATTGCCAGAGCTGTTTCTCCATGATACTGGTTTATACCTGTGCAAGTGTTCGACCAAACAGTTCACCAGTGGAAGTCGTTGTTATGTGCAACTTTTTCACAGTTGGCTTTCTAGATGAATTCTGCCGAATTCGTGATATGTTGCTTATTAAGTTTGTTATATCCAAGCATTTTCATTGTGAATTAAGGAGCAAGCTTTGTTCTGGTGGTCTGAAAGACAGATCTGTAATTAACATGATGTTAGGAAAGAGAATCTTGGGGTTTGACCTTGTGGTTATTGATCCATTTTGGTTGACGGCTATATAAATGTCTGTAGAAATCATGGTTCATTGTTTAGGTGATGTCAGATTCGAATAAATCTGCATGCGTCACAAGAACCATTATTGTAAGTTTCCACTCCTTGGACACTTTGTGAGGTGCAGGTGTATTTTTCATGATGCCTAAATAAGTTGGAAATGTCTTAAGACTGGAATGATACCCCAAATAGTTCTTAACATTGGGCATGATGGTTTACTCTTTGTTGTTTCCAATCATGATTGTCGTAATACTGCTCTACATTTGGTCATTTTACTTGTGTTAAGCCTTGTTTTACCAAGGAAAGTGCATTTAGAATCATGGTGCCTGATATTCATATCTATTGTAATGGCTTCCATGTATTGTACCATGAAGTTGATATGATAGTACCATAAAGCTGACGGGGACATCTTGTTAGCTTTACTACCACTGGACTCCGACAGTAGTTCTGGTAAATTAAGGAATTCTGGTAATTATGAATTCACCTTCATTGACCCATGGTCTCCCTGTTGCACAAGTGAAGTTGTGTAAACGATGTTGTTAGTTAATGCATTCTGTATGGGTTGTGATAAGTACAGGCTGGCATATTATTCTTAGGTCATTGTTGTTCTGTGTACAAAGTTAAATGTAGATCTGTCATTGTAAGTGGTTTGTTTTTGCCTAATTGAAGTTTAATCGGAAGTACTTTCGTCAAAGAATGTTGTATTAAAGCAACAGATAGCTGTTAATGTAGTATTCTTTGATTGTATTAGTCAAGGCTGTGATTGTTGGTAAAGTTTACAGACCAATAAAATTGCACAATCAAGAAAATTGTTTTCCTGTGGATTAATTTGGAGTTTGTGTCTGTCACTGTTGCTGGAATTGACCTTCGCCACACAAAAGCATCGGTAGCTTGTGGCTTGTTACTGATGCATGTATTTGGCAAAGTTTGGGGGTATTCGTAAACTCTCTTTCATCCCCCGCCACAATGAAACTCCACACCGGTACAAAGGAAGTATGTACTGCTCAGTACTGCGTACAAACGGCCGGTTTTATGAAGCGTACTTAGTGTATGGTAGCCCTTAGGAAATGCACTTTATATCTGTACAATATACGTCGCCATGGTAGTTTAGGGCAAACGTAGCTAAGTGAGCTCGTGAAACCGGCCCCTGCAGATAAGTGGGAAAAGAGCGTTCGTGTATTTGGGGAAAAACGCCGTGCTCCAGAAGGTTTCAGTTATCTGGTGACAGGTTTATGGCGAGATGAAAACAGTGTGAAGCATCAACCTTCGTCATACAAGTACCTGACAAACCTCTCAGTTTAAGGTCCCAGGAGAAACAGCTGGAGCTGGATTCGAACATGCGACCTTACTGATCGCGGCTGAAGGTCGGAGCTAGCCAGCGATGCCTCATGTGAGTGCAACTGCTAGTAGGCCTATAAGTACCTAATAAGATTAAAGTATCGAATTCCTGTATATTGTACCTCGCCTATAGCCATCTCAGGCACTTCCCCTGGCTGATTGCACCTCCCTAGCTGAATCACACCTCCCTGGTTGGTCGCACCTCCCTGGCTGATCTCACCTCACTCACTGGCTGATTACACTTCCATGGCCCATCCATTAGTTTGCATACATTGCTGGTTAAGGATATAGGAAGGTATGACAATGGGCTTGACGGGGGTTTTCCGGATTTTTGGGGATAGGGACAACAATACCTTTACGCCAGGTTAGAGGTATTGTCATGCAATCCCATACATGATTGAAAAGTAGTAATAATATGATAAAGAAGGATTCATGCGTATCACGAACATGAGTAATGTATGCCATCTTCCACAGAAGAGCGGTTATTACTAGGCCTATTAGAAATGGCCTGTTTTACTTCTTTCAAAGAAACGTCATTATTAATAACATAGTCATCAAATATTAATATTAGAGAAAATGTCGTTTTCAATTTCGACTTTGTGACGTTTAAACATAATTATCTGAGCTACTTACAAAGGATAAACTCTCACACAAAACATTAGCCTTTCCCACATTAGTAACAAACGTGTCGCCATCCTTTAAAAGTGCAGGAACTTAGCTGCCATAGTTTTTACCTCAAACAGCATTAACTTTACTCCATATAGATTTTAAGGTCTGGATAGAATCTACAGTAGAGCAAATTTAGCGCCAAAAAAAAACAACTTTCGAGTTCTCTTACTTATTTTTTGTACATGACCTTTCTTACGCTTATAGTTAACAATGTTAATATGTAGTAACATACTCTTAGCTCTGTTTTTTGCTTTCTTGCGGGTTCTGATAGTGTTTCGTCATTCTAGATCGTCCGGGAGTTGAATAATCGAACAAGAATGAACTTCTGTTTGAGCGAACGAAACAACTGTTTACTCAGGATAATATCAGAACCTCCAATCCAGGTCCTGCACTGTAGGACCAGGGGAGTATGTAAAACTATACTTACTGGAAACGGACTTTAGACCAATTACGTCACATCCCCCTTTTCAACACAAGTGCAGTTCATAAGCAATTTTAAAAGCAAGCATAACTTTGAAGACCAATAATTATTAGAGTAATTCTTAACTCAAAAGTTCAGGAAGTTTACGTCACTAAATCGAACGCATGTGGGAACTGCTGAAAACAATGATTAACCTGTATTATATATGTGAAAGTTGAATTTAACTTTAACACAGGATTGTCCAGGGCATACACAACTGACAGTAAGTCAATTATTTCAAACAGTCAAACATTACAAAATTGTCACTGAGACACAGTCCTGAAAGCGTGCTGGCTTTCCGTGTACTAATAGAACTTGGTCGTGTACTAATAGTACTTGGTCGTTTAGGGTCCACGTCCTGCAACAACGGACTGGACATTGTACGGACGGGAGAATCTTCCCCTTCTCGTGTTTGAGTTGGAGTGGACACGTGTGGTATCTCTACATCTGGTCGATCTTCCTTTGAAGCTCTAAGATCGCGACGGTTTCTTCTAAACGTCTGCCATCTTCGGTTTTAACGCTGTAAGAACGTATATCTACTTGTCGGCCAACAACTGCTTTCTGCTACTGTTTGTTTTTGTTATAGGGCTTTAGTCTCACAACCTCTCCAATCTGCAAATCCGGTAGATCACGTGAAGAACGATTGTAGTATCGAGCTTGTTTCAGCTTTCTACTGGCAAGTTTGTCGGCAACTCTGTCAATAGTTTTCGGTTTGAGGAGTTCGCTGGTTGCGGGTAGAAGAGTCCTTGTTCTTCTTCCAAACAATCTCTGTACTGAAGAACTACCAATTTCTTCTGTTGGTGTGTTTCTCCATTCTAGCAAACAAGAAAAGGATCTGTTTTGGCATGTAGACATTTGGCCATGATCTGCTTGATGGTCTTTACAGCGCTTTCCTCTTTGCCGTTCCGCTGTGGATAGCGTGGTGAAGAAGTGATATGTTCGAACTCAAACTTATCAGCAAACTTCTTAAACTCTGAAGAACTGAAGGGCGGTCCATTGTCTGATATGAGCTGAACAGGAATTCCATGACGTGCAAATTGTGATTCCATCATCTGTATCACTGTTGTAGCCGTCTTGGCATGTAAGCCGATCAATTTCAAAGTAATCGGAGTAATAATCTGCCAGTATCAGGTAATCCTTGCCGTCAAACTCAAATAAATCACAACCAAGTTTTCCCATGGGCGACTGAGGATCTCATGACTGATGAGAGTCTCTTTCTGTTGGTTGTGCTGGAGAGTGTTGCAGGTGTCACACCTTCTCAGTAAATCGGTTATGTCCTTTATCATGTTCGGCCAGTACACTAACTCTCTGGCACGGCGTATGCATGACTGAAGACCAATGTGTGATGAATGGAGTCGGTCCAAGATATCCGGTCTGACGCTACTAGGAACGATAACTCTTTCACATTTAAACACTATTCCGTTTTGAGCAGAGAGCTGGTCTCTCTGAAGGGAAAGTATTCCTGTACTGCAAAGGGAGCATATTCCTTTCTGTCTGGCCATCCATTCTGTATCACTCTCTTCAATGATGACATGGTGGGATCCGTTAAAGTGGCTGTTTGAATCAGCTCCATCCGTTTGTCGGAAATAGCAAGATATTCAGTCATATTGATAGATTCTGTCTCAATAGCTGTTGGACATCTGTTGTCAATTAGCATAACATCTCCATGATCATTAGTAGCTGTCTTCGAATGTGATAAGTATGCACGACTCAGTGTATCAGCAAGATACATTTCTGTACCGTTCTTCTAACTCACATCATAGTGGAACTTCTGCAGGCGCAACAGCATGCGTTGTAGTCTCTTTAGAGCACTATGCAGGCGAACATTCGATTCCAGTGGTTTATGGTCCGATTGAATTCTCACTTTCCTTCCATAAACGTATTGTTCAAACCTTTCCATCCCAAAGACGATTGCGAGCATTTCTCGCTCAATCTGTGCGTAATTCTTCTCTGCAGCAGACAAAGAACGAGATGGATAGGCCACAGGTTGGCATCTTGGGACGCGTCACATTGCAGTACTGTGTCAGCTTTGTCGTCAAAATACATCCAAACAGGAGGACTTGACAGGATGTCTTTTACTCCCTGAAGACATTTTCCATGGATTTGTTCCTCCCAGAAAAGTGATTCCATTCTTGAGAAGTTCTCACAGAGGGGAAGTAACTGACGACAGCCTTGGGGCAAACTTCTGGAGGAAATTCATCATGCCTAACAGGCATTGCACCCCTTTCTTATCCGTCAGCGCTGGCATATCTTTGATTGAAGTTTCTTTAGAAGGCTCAACCTTCAATCCAGATGAAGACAAGATGTGTCCAAGGTATGGTACCTCTCGGCACTTGAGTTGAAACTTATTCTGGTTCAGTTTAACTTTCTTTTCACGACACCCATCGAGGGAAGAAATCACCTTTCTGTCGTGATCCACATCTGCATCTTCATTTGTGTCTCCAACACCAAAAACTAGAACATCGTCATGAACTTCTTTCACACCATCTAAACCTTCCAGTGCCTCATTGAGTCTACGCTGGAACTCTCCAGGCGCATTAGAGATGCCAAACGGCATGCGAAGTCAACGGTATCGTCCACAATAAGTTTCAAAAGTCGTTAGGTAGCTACTCTCTTCCTCAAGTTGGACGTGCCAAAATCCATTCTTGGTGTTCAGCGTGGTTAAAACATTTAGCTTTGGCTTGATCAGGTAGGAGGTCATCAATAGTAGGGGTTGGGTAGTGGTTTCGTTTCAAAGCAGAGTTCAGAGGTTTCGAATCGACACAAAGATGAACACGTCCATCCGGTTTGGAAACCACAAATATTGCTGATATCCAGTCAGCTGGCACAGTAACTGGTGTAATTATACCTTTCTTGGTCAGAGTCTCTAACTCTTCTTTCAGTTTGGGCTGAAGAGCAACAGGTACTTTGCGACATGGCAACTTAACAGGCTGCACTTTCTCGTCAACTTCAAGATGTAACAGACCTTCCAGTTTTCCTTCTCCTTGGAAAACATCTCGAAAGGAAGACTTGATTTTATCCAAGGTCACCTCAGGCTGATTCCTTAGATTCACATCATTGCTCTTCTGATGAGCTAGCAGCATAATGTTCTCGGTCTGTACCGTTATTAGATTCATTTGTTGAACCGCTCTGGCTCCTAGCAGACCTGTAGTCACCTTTTACGATTACAATTTCAACGCTGTACTTCCGACCATTCTTTGGGTTTTTCATGGAAATGCGGCGTTTTCCAACAGGCACAATCTCTGTCCCGTTGAACATTACAAGGGTTGTTGTGGATTTTTCCACTTTCTTCAGTTTTCTGTCATGAAAGGTTTCAGTGTAGAGATTCTCGGGGAGAATGTTGACTGTAGCTCCACAGTCTAACTGGAAAACGACAGTTTTGCCATTCTACACCATAGTTTAGTGATAACACATATTCTTCCTCAACATCAAACATATCAGACACTCTTTCATCAGTATCCAGTTGATGAACTTTATGCTGTTTCTGTTTGCCTTTGCTTGGATATTTAGATGAAAAGTGATTAGCCTTGTCACAGTGGGTACAAACATTACCCCAGGCTGGGCACTTCTCCTTTGCAAATGGATGTCGTTTGCCACAGAATTTACATTCCAGCTCTGTTTGGATTTTCTGTTTCCCTTTGTGTTGCTTCTGGCTCTTCTGTTTGTGTTGGGTTTTGTGCTTATACTTATCCCGAACATGCTGAACTACATCAACAGAGGCATCAATGCAAGACTTAGTCTCGCAGTTAGTCTCGCATCCTGCAACAACCTTTTCCGAGTATTGTTGTCGCGAATTCCAACAACAATTCTGTCCCTTATTAAGCTATCTTCTAGTTGTCCCAATTGCAGGTCTTTGCAAGCGTACGCAGAACAGCAACGTACGAGTCGATGGTCTCGGATGTCTCCTGGTCTCTGCGATTAAAGCAGTACCTCTCATAAGTTTCATTTGTTTCACCGACACAAAATGTTTCAAACTTCTGGAGGACAATATCTATATCCTGTTTACCCTCTTCATGCGTGAAGGGTAAGCCATCAAAAATGTTTAACGCATCGACGCCGATACACGCTAGCAGAGTAGCAGTCCTGTATTTATTTTCTGCATCACAAAGTCTAGTTGCGATTTCGTAGTTGTCCCACATCCGTCTGAATTTTTCCAGTTTGCTGCCAATTTTCCTTTAAGGTCCAGTTTGCTTGGCAGTGGAATGTTTGTAGGGACTTGTACATGGTGAGGGGCTTGCACATTGTTAGCTTGTTGCGTCAGTGTGTGACAAACAGGGATTCCGTAGAAATGGTACAGTAGGCAGTAAACAGGAAATAAAACACAATATCCCAGTGTTTCATAAGAGTGCGCGCATATTGGCTCATTCGCGACATCGTAGAAATGCAACGCGAAGACGAACTGTCCGAAATGGGCTACCATAGTTTTTTTTTTCAGCATCAGGGTTAACAGTCAATTAGCGTGAATATTAACACAAATGTTCACAGAGTTCAATGGTATTTTCCTTCAGAATTATCAGAGTTTATAACTGTCACAGAGTTCATTCACAAAAAAATCACAGATTAGGCAAAATTGCGCGAATATCAGATCAGAAAGTCGCTCACTACCCGTAAACATCACTCCCGACGAGTCGTGCCACCTGTGCGATCAGCACACAGAGAACAATCACAAATATCAGTGGATAAGAAGTTTCAAATTCGCCGCACGGCTGGACGGGAACTCCATCCCAGTTGTGACACCATGTTTCGTCATCTAGATCGTCCGGGAGTTGAATAATCGAACAAGAATGAACTTCTGTTTGAGCGAACGAAACAACTGTTTACTCAGGATAACATCAGAACCTCCAATCCTGGTCCTGCACTGTAGGACCAGGGGAGTATGTAAAACTATACTTACTGGAAACGGACTTTAGACCAATTACGTCACAGATAGTCTCTTCACAGAGTCCGTTCCACCAGGGAACCGGAGGTTTTGGGCATGGGTGGCCAGATGATTTCGTAATGTCTGACTCTGCAGTTTTGTGAATATCACTTATAACATTGTCAATGAACACATCGATATCTTTATTCGCAACGTAAGCTTCCTCGATCATATCCACACTACTGGCTTCTGCAATCTTCCATCTTCCAACAGCATTTGTATACAATGACTGACCACTACGGAATCTGAACAGGACAGTGGTTACTGGGACATGGTTATACCTTATGATTCGACCACACATATCCAGTACTAATCTCGGGAGAGCATAGTGTAAGATCAAGGCAGAAGGAATTAGCACTCTGGATATCAGTTCTAGTCCTGGTGCCTGTATTAAGAATAACCAGATTGTGATAATCAATAAAGTCTTCCACAATATGTCCATTTGCATCCATGGTACGAGCGACTAAAGTAAGGTTAGTCACTGTGTAGTGACTAAGATATCCTCGTGATGTTGTGTCATAATGACGAATTTAAGATTGTATGCCAAAATATACTATCCAAAAAAAGAAACGCATAGGTGTTTTGTTTTATTTTAAAATGAAATAAATACATTTTGTCTTCATTTCATGAGCAAAATGTGTTTTAATATTGTTAATAGTCACAGTTAGCACACATTTTATTCCTCAAAACATTTCTTGGTTGAAAATGTTGAGTTTGGAGGCCGTTTTTGGAAGAAGTAAAAAATACAGCACCACACTGCATCACGTGCAGTCTTACACGCCGAACTTACGCATGGAAAGCATGCAGTGTGTGACTATAAAACCGCAACTTCGGGCCGGAAATCGGCGTCTTTCAAGTGGTGTTTTCAAGCTGATTCAACATGCCACGTCTTGACACTGTCACAAGAAATATTGCCATTGGAAGACTTCAAGCTGGAGAGTCCCAATCGTCCATTTCTAGGCGTCTACACGTCAGCCAGAGCACGATTTCACGGCTTGCTGCCAGCTACAACAATACTGGGACAACAAATGACCGTCGGCGTTCAGGTCGACCACGTGTCACTACAGCAGCCCAAGATCGCTACATAAGGGTCCTCCATTTGCCTGACCGTTGTGCTACAGCTGAAAGCACAGCAGCCAGCATACCGGGACTGAGGAGGATATCAGGTCAGACAGTGCGGAACAGGCTGAGGGAACATGGACTGAGAGCCAGGAGGCCCTAAGTTGGGATCGTGCTGCGTCCTCACCATCGCGCCAATCGCCTCCGATGGTGTAACAACGTGACTGCATGGAATCTACGCAACTGGCGACGCATTTGGTTCAGTGATGAGCCCAGATTCCTATTGCAGAGACGTGATGGTAGAAACCGGGTTTACAGACGTGCTCACGAACGTTATGCCCCTAACTGCGTACGCCAAGTGGACAGATTTGGTGGAGGGAGTGTGATGATGTGGGCAGCAATATCGTATACTGGTCGTACAAATCTTGTCCACGTTCAGGGAAATCTTACGGCCGTACGCTACCGAGACACAATCCTGCAGCCACACCTCTTACCTGTTATTGACGTTCAGCGGGAGTTGTTCCAGCAGGACAACGCCAGACCGCACACGGCACGTGTCACAAGGGACTTCCTCGCCGAAAACAATGTAAATGTGCTACCCTGGCCGTCCTGTTCCCCGGATCTTAACCCAATTGAGCATCTGTGGGATGAACTTGATCGACGTCTACGCCAACGTCAACCGCAACCCCAAACGCTTCAAGAGCAAGTTGCATGTTTGCAGGAGGAGTGGCAGAACATTCCCCAGGCCTCTATCCAGCGTCTCATCCAGTCCATGACAAGGCGTGTCAGAACTGTTATTCGTGCCAGTGGTGGTCACAACAGATACTGACATTCCACTCAAGTGGGAGACTCATTGTAAGTGTCTTACCTCAAGTTGATGGCCTTGTTGTCTAGATATGGACCCTTCCTTAATCTGTGTAAAAATATTTGAAGAATAGCAATTCTTATTTAGTTATGCATAATTGAAAAGACTGCATCACCTCCGCAAAAAACCGGGTTATGCGTTTCTTTTTTTGGATAGTATATAATACTTCGAGTTAACTAAGGGTGAATTCGGCCGTTCATCATTTCGGCTAACATATTTACCAAATGTGACTAACATAACTTAGCTAGCACTACTTAGTAAAGGGCGATAACTTGCATTATTCGTCCGGATAGAGGGATACGAATGTCTGGCTTTGAGGTAAGCCAATCAGGACAAACCCTTTAGGCCTACTTTGGTTGCCGTGTGAAATATTTAATTATCATTATATGATGGTCTAAGTGGATTTCGCCACAATCGGGCTTAAATACTTCTAATGTGTCGTTATAAACACAAATCATTCATGCATTCAATGAATGGATTAAACTTTGGTGCCGGTAATTAATAAAAGCAGATCGTATATGTATCGCTACGGCTGACTACATTCTTACACTCTTGGTATCAGCATGTAAAAGTATAAACACGGTAGTTCTTCCGACCAGCATAGTAAATATTTTCTGCCTATTGTTTGTTTGTCACTTTGTCCACCGGTAGTACTGCATGTAGGCCTATGTAACCAGTTGAATAGTAGTTAGCGTGAAGTTTCAAAACAGGTGAGTTAGTTGATTTTGAGAACTGGTTAATTTATCAGCTTAGTAGTTTGATTGTATGGATTTATTTATCAATTCAATGGTTGATCAACGTAAATCTTTATACGATCAGTCTTGTCAGTGCGTGTGATGAAACAAATTTAGTCAGTCTGACTGTTCATATATTCAGGGGAGGTAATCAGAATTTCCACCCACATGTTTCCGGTAACACGTTGCCTTGATTCTGCATTCTGTGATGAAGGTAAAGCTTAATCAGACTAAATCTGCTATCCAAGCAGTCATATTTTATTTTGAATGGTCCGCTGATCTAACGGTTTCATCTAAATTTAATCAATCTAATAATCTCAACCGATCGTTAAATTTCAGCGAACTATTATATTTTGTATTTTTGATTAACAACAACAACAGCCCGACTACTTTTCGACTGGGCTCATGGTTACATTTGTGTAGAAGTATACTGGTAGGTAATCGTGGGATTTTTCTGTCCTGTTTCTGACAACTGCAGCGTCCCGTTAATTTTGATGATAAACTGAACGCCGTTGGCTTATAGCAGTAGTATGAGCACATTAGTCATTTTGATCAAGGGGGTGTGTCATTCCGACCAATCCAAGACCACCCACAATTACCTACCATGAGTAGAATATGCCAGTTAAAAATGTTCAGCTGTGGTCACTGTTCCTATACAAGAAGACATTTCATGCTCCTAATTCGTCATTATAAAGGTATCCACGAATTTCGGCAGAATTTTAGATTAGTTGGTGGCATTGAAAGCTGCCAAAAGTCCTTTTCTATCACCAGACAGAAATACCAGTCTCACACACTGGTGAAACATCTAGTATCCTGTCACGAAAACATATTTACAAGCCACAGAAACACTGGCGTACCATTATTACCAGTTTTTCAGATTTTCAAACTGATGATTTTAAAAGGTGGGGGGAGGGGGGGGGGGGTCTGAGTGCATCACTTGACACTAATCATTCACCAAGAGTTCATATAGGGTTATATATCAGTCAACACGCCGAAAACTTTGATTTTCAGCGACATCTTGCTCGCAGCATAATGTCAGTGGCTCAGGATGAAATAAAAGCTAATCTCAGCAGAGCTTTAGAAAAAAAATGGGTGGAGTATTGAAGCACACTTAGGGTCGGGTGACATTTTTGGAACCCTACAGAGAATAATTTTTACCTGTGAATGTCTTTCAGTTACAAAAAAAAACCAACACAAAACACATTCTATGAAAGAGAATTCGGATATTTAGAGCCAGTTGAGTTTTTACTTGGAAAAGACATAATAGCAAGATCAGAAACTATGATGTGTGTCCCTCAAATTCTTCAAACATTAATCTGCCATGCTGATGTTCTGTCATTTGTCTTGCAAAATCGAAAGTCACAAGATTCAAAAGTAAAGGACCGTTGTCATGGGGATGCTTTTGATTCAAGTGATTTATTCACAGATGAATTGCCAGTACTTCACGTGCAGTTATATGTGGATGATTTTCAGATTTCCACTCGGAAATAAGATAAGAGAGTACATAGTGACAGCTGTTTACTTCCTTCTGGGTAACCTACCACCAAAGTTCAAGTCAAAATTATATGTCATACAACTAGCTGCACTTGTCAGAACTGAATTGGTATTCTTGTCTATTCTTGTAACAGACAACCTTGCTGCACATGAAATTAGTGGAATGATGGAGAGTTTTGTTGCCACTCGTATTTGCCGGTTTTGCACAACATCAAGAGAAGACATTCAAGGGAAATTCACTGAATGTGATTTCCAGAAAGGCAGTACGGCATCGTATTACGCTGCTGTATCGACTGTTCAAAGTGACCAATCCAGAGCTAAGGTGTATGGTATAAAATCCAATTCTGTGTTTTAAATCGTTATGATGTATGTTGCGCCATCAGAGTTAGTTCATATTTTTGAAGGGTTTGGAGGTGACTCTCTAGAGTTTTCGTTAAAATATTGGGTTCAGTTAGGTTACCTTACCTTCCAGCAATTAAGTGATCCATACTTAGGCAGTGACAAAGCTAATCGATTAAAGAAACGTTATTACCTCATTTAATCATTATTACTATAGTTTGGTATGATAGAAAGTTGTTTTGTAATTGGTGGGCATGTTCACTTGTTATTGAAGCGATTGTACACTGAGGAGTTTTATCCTGCATGCATACTTTGTCTACCAGATGCACTGCTTTCGCACCACCAACTGGGCATTTATAGGAGTGGTTCGATTATGGGAATCGTCCTCTAATTTCATGTAGACCAGAACTAGCTAGTTTACAGGTGTATATGTTTACAAATGTCCTACACACTGCATGCCAAGGTATTTATTCACCTAAATAATAAATGCGGAATTAGCTCTGCACGTGCATACAATATGTTTTATCAGTGAATTCTGTTTTATGCAACAATATACGCTTTGTAAATGTACTAAATGCTTTTGTAAATACTATTTTCCCGATTTTCCACTCACTTTAAAATGACACATTACAAGTACCACATGACCCTTAGTGATGAGAAAAATGACATCGCAGAAATTGAAGAAAAAAATAAATTGCCCACAGAATATTTGGTCTTGAGGCCAAGCCATATACTCTGCAAGCATGGGATGTGGAGTTTGAGGACTGGTGCACCATTACTTTAACCCGGTTGCCAGACAAGGCAAAAGTGCGTTTCATAGTGAATGACTCAACAGCACCATCTGAAACACTATCAACAACTGACTCGACCAGCAATAATCCTGAAGGGACCAGAGTGGAATTTGAGCATTCTCCAGCTGAAGGGGACACAACAGACCCTGCAGTTAACATGTGAGAAGAATCAATGAATTCCAATGTAATGGCACACTTGTAGAAGTGTTGTGTGCTATAGAACTAAAAAAAATAAAAAAACAAACAAAGAAAAACTTGCAGTTTCATGTGGAAAACGATAGATTCCCATTTGATTTATATCTACAACAGCTTTGTTGCAAAATTTAATGCCTGTAAAAACAGCCTGATGACTCCAGTTTTATTGTGTTGATAGTTGGCCGTCATAACTTGTCCGTCAAAATGAATTTCTCCGAGTTTAAATGACTGCTTTGGGGACGTGACTTAGGGGAAGATTTTGAATTTCAGAACCTACTTTTCCAGAAGTTCTCTTGAAATTGCTTCAAATAAATGATGAATGTGTATGTCATTTGATTTATGCCTGATGTAAATTTTAAAAACTAAACTTGAATGTTTATAGACCATTGAAAGGTTAATTTGACCACTGTAATTCTTCAACCTTTTCGCATGTTTACAAGGTGTTTATTCAAGCATTTTCTTAAGGCATTATTTTGTTTTGAATGATAAACTGAATTGTACTTTTTGCGAAACCCTGAAACTTGCCAATGTAGTTGCCAAGATCATATTACAAATGTGCATAAATTGCACTGAAATTTGATCTTTTATAAATGCGAAAAGGTTTAGGAATTAGGGTATGTTGTAATTGCAGCTTACATCTACCTGGAAGGTTTTTCTGTTTCAAAAAATGAAAACAATTAGAGATGGAGGGTATAAATTTGCAGATTATACAAATTTATTTACAGGAACTTTGAATATATATGTGTGTTTGCGTGGGTGTGTTTGCTGTGATTTGTTGGCACTCTGTAATAACACGGACACCCAGTATGTAACATACTGTTGTTAAGTGGTATAAATCAGTCATTATGTAATTGAAGGATAAATTTACCAGCAATACATATACACTTGAGGTGTTAATTACTAATAAAATTATTTGCAGCTTTCTTCTCATACCAGAGCTCATGGGAGAGAAAATGAAGGTTCTTATTGTAAAGAAAGAAGATGTTTGTATTATATTACACAAGCACCTCATATCGATAAATACTGAGTATTGAAATATTTTATTGGATCTTCTGGATTTAATTCTTCTAGAAAGGAAACCTAATCTATTTTGACTGTCCTAAAATCTATAACTTTCCAGCTTGAACTGCTTTTGTTACCCAGTGCCATGCCTCACTGAAGCTGTGACCTGTGACGTAGTAAAAGTTAACCAATCAAAATAAATTTTGTATCCCTTCATGGATAATGTAGAGAACACCATAAATGAAGGTGCTGTTTAAGACATCAATTTATCGCATATATCTTTTGTTTTGTGTAGTTAGTGTCTGTGGATTAATGTCTTTGGATATGTTCTGGTTTATGTACATTTGTAATTCCAGAATTATGCCTAAACTTGTTTATGTCCAATAAATTGGAGATCTCTTCATATGTACCAAAATACGGTTTCGAATGACCAACAAACAGAAAATAAAGAAATAGACTACTTTGGAGACAACTTGCTCTCAGTCATTCTTTACAGTGCAAATATATTTTTTACTTTAAGCAGTTTGTAACGTTGTTGACACTCAACACTTTCTTTCCAGATGCAGCGTACACTACTCCACCCACTGTTCACCTACACAGGAAGCCTATAGGACATGACATGTTAGATCCTGAGATTGATTCCAACCTTGCTGTCTGGGTTGAGGGTGAGCGTCTATCAGAATCTCTGTGCGTGATAGACACTATTTGCGAAGTGATTGCCACCTATTATGTTTTTAACACCGCGTATCCAAAAGAACTCAACCGAACTCTAACTTTCGTATGCAGATAAATTTGCAAGATAACACAAGCATTCCTGCCCGTGTTCTTAGGACAACAAAAACAAATAACTGTCTTGTTGGTCAATGTTAGAACTCCTCATACTATACATCTTGTGAATTAAGCTTACGCATGCAGTCCAATCTCCTTGGAGCTACACAAAAGGTGAGATGGGTTATTAAATATTACTTTTGGAAACATCTTCAAGTCATCTTTGTTGATTATTTAACTGCATGGGATTGAAATGAATGTGTGCATATGTAATTACAATGGACGGTGATACAGTTTATCCCAGTGATGTCTCTCGGTCTGTGTAACGTGACAATGTTATCACATAGATGTTTCAGATGTTTTGACAGGGTGTCCTCAGTAGCCCGCATGGACATGGACAATGTCAGTGTTAAAATAGACCTTGTTTTAATTGATGAAGACTGGAAAGAACAAATCACATATTTTGTAAAAGATAAAGGTGACGGCAAGAACTGATTAATGCATTTTAGTTATACATTTTTAGAAATGTGAATGTATCAAATTGATTAATTGACTAACATATTGCGGTAGCTGTGATTGATGTTGATGAACTGGTCAATATGATGAATTTGGGTCACTTGTTCTGTCATTTTGACAAGGAAAAGTTTTTCTGTGCACTATCTATATCCATTTATGTAAAGTTGGGGCTTATGTCCCAGGCATTGAAGCTGTGTGGCCTGCCATATATATTAGGTATAAATAGCGTCCGATCGATTCTGCCACATGTTTCGTTGAACAATTGCACTACTACAATCTGAAGATAAAAATCGATATGTTGTCTGAATATACTTTTTCAGCCTCATTTTAAATAAAGATGAGTGGAATGTGGTTACGAAAGATCTGAGGAAAAGAAAGGGCGATATAATTTAATCGCCGTATTTCGTGTTTCATAATTATGATCAGTAGAAGTGTTTATAAACAGGGTCTGGATCATTGCAGGTGTTGTGATGACAAAACTTTTGTGAGCAACAAAATCATATAAGTATTAATTTGGGTCAGTCACAAAACTATATTTTGTCGTGAAGGACGGAGAGAACTCAAAGCATAAAAATAAAACTTCCGGAGGTGAGCCACAACGTTAGCACAGTAATTAATTTGACTTCTGTTTAAGACAGCTTCGTGATCCTGGGGCCAGAAGATTTAGACAAATCTGTTTTGAACCCTTGGCAATATCCTGGTTCCGAGGAAACTAAAATGAGACTGAGCTACCGTACCAATTATACTAAAATCAGACTTATCTACCAAAATAAAATCAGACTGAACTATCAAACTAAAATCACACTGAACTACCAAACTAAAATCACACTGAACTACCAAACTAAAATCATACTGAACTATCAAACCAAAATCAGAATGAATTACCAAAATCAGAAGGAAATATCGAAATAAATCCGATTGAACGACCAAAACAAAATCAGAAAGAACTACCAAAATAAAATCAAACTGAACTACCAAAATAAAATCAAACTGAACTACCAAACCAAAATCAAACTGAACCACCAAACCAAAATCAAACTGAACTATCAAATTAAAATCATACTGAACTACCAAATTAAAGTCATACTGAACTACCAAACCACTACGTTTAGCGTACATCATCAACAACATTTTCACGTGTTTTGTCATCATTTTACACCTACGCGACTGCCATTTATATGGACCGTTTATGATTAATAATGGGCTTTCGGTAATATATCAAAGATTTGACGATGTATTGCCTGCCAGATGTTATACAGTGCATGATATGATGATGTATTATTAGCGTATATCACTGTCATCTTTGATTGTCACAAACTTATGTACATTCTTACATGTGAAAAGAGGGCATTGGCCTATGTAATTAAGTGCACTTCTTGTGCTATAAGACGACGTCATTTAGGAGAAAGGTTAAAGAGCAACAGGCATTAAATATTGAAAAGCCCTGCAAAGGAGTGGCTAGTCCATGCACTGCACAGTGTGTGCTTTTCCAGAAATCATGAAATGGCTCAATATATAATTACCCCTATACATGTATACCTCTTAATTAGCACCTGAAAATCATATAAGTAAAACAGTTTTACAACAAATATTTTGAAAGATAACAGAGTTGCAGTAGATTCGTGAAAATGTGTACAGCTTAGTGACTGGGCGATAGGATGGCCGATTTTCACTCACATACCGGCCACCGTACACGACACAAGCCCGCTTCCGTCTGGTTTGTCTAACACGAACTGGGCATTCATGGAATGATAGCAGTGTACATGGAGAATATGGCACGGTTTCCAAGTCCACAGAATATAAAATTTTACAGCCAAGTCAAGCTGTACCAGCTGCAACACGCTCCATGCAGGCCGCTGAGCGGATTGGGCGTGGCAGTAAAGTCTCCATCAGTGGTGAAAGAAGCAGTGGAGCTAATCTTCTATGTTTTCAAAAACAGGCGCATCAGAAGCAATTTGAAAGTGGTACGGCCATCGGTCGACTATCCCAGCCCAAAAAGCGAGGGTCCAGGGGCCGCCTAGGCCTCCGGACGGCTGGAGATGCCCTGAAATCGTTTTACGGGGTAACATTGTATTCTTAACAAAAATCCATTGAAGTTTTAAGTGCTTAGCAGTCTACAGTGCATATGTGTTTGCATGGGTCCTTATTTTGTTGGTCGCCATTGAATTGGTTCGACCTTTTTTTTAGAGCCTGTAGGCGAGGTGTGGACTGAAATGGAGTTCCGCCCTTTTGTCTCGTGGCCGTAGAGCTAAGACAAGCGGCGCCCTACAGTTAGTACCACAGCCTGATTTTTCAAACAAGCAAGTAATGTCTGAATTCCGGGAGTGAAAATCATATATATATATATATATATATATATATATATATATATATATATAATGTAACTTTGTAGTATCCTGCGTTATGTTACTGCAGTCACAAGCTACACGTGGGCATAGAACAATCTCGAAATAAAACAAAGATGTCGTACATGTAGGACAATGGTACTGTAAAAGTGACGTACAAAATACCGTACGATGCAAATATACGATTAAAAAATGTCGTACACCGCTTTGTGAAACTGGGCCCTACAGCCTGTGCTGTACACATAGAAGTCTCATCACCAAATTCTATCCTTATTCTTCCGTTTTCGACGTTTTAATTGATCGGAATCGATAAAGGGGACGTGAAACTATCTATCTACAGTTTGACTATCCCAGCGCTGGGGATCTACTTTAATAAGACGGATGTGGTTTTCGAGTTTTATTCTCTGATATTTGCGTTTTAGCTATATAGTTTTAAAAATGTCCGTCTAATTTATTTGATTTTTTACTTTGCCATTATCGCATCGAAAACCATTTCTTTCCTTTGAATTAAACATGTTGCCGTTACGACACGATTCTAAAGGCGCAGCCATAATCATTCATTCATTCATTCAGTTGCAACAACAGTATTTGTAGTGGGAACACAAATAATGGGGTGATGTAGGCCTACTTAAATGGAAACAAACAATCTTAAAAGATATTTAAGTCTTAAATACTTTTCTTTCGACAACAAACTGTAGGGTCTATATTATTAAAATGCCTGTCCGAGACTGGAAAACTTCACGCGTCCAAAATCCCATTTCATACGATGCAATTTGTCGTATCGACTCGTTAAATTCGACAAGTTAAATGAAAATAGGACAAGCCTGTTCACATGCCCATCGTAGAAGAGTCACACCGTGTGAACGCGACTAAACAAATGAGAGACAAGCAACCACTTAACAGCTCAGTCACAACCCGTCCCCTGTTATGTAAGAATAATTTTACATGACTGGGAAATATAGGTCTGTACATTACCCTAATCTCTCGGAAGAAAAACACACAAGTACAAAAGTACAATAATGAGTTTACAGGTGCGGTCCTTTAAAACATAATTTATTATACAGTTTATACATGGGCTTACACTTTCATGGGAACGGCATCTGGATCCGGTCTTCGATTGATTTTAGATTCAGTTTTATTTTTACTAGTACAGTGCCCATATTTTGAATACTCGACATTCATATACACACATATACACATACCTGCCTTGATACACAATTACACGCGACATTCATATACACACATATACACATACCTGCCTTGATACACAATTACATGCGACATTCATATACACATACCTGCCTTAATACACAATTACATGCGACATTCATATACATACATATACACATACCTGCCTTGACACAATAACATGCGACATTCATTTACACACATTTACACATACCTGCCTTAATACACAATTACATGCGACATTCATATACACACATATACACATACCTGCCTTGATACACAATTACATGCGACATTCATATGCACATATATATACATACCTGCCTTGATACACAATTACACGCGACATTCATATACACAAATATACACATACCTGCCTTGATACACAATTACATGTGACATTCATATACACACATATACACATACCTGCCTTGATACACAATTACACGCGACATTCATATACACACATATACACATACCTGCCTTGATACACAATTACATGTGACATTCATATACAAAGGCGATGAATTAGAACCTTATACAGCTTCCGAAGAGTAAAAAATCCGCATGTCTAGATGATATAGCAGATTAAAACAGCACGAACTGCCGGGGTCATCTCGTTCTCTGAAATCAAATACGTCAATTAGCAAATATAAATCATCGATAAAAAGTGAAGATCTTTTAATTTGGGGAACAATGAAAAGATTGGCACGTTGACTGGTTAATTATCGTACCCTATACACACATATTTTTTCTGTTTAGGCATTTGGCAATAAAATATCTTCTTGTGGATTGTTATGAAAATTGTACGCCTACTACCTACATTTCGAAGAAAACAAGTTTCCTTCACCCATAAACCTGACGAGTGCTGCAAGTGAAAAATTGTTGAGCACGGAGTTCCAATCAATCAAATCACTTAAGAAAAACAACCCTAAAGAACAGGATGTGTTTTGTAGAATACAACTGACGCTCAGAGATGGACACTTTTATAACCTAAACATGATGTTATTGCTGATGTTTCTACCATATATTTGTAAATGTAATTAGCTATAACATATCCATGCAACAATGTTCTGATCAGGAAATTGTGCAGATCTGGTGTGTAGAGGCGCCATCAGGAAGGTGTGCAGATTATAGGTGTTTGGAGGCGTCATCATGAAATTGTGCAGATTATAGGTGTTTGGAGGCGCCATCAGGAAATTGTGCAGATCCGGTGTTTAGAGGCGCCACCAGAAAACTGTACAGATTATAGGCGTTTGGAGGCGCCATCGGGAAATTCTGCAGATTATAGGCGTTTGGAGGTGCCATCAGGAAGCTGTGCAGATTATAAGTGTTTGGAGGCGCCATCAGGAATTTGTGCAGATTATTGGTGCATGGAAGCACCATCAGGAAACTGTGCAGATTATAGGTGTGTGGCAGTGCCATCAGAAAATTGAGCACATCGGGTTTTTGGAGGCGTCATCAGGAAATTGTGCAGATTAAAGGTGTGTCGCGGTGCCATCAGAAAATTGAGCAGATCGGGTTTTTGGAGGCGCCATCAGGAAATTGTGCAGATTTTAGGTGTTTGGAGGCGTCATCAAGAAATTCTGCACATTATAGGTCTTTGGAGGCGCCATCAGGAAATTATACAGATTCTAGGTGATTGGAAGCGCCATCAGGAGACTGTGCAGATTATAGGTGTTTGGAAGTGCCATCAGGAAATTGTGCAGATTCAATGTTTGGAAGCGCCATCAGGAAATTGTGCAGATCCAATGTTTGGAGGCGCCATCAGCAATTGAAAACATTTATAATTCAGTTCTTCTAAAGCAAAAATGATGCCGAAATCTGACGAGGCGAAAGACGGTATATAGTATAACATCCGTCAGAGACGGAGACATTTAATTTAACATGGTTATCACACATAGCTACACCCAAATTAGGATCAGTTTCGTCCGCAGATTTTACGCTGGTATGATTTTGTTTGATTTGCTCGATAAATACTCAGATTTTTTTAGATACAAGTAAAATGTATTTGCAAAAGTCTTTTATGATACAATCATCACTGTGTTGACATGTCATTTAAGCTGTCGTCGCATATTAAATATCATTTTAATTATCTCAAATACATACATGAAAACATAGTACACCAATTTATTTTATTTGTTCATTTGTTAATTAACGCGATACTCAAAATTGTTTTCCACTTCAATACAGTATACCTGTTGGTATAACGTTGGCGTAGGAAACCCGAGTGCCTGGGATAAACCATCGACCATCGGCAAGTAACTGACGAAGTTTCCCGTTGGTCTGTAGTTTACCCGGCACCCAAGTTCCTCCACCTATAAAAACTGACCACTATCGTGTAAGTAAATAATTCTTGAGTATATTGCATTAAACATCAATGGCTGAGGAAAACCGGAGTACCCGGAGTAAAACACAGACCTCCATGCTCAGCGGCTCTACCTATATTATACTCACGGACAAGATATAAGCGAAAAACTTTTGAAAATCGCGTTAATCAATAAATAAGTACGTACTAAATTCTTAAAAGTATTTTATTTCAGAAAAATAAAATTGTATGTCATGAAGCAGATATAATACACTACCATGCAGGTTATTGAACAGATGATTATATATATATATAGATATATATATATATATATATATATATATATTTAACTTAGGAAAACGATGCAATACTTTTAAAATATTGAGAAAGTTTGTTCCATTCTCGAGGGCATTTAGAGTGGATCGAATATAGACATAGGTTAGCACAGTGATTTAATCTTTGATTTCGTGTAGGGTAAAGGTGACCATGAACATCAGAATGCATTGGAACATAGTCAAGTAAATAAAATAACCAAACTTATGCGGCTTGTAATATAGAACTGAGTTAAGCAAGCGGTCATACAGCTATCATATTTTTGCTTGCAATATAAAACACCAAGAGCTGAAGTAAATCGGCAAATTATTTGTTATGTAATTAGCTGATAAGCAAGGGGACATAATTCTTATCAACATAATATAACTGACAGCAGACATACTCTGCGCAGAAAAGTGATTGTCTATGTAAACATACGAATGATGGAGCCTGCTGTGGTTCGGCATGGAATATATACCGAATAACGAATTAAGTTTTCTGCCTTTCTCTCAAAGACGGCATACAATGTTAAAAATTCTACTTCATGTTCAACCAGGGACAAAAACGCCCTGGACTATCGTGAACAATAAAGATAGCGGCGTCGGAAGGAATTTTAAAAAATAAGGCCCAACTATCATAGGACATTAGGCCACTGTCCAGAAGCCTCTCAGGTCTCCGCCAACCTTCGATTTCTCAGTCATTTGGATAGTTGGGATACCGAGACACGGGGTATAAAGAGCCATAAAACTTAATACTTATGGCCATGCATCATTTCACTAACAAGTCTTAAATCGTAAATCTTAATCGTGAGTCTTGAATTCGTATGTTTTACCTGTAGGTAGCACTGTTTTGAGGAATGGTCGTATGTCGTAAGTTCTTAACATAAGACCGGAGTTGTGACTTTTAGTGACATACGCGCTAGAACCTGGAAGCTCCACGGCCTTAGATTGCCGTATATGCTTATAGACTACAGGCCTTACAACCAATAGGTTTTAATGTTACTGGTTTTCTGGCTTCAGAATCGGTTCCTTTTCTCTTGGAAACATCAAACAACATGATACTGAGTAAACTGTAGTGTAACACCTCGTCAGAACCATTTATTAAGTAATATAACTACTCAGCATAAAGTAACATTTCACAATTTTACAGTGAAATAAAAGATATGAACTTGAGCAGTATACACACTATAGGTTCTGGACCACCCTCCTCAGAACAAATAGAGGCCCCCAGCCCCCATTTCGCGTCTAAGATATAAACATATTAGCCCCCGCCCTCAGCCGGCCTGGGACATGTGTATATAGGTTTATTTACAATTCTAGCCTACATACACACATTGATACGAGGCGAACTAGTTGGCATTTAACAGATAAGTCATATGGCCTATATGTAAACCGGTTGTGTTGCACAATAGGGTGATTCAGCTGATTTTCTCCCCAGGATAGGGCTTAAACTACGGGTTTTCATGAAACATAAATGTGGCAGTCTTTTTCAGCGTGTCTTGTTTGATAAGATCCAGTATTTTTTGGGAGGATTGGAGATACTGTGTTTATGCGGAAAAGTCCTTCCAATTTAGCCCATGTTTCGTGGGTCTGGGATATAGCTCAATCGGCTGACAGAGGTGTGAATGGCGTTGTATGTAAGGGGTGTATTCATACACTGCGTATATAAGGGGATGTTTGCTAGCTCAAATCCGGATTTGGTCTCCTATATGTGTAGTATATGAATACATTACCTGCATATAACGTCAGGCTCTACGCACTTCTAAGGAATCTCTGCAACTTTCGACAGTTTCGGAGGCAGAGAGACCTTACCAAGGGGTGTTATAGATGGCCCATTGGTGGTGGGATGTGTCAGCGCCAATTAACCCCCCTAACGGCGGGTCGCTAGCGCAAAAAATCCGGAGCCCTCGTTAGGGTGGTGATTAATTGGTAACAGGTTGAGCTATAAACCAGGCCTTTTGCTTTTTCGGACCATGGGTTCGAGCCCCACACTGGGTAGATTTTTTTTTTACCCCCGGGGTTTGCTCGGATTCCAAAACAAGTTCCACCTGGGCACCTCCCCAGAACATCATTCGGAAAGGGCGTTTTTCAGTTCTTGGCCTTTGCGTGAAGTCGGCGGCTAACGAATTTTCCGGCGACATTTAAGACACCGCAAGCTAGGGCCGCAGCTTCCATGGCCAAGACAGCAGGGGCTGCAATTATCGTTGTGAGTAGCCCCACGCCTGAAACCCCTAGGTCCAAACCAGCTTTGAGCATGGCTGAATCAAGGGTATCGGTGGCCAAAACACCACGCCGGTACTTTTTGTACAAGGCCCGACGGAGGTCTCGCTCAGATTCAAGCTGATTCTGTATATCGCTGATATACTGCAGACGATGGGCGTGGCCAGTTTGCGCCACGCTCTCCGGGGCCAAGGGGTTTTCAACCATGATCGTCCGCGCCCCACTCTCCGGCGGCGCGGTCGGGGGCAAGGGATCTTCATCCATGATCGTCGGGTACAGTCGTCCCATATTGTCCGTCCTACGAATCAATCACGTCGGTCAACTCTAAATTGTCCTCGGGATTACTAACACGAAGGCGGCGAAGTCTTATACCGGACTCTAAATAGATTTCATTGAGATTGAAAATGCCCCCTGGGAAGACTCGTATATCCTCGAGAGAGCTTTGGATGACTGGGTTGTCCTGGGCTGGTAATTTGGTCATAAGTCTGAGCTCCTTTCCATCGTGCTTTGCAGGCCACTTTAGTTTCAACTCGGTAATTATGGAGGAACGGCGCTGAGAGGCCGTGCCAAGTATGATGTTTAAGATAAGTATAGATCCAGGGTTTATTCGTAGTGTGGCCTCAAACTCGGTTTGCGCGTCAAGACGCACGGTCTCTACACCTCGCGGAGCAGTTAGTGTGAAGTAACCTCCTCCTTCCGAAGCCACAAGACAGGCGCTGGTTGGTACGTACGACACGAAAGAGTTTCCGGAGTTGAAAACTTTTTTCACGTCGGCCCCGGCGGTCTGGACCAACATCGGGGTCACCTCCACATCTATCAACCAATCGGGGTCGCGAGCTCTGGTAAGAACAAAGCGGTCTTCAAAGCGAATGAATGAGAGTTTTTGTTCTTCATTCACCTCAGACGGCGACCTGCGCTCTTGCTCTGCAGTGGATGAGACATCTTCAAGGGAAGCAAACGTGGTAGGTTTTGCTTGCCCCCCGTAATCTTTTTGCAGTTGTACTTGCCACTTTGAAACTGGAAGGCGTAGATTTTGCCTTCCTGACCTTGAAGTTCGAACTCCAACACATCTGCCAAGTCGCTTAAAGACAGGCACGCAGACCTGGGACCGGCTGCGTCCACCATACTCATTGTATTTCTAGGGTAGCACTGAGGTACCCTACATCCATATACTTGCCGTCATTATCTAAAAGCGCCACGGTCAAGTGCGTTATATAGTCGGCGCGCAAGGCTTTGTACTGTGGGTTGGGAAATGAAACCGTCTTCCCGCAGTTAATCCCTTCACAAGTCACGGCGATGGCCTTAAGTAGTGTGGAACCGCCACCGAAATCTGAGGTTATTCTCACGTTTTCTGAGGTGTTCAGTTCATCTAAATGCACGAAGACTTCTTTGTGTGAGACCAAGTTAGGGAGCGTGTCACCTTCCGCAGTCCCTCATATGAGCGCATTCCCGTCCCGGAACCCTAAGATTGGGGCAAGCTCCACGACCGCTAAGGTGGTATTTTCTGGGATGGTAAGGACTAGGCGGGACGTAGCTTCATTCATTCTCAGAGAAATCCCGTACGGCCGGAATACGGCCTTGTCCAGCGTACAGACATTGTAGTAGCCCGTCGGCACTTCAACGCGTGCTTCAGCGCGTGCGTCCTCTCCCAACAAGAAGCCCTCTCTGCCCAGGCCGGGTAGAAGGTTATCTCGCGAAGGGCGGTTTTAAGACGACCGTCAAGGTTGTTAAGGGCATGAGGCAGCGTGTGCTGTGCCCCATTTAGAATGCCAGTCAATGTGATGAACATCTTACGGAACAGCCACGATGAACAGTGAGGCTTACAGATTCAATAGAGAGGCCACTTACAAGGCCGGGGCATTTCATAGTATCCAAACCCACGCAGAGCAGCTCACGCGATTTGACATCTACATCGACGAAAAGAAGGCCTTTCCGGTCCATTTCACAGATGTGTTTGTCAAGTACCGGCTGCCAAAGACAACCAGCAATTCCATTGTTCAGGCCTGGAACACCAACCCTATGCAATTCTGGCAGAACCAAGTGAACTTCGCGGTCTGGTGCGCAACCACGGGCTGCGACGTATCTGCAAAAGACCATCTTCTTGCCCCCGACCAACGAATAAGGGCATTCTACACGTTCCATGTTTATTACCAAGTTAGGCGGGTCTTGGAAGAAATAAAGGCTCCCCTGCCGCAAGACAGAGCGTGGGATACGCACACAGACTGGAGGCGCAGTGGGGTGAATCACGGCCTCGGAGTGGCATATATTACTATGTCACGAGAACCCGCTACAGCCCCATTGCCGATGGAACCTTTGATCCGAGCAGGATGTCGTTCCATAAAATCCTACAGCGCTCCACATCGACTACATCGAGCAGGACGCCGAGCAGGCTTGGGCGTCGCTCATTATCGACAAATCCCAAGGATTCACGATGCCGGGCGTAGAGGGCCTAAACGATTCCATCCGGACATACGTGTGGGCTATTTTAGGCGCCCAAGCGCAAACAAGGGCGCGTATTCTAGGCACGGGCTCAGCCTTCGACGCGCAAAAACAGTTTGCCGCGAACGTTGAAGACGCTATTTCCTCTGCGATCGACCTTCCGTCTGCTATCAAACGCTACCAGGACGTGCTACAGTATGCCGGGAGCGCTGTCGACTTTGTGTATGGCATAGGCCTATATATGGCCCCCAGCGACATGCTTCTGCAGGTCAGCCCTGTGGAGAACTACAACAACAAAATTGTCGTGGCCATAGAGGACCGGAAGCTAGGCGCCAATGAGGGTGTGAACGCTAAAGTGCCGCCCACTTTGCACAAGCGCGTACCTGACCACGTAAAGCCACAAGAAAGCGCCCCAACCACCCACCGCGCGCGTTCAGCATGTTCCTGCGCGCCGCAATGCACCTAAAGAACCCCCAGACCAAAAGAATCACGATGCGGAGAAGACAGCTATCGTCGTCGCCGGGGTTGGTGTCGGCTTACTGCTGCTGTGGACTATGCGTTAAATACTTACGAACAGCCACAAGCAATAGGCAGCCTACTGCGACGACTAGGGCCCAGACATTAATGGCCAGCGACCCAGCCGCTTTCCCGAGAAGATTAAGAAGCCAGGACACGATACTGCCAATAATACCCGGAATCGCAGCGGCAGCCTTCCTAGCCAGCTTACCAAGGGCGCGTGCCAAGGACTGGAGATGCTTTTTTTTACCCACTCTTTAAGACCACGCCCGTCGGATGGAGGTGGCGTTGGCTGGATGCCCCCCGCCAGACCCGCCAGTCAGCGGCAACTTTATCGCTAATCCCAGTGTCGAGATTGCCATCCCAATTGCCATGAGAATGGAGACCACGGTTATTCCCTGCTCCCGGAAGAGGGTGCGGACGCGCTCGGCCAGAGTGGTATCCTTGTGTAGGATGCGATCGATCGTCTGCTTGATGCGGCGTATTTGCGTGCGCAGGTCTTCGGCCGTTAAAGAGGCTGCTTCGAGCCGGGCCACCCTCTCGTCCTCGAGATTCCTTATCCGGTCTGCGATCCGAAGCCGGGAGAATTCATCAGTGGCCTCCTCCAACTTCTGTTTTTGTTTTGCGATGTCCTTATCGAGACTTGACAGCTTGGCGAGGTTATTCGCGTGTTCGCCTTCCGAGGACTGCAGTGTCTTGTCAAGCCCCAGAAGTTCTCGAATGGGAAGAGGAGGGTCGTTTATCGTTTCAAGAGCCCGCCCGACCTCACTATCCGTCAAGCTTGTTTCCATTATGTGGACAGCATCAGCGACCTTTTTCGCTGGTTGGCTTAAATCCTTCAGCTCCATAGTATCTTCCTCGGCGGCCGCGGCACCTAGTTCTCAACTCGCTGTCTCCAGGGCTGCGACTGCTGCCGGAGGCAATGATGACTGTTCTGTTCTGCTCCAATTTTGAAAGTTCAGCTCCTGCGAACAACATCAACCCCTCCTCTCTGGGCGACTGTTGAGAGGGCTAGTGGTTCACCTTTGTTTCTTTTGCTGATGATGTCCAGATTGGGGTAGGCCACGAGTCTCAGACGCCCTTTTTGGTCAAGCTCAAAATTCGTGTAATCGCGATAGCGTGGGGCACAACCATCCCTATCCGCCAAGATATTGTAATAATCATCCACGGCGGACTGCGTCAGCTCTCGTTGAAGGTTTCTGGTGGTCGCATCCCGGCTTTGTTGCTCGGGAACATCATCACCTGCAGGGAGAGGGGTCTGTTCGTCGTCGTTGTTGTCCTCTCTGGCGTCGTCGAATCCCAGGTTATCAAAGTCATAGTCTGCCATAATCCTCCTATTGAACTTTCAAGGTATGCCTTCAATACACAATGGATACATACGGACCCAGGCTAAACCCCTTCAGAACACACCGTAAGCCTAGGAAGGTACAAGGTGTACGGCAGTCAGTGGTCGTCACCAATAACCCGAGTACGATCGACCAGAATCAACTACTCGTGGTCCGCTTCCCCAACCTCGCACAAATGACGTCATTGTGCCCGGTACCGTGCGCTTGGCCTTCTCGATCACGATCAATTCATCCGACCCAAACGCCACAGTGGTCGGGAATCTCGGACGCGCAGTAGTCAAGAAAACCACGATCAGAATCAGCGGGAATGAGGTAATGTCCATCGACGACTCTGATGTGTTTCATTGCTACGGCGACTTATGGCTGACCAAAAACGAACGGGCAGAATGCGGCCTACCAAGGCATCGGCGGCGAAAACATGCTTAAACTTCGAGTCGGAGCGGAGGACGCAAGTGACGACGATGCTGGAGAAAATGCCATCGCTCATGCCTTTGGCAACCGGTTCCACATCCCACTAGACTTTGAGCTTCTAGATAGCCACATGCATTCTATCAGAGTGCCTAGGCCGACCGACTGGAGTACGAACTGACGTTCAACGATTACGGCCGGGTCATAAAGACAACAGGCGATGACGACGCGACTTACACCATCGACAACATCAGCCTGGAGTTCGATATGGTCACCGCAGAGGAGCTCGCTAGACAGATCCGCAACCAGTTTGCCGGGGGCGTCTCCATACTGTATGATCGTATCCTCCGCCTCCGAAAGTTTGTGAAGGACAAGTCTGATACTCTCTGGAACATAAACCTGAATACGCCCGCGTGCCCCAGTCTTAAATATAACAAGGCGTACCGGCGGCGATGGATACTCTCTGACCCAGAGGTCTATTGTTTGGACCCCGGCAAGCGGCCCAACGACTTTCTGAGAGCTTTCTACAGTTTGTTCGAGGGGGAACCCACCTTATACATCATCGATGATTGTAGCGCGTTGAAGGCGATAATGAAGAAAACCGAAATGCTACCATTCATGGCTTTCTCGGGCCGTCATGCACACCAAAGCGTCTGGGCCCTCACTCAGAAATAAAACGCCGTCCTCAAAGACTTTCGCGAGCAGACAAAGTGGGTGGCTTTCTTCAACAGCAAAGATCGGCCACTCGTTCGAAAAATGCCTGAAGGAGAACGACGTCATCGCGACCGAGAGCGAAAAGGCAGAGGTTCGACAGTTGCTCAAGGACAATCTGCATTCTAAGCTCCTGCTAAAGACTGATCCGCCCATCACACATCAGGTTTTATATCAGACGTAGGCGACATTTTTCCAATGAAGCATGGATACCGACGAGCTTATAGACGAGATTCTGGGCGCAGATAGGAGCCCGGCCTCAGCCAACAGCCCGGCCTCAGCCAACAGCCCGGCCTCAGCACGGCAGCTCAGGGACAGGCTGGCGGCACTTCCGGCGGGTGGGCAGGCCAAGCGATATCTGGGAAAAGACGTAACGGCCACTGAGGTCGACGCCATGAGCGACGAAGACGTTGAAAGGTTGTACTCCCGGTACGAGGCTAAGCTCGGTGCGCGGATGGTTAACGGTCTCGGAGGTATGTTCTTGAGATCATATGTAAGGGCGGCCAGCTGGCTCCTACCTATCCCATCCGAGAATCGACCAATGCTCATGGCACGGCTCGCCACCGACCCATTTGTTGAACAGGAGATTAGCAGTGCTAGCTGCTGGCTGTACTACTGCTATGGTAAGTACTCCGTTAACCATGGCGTTGACCACTACTGAGCACTGCTCATTTAAACACCACTGCTGTCCTAGAAATGAATCGTATAATCCAGAGGAACATGAGTACAACGAATCCAGAAGGCCCGAAGGAAGAGGAGAGGGTGACAGCGGATTCTACGAATGACAGCCCTGCGAAGAATCCCCAAAAAGTCGCTGCGGGTCGAGCGGGTGCTGCAGCGAGAAAGGCCAAGGATGGAAAGCTCAAGGACGATCTTCGCGAAGCTAAGACTGCTTTGCTTGGTGCGGCTGATTCTACTAAGAAACAGCCGAAGGAACCGGATTCTTCGAAGGAGTGGGGAACCACAGATGTCTCCTGAAAGGAGCCCTCCCGAAGCTGGATTGCAATGGTCATTGCAGATGTAGGCCTGGCCATGTTTTCGAAGGAATTGCTAATTACACAAGGGCTCCTTCCTCCCAATATAATCAAGTAGTAATGGACTCCATCGCAATGATGATGGGCGGTGCCCTCGTAAACGCTCTGGCCTTCAGCAGGAGCAACTATATGTTTTCGATGCTAAGGAGTTCCGGTGTCGACGAAGAGCAGAGGCGCCATGACCGCGCTGTAGAGCAGCTGCAAGCCGCCCAGGAAAAATGGGCCCAAAAGCGTACTGAGCCAAGTAATCCCAACTGACTGTGCCGGACTTGCCATCGAGCTCCTCGCCGTATGGCAGGCACGACCTTAGTAGTGAGGTTGATGAGGATCATCATCATCACCGCGAACGCCGGGATGATTAACATCTTCTTCGTCGCCAATCTGTTAAAGGGCAGCTAAAATACCTTGATAACATGGCTAGTAAGGTGTCTGCTCGCCTGGCAAACATCTGCTACAGCCCCCGTGGATACGGGAAGGGTCGCGCGGCCATCCAGAAACTTGCCACTGCGGCTAAAGTCTCCGAAGATGTGGTCCGGGCCTGGCTGGAAATGCAGGCTATCTGGCAGATCTACTTGCCCCGTCCCAGAAAAATACCCAGGCCTATGTTCCATGTTTCCACGCCGAATGACCTCCACCAAGCCGATCTTCTATTTCTACCACATGATCGGCGAGGCCGAAAGCGAGGCCGGAAGTACGCGCTGAGAGTTGTTGATGTCGCTTTTCGCTTTAAGGAGGCGGAACCTCTGGCTACTAAAGATTCCAAAGAAGCCGCTGATGCTCTCTCTCGCATTTACAAGTGGGGACCCCTGAGATGGCCGAAGCTTCTCCAAGTTAACCCTGGGCGCGAGTTCATAGGTGCGGTGAGCCAACTGCTGGCCAAACACGATGTCACAGTCCGCCGAGGCCGCGTGGATATCCACCGAGACCAAGGCATAGTGGAGCGTTTCAACCGTACTCTGGCTGAGCGACTCTTTGGACATCAGTACGCCCAGGAGATGCGCCTCCCTCCCGAACATCGGTCTACTGAATGGGTGGCTCGCCTGCTCTCTGTTGTGGCCGCTGTGAATAACGAGACAACGAGACTGATCGGTAAAAAGCCGAAAGAAGCCATCAAGGCACAAGAGGTGTTACATAAGCCTTCTTCGAAGGTTCCGGGTCGCCCCGTTGGACTTAATGAGCGGAAGATCCCCGAGGGTGTCGGCGTTCGTTATCTCTATCAGCCTGGAGAGCTTGAGGGCGGCCGCCGTCGCGCGACTGATCCTGTGTGGTCTCTAGAGATGTATCGGCTGGGGCGCTCTGTCACAAAGCCTAATGAGCCCGTGCTGGACTATCTAGACCATACGTCGGATGGCCAGCGACAGGGATTCGTTCGTGAGGAGTTTCTTATAGTGCCTCCCGATACTCAGCTTCCCCCGGATGCGGTTCTACAACGCTAGTAGTTCCTCGAAGTGGATGTCCATCCCAGCCCATCCTGCGGGCGCCGTCAAGGAGGCGCATCTCTATGGCCATAAGCCAAGTTGTGGACACCATCTTCGGCGATCCAGCGCTTACTATCGAAGGGGGACAGTGAGACCTTATTCAGGTGCTGCCAATAGATATGGTGGCGCTCTGATCGCAGCACGTCCATACCATGGCGGAAGATCTTCTTCTCGATGAGGGCCTCTTTGTACTGCTTATGGCGGATGCGCTTTTCCACAACTCCCTTTTTCACGCCCTTGGCCTTCTTAATGTTGCCTCCACCTGCCTCCAGAATGGAGTACATCTTGGGACGTAGACCAATGTTTTCGGCGATCGGCCGCCCCGCGCACTCGTCCTTCATTTTCCCCGACCTTCATATTTGCTACGCTGTGCAGGGGGTGGTCTTGTGGGTAATCTGAGGTGTCGTACAGGTTTGCATTCTCAGCCATATCCCTATAAACATCATCATTCTTAATCTCGAGTAGCAGACTATCCGTGTCAGTGTAGAAGAGCTGACAGCGCTCTCCGCACCGGTCCTTCATGTGGTTGTAGTAAAAGTCGTACATCAGGTGCTTGGGGAGATCTAGAATGCTCATGCCAACATAGATAGGTCGATTTAGGACTAGACGGGTCTTCTGCATCTGAATCGCTGCGAGGTCATCATCAAATATGTTTGCCCGTGCGAAGCTCGGGTTGGTTATCAAGCGTCGAAGCTTGTCGTCTTCTCCAGAGCGTACCAGCTTGACGTCCACACGCTTCCGAAGGTTCTCCATGGTTTTTCCGAAGACCGAGTTGTTCATTAGCTTGTACAGGTCCTTCTCGAATTTACTCGCGGCCGTTTTTCGGAGCTCATTTTTCACCCTGATATAGTGTTAGAACCAAGGGCTCTGGACGAATCTCGGTGGGCCCGGTGAACCTTTGTCAGACGCATTCCCAGAGATAGATACAGCTGTAGGTTCCGGTAGTGCAGGACGTACCGTTCCTTGTTGCGGAGGTTGGGGACCAGCTTTTCGACCTCGGTTGGCGCTTTCTTACCGAGAAGACCGTGCTGATAGTCGGACATCCACTCCTTCTGGACCCCCAGACGCTCCGGGGCTAATGGGTAGCCGTTATGTGCGTTATCTAGGTCGGCCTGATACTCTAGGTCGACCTCGAGGATGTAACCCTCAGGACTATCGTGGGGGTGGGTAGCAATCGTTTCACGGAGACGCTTCGCGCCACCTTCCCACTTAAAGCCGCCCGTTGGAAGAAACTGACTCATAGCCCAGCCATATAGATTATTGGCGTCTAGGTATTGGATGTAGCTGTTTGGACTTTCGGGGTTGTATCCCTCCACCTGCGGATTATTGGCTTTGGCGTATCGCTTACTTACCATGGAGATACCTACTCGCAACCCCTTCTCAATGAAGAGATGTTGGTCATAGTCCGTCAACAGCTCCAGCTCTACCCTGGTCTTCTTGAACAGCGCATCCCACGAGAGACCTGGGCTCGTAAAGTAGTAAGCGGGGTCCAATCCATACTGCTGTAAACAAGTCTTCCGGAAAGCCTCAAACACATCGGCTAATAGGAGCACGTCTGTGCGACAGTAAAGGTCTGTGTAGTCTCCCAGATTGGTGTAGTCAAATAGCTTCCAAACCTGCTGAGCATGGGTGTAGTCCTCATCGCTAATGCCTGAGACTTTGAGCTTACTGTAGAAAGCCTCTTTAGGTGGGAGGCTGGACTCGTCGAAGCGCTCCCAGGAGTCCATATACTCATAGGGGTAGACACCCTTGCGCATGAGTAACTTGCGTTTTACTTCGGCAGGCTCATACCGGGCTGTGACGTGGAAAGCCTCAGGTTTGTTGGCCTCTACCAGATTGTCAAGGGAAGTCGGTAAGTATTGAACGCTGTCTATGAAGCGGAACTGCCCCAGCGAGAAGGAGATGTACTTTTCCGTGTTGTTGGGTATGCAGGAGATGCGGCCCTCCTCCTTACTTATGGCTTGCATCAACAGGTGCCCGTCGTAGCACCGTAGGTTGTGGAAGACTACTGCTATGGCTGTCTTAGGACCCAGCCGCAACTTTAGGTTGCATACGTTATGGGCCGCGCCTCTCTACTTGCCGGTGATATGGCAGTGATCGCGCACAGAATCGGCGCCTAGAGGCTTCTCACACACGTGACAGGTTGTGGCGTTGTTGTGGGCCTGCCAGTCCTGGGGAGTCATCCTCATGGCTATAGGGTTGGCTAAAACATCTTTGATTTCCCGCTTCTCCTGTTGGAGAGCTCTGAGGAAGTGTTCCGTCTCGTTAGGGCTTCTGTATTCCATATGTTTTATTTTTGTGTGGCCGTCACAACGCACCACAACATAGCAGTAACTACATGGATCGTGGTGCTGAGTCTTTTGAGCGTTGCTCTCTGTAGGTGACGCGGGTGGGCCTTCAACCTTTTTGGTCAGGGCCTCAAAGTCGGCATATATGATGAACGGAGCCGGTAGCTGTTTGTGGTGGTTCTGAAAGGTGAACTTGTTTTCCCCCTCGTGGGGCATTTCCACCCTCATCGCCGTCTGGCCAATCCCACGGCATTCCGGCTTATGCGCCTCGAGCAGGTCCTCCCTTGTGTAACCGTGCAGACAACGCTCGCAGAAGTGTTTGCGATTTGGCGCCTTACTTTCTTGGAACAGGAGACGGTTGAGATCTTTTATCCACGTATAATGGAATTTGCCTGTCTTCCCAATCAGCAGCAGATTGATTCGGGGCGTGTCGCCGGGCTGCTTGCTGAGACGATGCACAATCACACCCTTGTCCCACCCGAACACGTTGATGGCGAGGCCGTTCTTTTCCTCCACTTTAGGGATCTGAGAGATGGGCGTGGGGGCGTCGATCCCCCCAAAGCCAAGACCAGCATTGGTTACTTTGTTGGTCTCTGAGGGTGCCCGGCGGCTGGAAATAAGGCAGACCGGAGTGCCCATCGGAGGCAGTCGTCGTCTTTGTTCTTCACATTGATGACTGCTTTCTTGTTACTCACAGCTGCAGGTAGGGGGGTGTAGGACCCGCCTCTCAGTGGCTGGTACCTTGCAATGTCAAGCCAGAGTCTTTGCACGCTATTGACAACCCACCCTGACACTCGCTGTGTCCATTTTTCTAGCACCTCCTGGATGGTGGGGAAGGCCTTATCTAGAGCCCCGTCAATGTCACCGGCCCCTAGTAGGGCCTCCTGTTTGCTGTGGAGTACTGGACTGGTATACTCTTCATTGCCATCGGCGTTGCCCTTTCGCAACTAAACCCTGAGGCCTAGTTGGAACTTAACCCCGTTGAGTGCCAGGATCTCTTCTTCTAGCTTCTGGCGAATAAAGGTTCGTATTTCTTCTAAGAAGGCTACTGGTTCCGTCCAAACACCTTCGGGTACGTCCATCTGCCAGACCCGGAGGAGATTCCTTATAGCCCTGCCGGTGTTAGTGAATTCTAGTTTCTTTTCACCTAGCACTTCATCCAACTCCTCGTCACTGAGGAAGTTCTTTTCACCTAGCACTTCATCTAACTCCTCGTTACTGAGGAAGGTCTTGTTGTCCTGCTTAAACTTAGCCTTCCACTTAGCCCCGGCCGTTTTATACCTGTCGAGGATCCCCTGCAATTCTTCCAAGGCATTGCGGGACCGTGGGTACTGGGGCCGTCTCAAACTCGTCCCGTAGTGCTCGTGCTTTTTGATGATGTTTCATTGTACGCGCCGTTATACAATATCATCATTATACATAATGACAGTGATTCTCTAATAGGAAATTTCGATAGCCGCCAGCCGTTTGAACTCGTCCAAGAAAGCCTTGCGCCTCCGCTGCCTTTCACACGTCTGGAGATTATTATATCCGCAGGCCACGCAAAGCCGAAATCGGTTTTTAACGCCCCGGCCACAGCTAATACATGGCTGGGTGCCAGGACTCTTCCACAGACGGGCTAGGTGAATCCCGCAGTACTCCCCCCAGACAACTCTTACCACAGAGCTCAGTGGAACCGATGAGAAGCCACTGGCAATTATTGCGACCCTTTGGCATGTTGTTGTATACACAATTGGTGTAGAAGCATACCTGGTGGAATGGATATGTCTAATAGGATCCTCAGAAGTAGGGGAAGCTTCTATTTGCCAAGGGGAGGGTGGTCCAGAACCTATAGTGTGTATACTACTACTTTACCATAAACATGTTGTTTTTTTTGCAGTTTTACAAGGCTTGGTATATGTTTGTTTTACAGTGTAGTGAAATGCCTGGCATCACCATATAGACAACTGACTATGTTATATATGCTATACAATGCAAAAAAAAAAGAAACATAGATGCCTACACATGTAATATGCTATCGTATAGCACCAAAGTAACTTTAAATGCAATACTTTATCGATTTACACAAACTAATTGATCGGTGCGCGACCCGATATAACATTCCGGGCTCACGGTACGAGACTTCATTAGATATGTGTAGCGCTGTACTAGGCTACGACAAAGGGTTTGCGACGTAGTCTAGACATAGGTTACTAACTTCTCCTGCCTTTATTCAGACTTGATTAACCACTGTATTAACACTGATAACCTTACAGTGCAACATTAAACATATGTTATTATAGTGCTATAAGCCTATTACCAAATATACTAAACTGTAATGTAAACACGGTCACTGCAAGATCCTTCATTTACGTTTACGTTTTACGTTCCCTACATTTCACCGTTCACAGGCGATGTCAACAAACCTTCGTAAATACTACATATTTGCTCCTTACCACCTCTGAAACACTACTTTGAACAGTTGTACAAACCTTCACGCTTTAAACATGTGTGTATCGTGAAAAACTAAGTCCAGCGTACATGGAAACATCAAACAACACGACACTGAGTAAACTGTAGTGCAACACCTCGTCAAGTTTAGCGGCAGAACGAGCTGGGACATACTAACACCTTAACTCGTCCAGTATCAAGTTGATGAACGAAAAGCTGACTTCTGCATAATGTTTCCAAAAAAAAAAAATGCGTCCCCAAACATTACGGCCTCACACACTCCCCTACAAATTCATATGTCATTTCGCCATTTACAAGGTTTCAAAACAAGTACAATCTAGCCAAAGAGCTGAGTTACAGATCCTAAAAAAGGAAGACAATACATCTACACGTACTTCGAGATAGCACTCGCGACACTAGCATACAATAACTATGATCCTTATCTTCAGGGTGAAACCCCTACAAAATTGGACTAGGGATGATCAGTCCGCAATCCTGAAAATTTGTTGACCACACAGCTCTGAAGAAAGATGGATACATCTAGAAAATTGCACTTTTACAATTGTACAACATAGTGTTTACTAGTAGATCGCATACAGAAAACACATATTGAGAAAACTTTCTACCGACACTGCGAACTCTAAGTTATCTGCATGCTCTTTGGAAATCATCTGATTTACGCCATTTTACTTGTAGAACAGTACATCAAGGCAAAGGAGTTGGATTTCTATAGACCCGAATATGTTAAAGCAATAAACATAAGGCCGAAAGGGTTGGACTTGGGGGTATACTACATTGTGCCATGGCGAGGAGGGATTCGGGGGTCTGTGGAGAAACCACGCTGGATGTGGCACAGGTGGCACCAACACTGCATTGTCTCGCCTAGGTCTGCTCTGGTGCATGTCTCAGGTTCCGGAGTGTCGGGATTCTAGTTCTCATGAGGTAACGAACCATCACCACCTGTTCCAACTGTTAGTTCTTCCAACCTCTGTCTGTTATCATCCGCTGCTTTGCGGTCTATTGGTGAGGTAAATAGACATGAACATGTCTAATATCATCTGCTGCTTCGCGGTATACATACTGGTGAGGTAAAGAGACATTAACAAGACTTTCTTCATCTGAACTGTATTCTTCGGATTCGGATTACAAGAGATTGGAAGTGGAACTTTCTTTGTGGTAGGTATAGTTGGTTGCTTCGTCAGAACACTTGTTGAGTTGTCTTGCAGTCCTTCACATGGGAACAGTAAGTTTTCCAGCATGCGTGTGGTAGTTCCTTTCAGCGGGACTTAAGGTACGGGAGCCATAACCAATGACTCTCACCTTCCCGTCATCCTAGCGCTTGTATAAAACAGAACCCAACCCTTCTTGCGAAGCATATGGGGGAAACTGTGGAGGGTTTTTCAAAGTTCGGATATGCCATTACATCTGAACTCACAAGAGAGTACTTGAGGGTATCTGGTTGCTCTTCTGTTTTCTAGCTAGTTTACATTTAGCACTGTCTTCTTTTCCTTTCAGCAAGTCATAAAGTAGTTTGACTCGACGGCTGAAGTCAGGTAAGTAATGACGGTAATACCCAATAAAACCCAGTAGTTTCCGAACATGTCCTACCGTTGAGGGTCGCTGATCTTTCAACCTCCCCGCAGCCTCGATGTTGGCTGGATCTATCCGGTGTCCCTTCACACGGACAATATGGCCAAGATACTTTACCTCGTTCCAAAAGAGTTCACATTTTGATGGCTTCAATTTGACTCCAGACTTCTTCAACCGCCTGAGCACAGTTTGAACATCTTTAATGTGCTGTTCAAAAGTCTTACTAAAGACAGTAATGTCATCCTGGTATGGCAGGCTGATGTGAGAAAGTCCTTCCAGGCACCTGTTCATGAAACGCTGAGATGAAGCCGGTGCGTTTGTTAACCCAAATGGGATTGGGTCCACTCGTAAAGTCCGTAAGGCGTGACAAATGCTGTGTACTTTCTAGATTCAGGGGCAACAAAACCCTGGTGGTACGCTTTGCCTTGGTCAATAACACGTTACCACCTAGACCAGCGTTAACTCGTCTGTAATCAATACAAAGTCGTAATGTTCCGACTTTTTTCCTCACGCAAACGACTGGTGACGAATACGCAGACTTGGACTTCTGGGCCCATCCTCTTCTGATGAGGTCCTGCAAGTACTGAAGAACTTCTTAACGCAAAGGTAAAGGGATGGAAATATAACTTCTCTGAACAGGAGTCTGGTCCACTAAGCTTATATCCATTTCCAGTTCTTTGATGCAACCCATGTCATCTCTGTGTTGAGAAAAAGCATCTGACTCTTCCCTGAAGCATCTGTAAAACTATATCCTTTCTTTCTTCAGTCAACGCTCCGTGGTTTAACCCTATCAAAGACTTCCAGTTAACTTCAGAATCCTTAATCTTAACAGTTTCACGGGGAGTGTCACACTCTGGTGCTCCACCTTGGTCCTCAGGAACATGGGCTACAGACTTCACCGGGTGCAACACACCTAATACTGTTCTTCCTGGCAAAGAAATATCAAGGGCGGAAGTGTTGTTTACACTTACTTTAATCCTACTCACAGTGTTCTTATAAATTCTCACTAAAGTCTCATTCACACATAAGCCATCTGAGACTCCCTCTACATTAGACTCTAATATGGCATCTATGTCACCATCAACTCTGGTATGTACTATACATTTGATTTGTGCTGTACTACCTCCAGGTATAACCACACTTCCGCTGCAAACTTTGGCAAGGCCAAGGTCACTACTGTGGCTTTCTAAAAGTTGCACTATTTTCTTTGCCTCTACATTACTGACACGGAGAATGGAGTACTTTACAAACTGACATGCTTGTGCACTTTGTTTTCCCGACTTACATTCACTGACATCTTTAATGTAGTGTTCAATTACACTGTACCCTATGCTAATATATGTTAATATCAGGATTATTGGCGATCAATTTGGGGATAAGTAAACATTGACTTTGTCAGCTGACAATAACTGCAATGATACTTCTATCCAACCTTCAAATGGAATGACTGTCCCATTTGCTGCTACCAGCTTAAGGCTGTCTTTAGGTCCCAATAATTCTTGAACAGACTTGATATCAACATTGGGCAGATTCTTATCTAGCCACAGTTTGCCACTATGCAAACCTGTGATCCGGTGTCCCATAAGACTTCTGTCTCTTTATCACCCAGTGTACACCTAATTTCACATTTTGCACCAACTAATTTCACAAGACGATTTCTATCCTTTGGTGTACCTCTGTACCTCTTAGCTCATTACAAGTAGCATTTACAGTCTTACATTCAGTATGGGGTTCATCATTCAGCGTGGCCACAACTTCCCTCTTAGTCATGGCCAAATCTAGTTTACCTGACTGGGTTTGTTTAGAACTGGCTGGTCACAGCCTACCTTATAATGATGTGGGCTGCCACATCTGAAACAGTGGCGACAACTGCCCCCATTGCCACTTTTCCCACGGATCTCCGCTGACCATGGAAATTCTTTCTTCGCAGGCTGTGGTTGGCTTGGGGTGTTGTTACTCTCAGACTCTGAAACACTATTCACTTTCGGTCCTCCCAGCTTCTTCCGGCGCTCCAATTCTGAGGAGGAAACTTCAACCACTTTTTCAACAGGTCTTCATCGGTAACGTTACTGTTTTGTAATAATGGCATTAACTCATTCAGCACAGGATCATATCTCAGGGTAGTGGCCTGGCATCACCATATAGACAATTCTTGTATTATGTTGTATATGCTAGACAATCCATAAAAACAGTAATATAGATGCCTGCACATGTAATATGATATCGTATAGCACCAAAGTAATTTTAAATGCAATACTTTATCGATTTACACAAACTAATTGATCGGTGCGTGACTCGACACAGCATTCCGGGCTCATGGTTCGAGATTTCATTAGATATGTATGGCTCTGTACTAGGGTAAGACAAAGGATTTGCTACGTAGTCTAGACTTCCTCTGCCTGCATTCAGACTTGATTAACCACTGCATTAACACTGATAACCTTATTGTACAACATTAAACATATGTCATTATAGTGCTACAAGCCTATTACTACATATACTAAACTGTAATGTAAACACGGTCACTACAACATCCTTCATTTACGTTTACGTTTTACGTTCCCTACATTTCACCGTTCACAGGCGATGTCAACAAACCTTCGTAAATACTACATATTTGCTCCTTACCACCTCTGAAACATTACTTTGAACAGTTGTACAAACCTTCACGCTTTAAACATGTGTGTATCGTGAAAAACTAAGTCCAATGTACCTGGAAACATCAAACAACATGACACTGAGTAAACTGTAGAGTAACACCTCGTCAAGTTTAGCGGCAGAACGAGGTGGGACATACTAAAACCTTAACTCGTTCAGTATCAAGTTGATGTACGAAAAGCGGACTTCTGCATAATGTTTTTTTTTTTAAAATGGGGGCTCCAAACATTACGGCCTCACATTAACTGGGTCATGGGGTAGACGTGGGGGTTTAAACAGTGCGGCTCGTGAAAGTGACAAAAAAGGATAAAAAGTCACTGTCCCGAGTTTAGGAGGCCCCGACTTTAGCGTGGCAACCACAGACGAACGTCTTTGGCGAAATTATATCACTATGTGTCTTTAAAAAGCTCCGTAAAGGGCCTTATCTGACCGACAAAATAAAGAATTTAAATCTCAATGTGATTTTGAACACCTTCTTACTTTACATTATTTGTGAAAATTAACAAAGGAGAATCCATCTCTAAATTGTATGGTAAAAGTTGTCTATTTAGTTAGTTGTAAGTAAATAAGAGTTATTCATGTTGGTACCCTATTGTAAATGTGGAAGAGATGAAATTCTAGAACATAGCCCTAAAATACAGATGTACTTTGCATTTCTTGCAGGGTGAAATTCTGCGTGGAACGTAAAAAGGAGAGGATGGCAAGCATATGTGCGCAATAAAGCTGGCAGTATCTGATAGATTCAATAATCTACTGGGGTGTACTTACTACATAATGCCTGTGATCCATAGTCATCAGCATGCAGCACGTGCACTGACACCCTTGGTGTCTTGGGAGCACCTTTCGGGATATCACTCCGACATTATGTCCATAGAGGCCAGAGGATAAAACCATTAAGACCAGATGTGACTTAGTGAAGGGTTGTAAGTTGCTACTATCTTAGCTTGGGACCTTCCTGGCCTAGGGCTTAACGTGCTAGCGCAGTGCAGTTTGCTGTGAGTTCAAGTTCAGCTCATTCAGTACTGGTCAGGAAGCAAGTGTAAGCCCGTGGGACTTTAGTGACCAAAGCAAACTACCATTTTAGGTGAACTAAGTAGAGCCCAGAGAACAACAAAACAAATGTTGGCAGTCGAGGAAATTGTTCAGTGATTTTCTTTGAGCGATCCAAAAAAATGTCCAAAATTCCTCTTAGGTCGGCCTTATCTCCATCGAACATGGATCTCGTCCTTATGTCAACTATTTTCAAAACGAATACAGACTAGAAATGATCCTTAGATCCCTTGTATGTTTTCATAGGGTTAACAAGTAAAAAAATGTATACCTATGTACCAAGGAAAGGATTTTTATTTCCTGTTATTACGTCACATGACACTTACTTGAAATATATAACCAGTTTTTCTCACTAATAAAAGTAGCTCATGTATCTGAAATTGAACACATTTCATTCAATAGTTCGTTTTTCCACCAGTCTGGGACATTAACGTTGTATTCCACAGTTTGTTTTCTCGACCAGGTCGTTAGCTCAGGTTACCAGAATGTTTGCCATTTTGCCCTTCTCATCCACCTCTTCATTTTCCTCTTGATGCTCCATTCTCACGTGGCTGGTCTTTAATCTGAGCAACCGAAAATTCCTTTGCAACCGAGTCCTGCTCGCCGACAAGAACATCTTTCACACTGACATCATGTTTTACATCTACACTGAGAAGCGGATAACTGCTTGTGGTGCTGATAGCTATGTGTTCGTGAAGGTGTCCACGCATCAGCAAGATCATGCAACCGTGTCATTATTCCACAAAAGAGCAAAATAGATGGCTGGGCAAACCTGTGCAAAGCTGCAATATGTGGACGCTTCCCTGAGTCTGTCCGGTTAATCAATGGCAAGATTGCATCATCAGCTTTCATTAGCCTGCTTCGGGTCACTGTTCACGTAGTTCTCATCGGTATATGATACCTTGCGTTGTTCTCCATGCAACAACAGCATTGATCCACTCTGCCATTCCAGGACCGCTCTGTGTGTTCCAGTAGCTTCTGTTTAACACCGCCCGTCTCTCCATCCTTCATGTTTCATTAGGGTCTCCTGAGGGCATTTATAGTGATGGTCTGCTTTCACTACCGCTAAGTCCCGCTGCATTTCTATGGCGTTATACACCAATCAAATGTAAATAAATAAATAAATTTTAGCATGTACACGAACAGTTGGAGTATAAAGCCTTAACTGAGGTCAATTGACAAGAGATAGTATTTCAAAGGTTTCCTGTGATCATTTGCGTATCACGCTGTCCCCGCCACGCTGGTTTTAAATAAAGGCGTATTATTAACTCCCGGATAATGGTGCCCTCTTGGCAATGAAAGAGATTGAGGGGCATACATAATCTATGGGGTAAAAAACAATGAGTTAGCCCTCTGATACCATCTGAGGGGCCTCCGTGGCTCAGTCGGTTAGCGCGCTAGCGCAGCGTAATGACCCAGGAGCCTCTCACCAATGTGGTCGCTGTGAGTTTGAGTCCAGCTCTCCGGCCGTAAGTGGGAAGGTCTGCCAGCAACCTGCGGATGGTCGTGGGTTTCCCCCGGCTGTGCCCGGTTTCCACCCACCATAATGCTGGCCGCCGTCGTATAAGTGAAATATTCTTGAGTACGGCGTAAAACACCAATCAAAAAAAAAAATCTGATACCATCTGCGTAGTATAGGCCTGTCAGAAAATCCCCTGAGCCTTTTGTATGTGTCTAAGTAATCCCATACATAACTCCCAGATAGCTACTTACTTATGCTATATGTTTTCTTTAATCTGTCAGAATATTTGTTGCAACCTCAACCATTGTTCAGCACATTTCATGATTAAGAACAAGCTTGTTCTGATCCATATGGTTGGAATTAGGTTTCAGATTTTAAGCGGCTTGTTGTGTACACGGCCAGATGAATGTCGTATTTATAAAGCTTTTCGTGTACAACTGGACAAATGATTAAAAGTTGATTGGAAAACTAAAAATGTATCCAAAGCTCATCGCACGACTAGGATACAACAAAACTTGCCTCTCGAAGTCTGAAGACCTGGGTTCAAATCCGTGTCGGGTCATCAAAGACTTTAAAAATGGTACTGTATTAATTGCTTCATCGCTTGGCGCTCAGCACTAAAAAGGTAAAAGCAAGGAAAGAATATGTGTGGGTGGGGTGTCATACATGTATCTGGTGTCTTCGACATGATACTTCTGTGGTGGCTGCACACTTGTCGATTTTACATTAAAGAGAAAAGGCTCCTGAAAATCATTTTTGTATGGTGGGTATTCTGAACCACCTCTTATTGTCTTTGCGTAATAATGTTATTTATTTATTTATTTATTTATTTATTTATTTATTTGATTGGTGTTTTTACGCCGTACTCAAGAATATTTCACTTTTACGACGGCGGCCAGTGTTAAGGTGGGAGGAAACCGGGCACAGCCTGGGGGGAAACCACAATCATTCACAGGTCTACCAGACCTTCCCACGCAAGGTCGGAGAGGAAGCCAGCATGAGCTGGACTTGAACTCACAGCGACCGCATTGGTGAGAGGCTCCTGGGTCATTACGCTGCACTAGCGCGATATACACCTGAGCTTATAACGTTATAAATGAGAATGTGACACATGTTTAATAAATATATTTGCACTAGAATTTGGTCTTTCAGGTAACTAATGTGTTCAACCTATACACTTAGAAAGGAGCGTTCAGTTTGGGTGCTATAATGAACCTTATGGACAGTTTTCGGACAAATTTCGGACCTTGCACATAATCAAAGTAGAAAGAAAACTTCCATCTAAAATTGCCAAAAAATTATGAACAAATTTGCATGTGCAATTGATATTTAAAAAAAGAAAATAATAAAGGTAAGACTAATATTTTCTTTTCAAGAAATGTTAAAGTTGATTGAATGTACTGTATTTCTGCGATGAAATTTAAATAAAGTTATTCAAGATTGAAATGCAATGAGTAGAAATTGATGTTCTAATCGACGACGACTGCATCCTGACAACCGTTCAGGTGACCTAGACGGGGGAATCTGTGTGTCGAATCAGACATAGGTCTAATGAAGGCACTATCTTGAATCTCCTAGGAAAAGCGTCCTTTCTTACATTTAAAGAAGTAAAGGTATGAAATGACTTTCGGACGGCACTACCGGATGTCTCCAGAATTACTCCACTATATATATATTTCTATATGGTATCTCCCTTGTAAAGGGAAATAAAACCAATAGAGACAAAATTCTAGTCTAAGCAAGATGGCAAGGTAGGGAAAGGAGTGAAAAAGTTGGAAGTTGAAGGTTTTATTTCTTCGGGGACATTGGGTGGTGCCGGCCGAAAGTCATTTCATACATTTACTTCTTATATATACGTAGGAGGCTGGTTTCGAGCGCCTGTGATTACAACGTTCTTCTAATCTCTAAGATGCAGCCATTCCAGTGCAGTCAAGATATTTGTAAAATTGCAATTATTAAATTATTACAACGCAGTTTTTGGGTCCATCCAAGTAGCAAAGTGGAGTTTTGGATTTTTTCAACTAGGTGAAAGGTTTGGATAGCTTTAACTGAGTAAACAACAACGACTCGATGTGAATCTCTAATGATTTGTATTCACGTTGCTGAAGCAGTGTGTCTTGACTCAAAATGAAACCTGCATGGTTTCTTACCGAGTACAAAGGAAATCAAATAAACATCTGACCTGCTAGTAGTTTTACCTGGAACTACAGGCTAGGCCTTTAAACTTCGCATACTGTGGCATTCGTGTGATTGGAAAAGAATTTTTTTATTTCTCAAGTTAACTACTACTAGTGGAAAAACGGTGCAGAAATACCGTTGTCTTACAGATGTGCTAACTTTGGTTGTGTTTTACCAATATGTTCCCATTACAAACCTTTGATATTGAATTGTTTCAATGCCTGTATAGTTAAAATATATCAAGACATCCCATTTAAACTTATACATGATTACGCTCGGACAAATTTGGGGAAAGATACTAACTCTGACTAAACACATTTTTGTAGATTTTTGAAACCTTTGATAAAAAGAGATAAGAGGTTTGAAACCTCAATTTTTTTAACAAGATATACTTTCTTACAGGTCTTGACATGTTAAAAACTTGCCCAGTGAGAACCTACTAATCCTCCCCATGAATATTTGCCAGAATAACAGAATAATTATCAGACTGTTGGTGTTTTTTTTGTGAAAGGTAGTTGATAAGGTCGCAACTTAATGCGATGCAATGCCTACATAGCCTACTGTTACCTTAGGCCAGAGAGCAAGCTGTCATTCCATAAATTTACCTACATGTGTTAAACCCAACCCTACTAGATACAGCACGATGACGTAATAAAGGAGGTTAAAATAGCGGTGCTGTTAAGCTTAAAGCTCTCTTACTTTTATGTTCCATACTTGGAATACACGCATTCTTTGCAAACTCGTTAACTATACTATATTCCAAACCGCGCTCAGCTCTACCATCTGAGATAAAGTTTCACCGGTTTGATGTTAAATTGTGATGTGATGTGTAAATTCATACACCATATTTTTAAGGGATCATTAGCGCTTACATGCATCTACATTTTGCTTTTCTAGTTTCACAACCGCAGCAAAATAATGGATGTTACAAGATGGGCAGTTGACAAAGTTATTGAGTGGTTATCCAAGGAGGGCTTTGGAGATCATGTGCCCTAAGACATGAACAAATTTGATCAGAAAAGTATATATGCATGTACATGTATATGTTTGGAAAACACTTTCAAGGTGGGATACATAAGAACTTCACAGAAATTAATAAATAATCTTTGTCTGGGGAGCAGGCTGTGATCTAGTGCTTAAAGGTGCTTGCCTTTCAATCACTAGGACACACAATGCGGTGGTTCAAACCCGACCTAGGTGATAAGATTTTCCAGCGCTCACTGTTCTTGTGATTGCTTATACAGCCTGTAATATTCACTGAAGACCACTTGTCTATGTCACACGTGAGAAAGTTTGTCAGTAACATGCCAAAAGTCGGTTTACTGGGGATATTCCGATTCCCAGCACCCATAAAACTGATCGTAAATTCCACATTCTGGAGTATGGCCTTGAACAACAATCAAATTAATGAAGTATGTAATAATATTCAGGAGTGCCTCTAATATGACAAATAACTTGTCAGGGATTGAAGTTGTTATTTATGGTAGTTAAATCCTTAGAATATTTCCGGAAAAGTCCTCAAGATTGTGGATTTGGAATGTGTCAGGCGTTTAAACTCAGAAGTGGCCATTGTGTGAATTTAGAGGGTTCTAAAAATTTCTAGTGTTAGAAGAAAAGTCCAGTCTCCTATGGACTAATAATGAATATAAAAGTGTTAATTAATGCTATCTTTTCCAAGGTACTTCATGTACTTGTAACTTTAAATTATATCTTTTTTTGCAGGTATGTCCCCCTCTTAATGAGGGGGTCATATATCGATTGCTTTTTCTCTCCGGCTGGCTGACAGAATTTATAGAGCTTATACATGCATCTGCATTTATCAGGCATAGGATTCTAAAGTTCACATAAAATGTGTAAAGTGACCTGAAGTTCTGCACTGTGAGGTTATTTTTTCATATTTCGATCTGCATTAGGAGTTGTTTGCCCTTGTGCACATTTTAAGAGTAATTGATATTTCCGAGGAAATTTGTAGAAGCCATATCTCAGCTATTATTTGACATAAGATCGATCAGCACATTTGTGCTGGACCCATTTTGACTTTTATGATCTATGTTCTCGTACAAATTGTGCAAGATAATCTGAAGTCATGCTTGTCACATTTTGATTTTTTGAGTGGTTGTGTGCACTTGTCCCTACTTACACGACCCTCGGTGGCTGAGTGATCTAATTTAAGGTACTCGCTAGCCTGCAGCCTCCCAGCAATGAGGTCCAGGTTATTTGCACTCAAGTACGTTCAATCTCTTAAAGGAAAAGAAAATTTAAATATGAATCAAATACCCTTGAAAAGAGCATGCTTTTCCTCGCAGGTGCATGCCATAAAAAAACATTCTAATATGTACCTCAAGTTGATAAATTATAAATAAAGTCAGCCCCAAAATCCGCTATGGGCGACTCCATTTTGCTAGTCCTGAAGTCTTCTGTGTTAGGAGGAGAACTGCCGTCGGAAACCGTTCGTACATTTCCGGTAGAACTCTTCTTCCCAGGAGGCAGCGAACAGTACAGTTCGTTTTCCGCTTGACGATCGGGAAACCGTAATGTTGGACGTGTACACGAACAAACCGGCCGTTTTAACGACTCTCACTGGCTGAGAGGCAACACACCCCCAGCATAAATTACAGGGTGTTAAAGATGAAGGACGCGATGGACTCAGTGATTTATGCCAGCTTGGTCGTTTTCAGGCTTTACATGTACGGCGAGGAAAAGTCGCAAAATTATGCAGCAGGCACCACCAGATAGAAAAAATGTGCTCTTTTCAGCCTATGGTTTCATGTTTTTAAATTTTTCTTCTCCTTTAAAAATATATTTTTAATTTGTAATTTTGTGTGCCACTAAACAGTCTATTTTTGGGTCAAATTTTTAGGTGAAATACCGTATATAAGGGGATGCCATACAACATCAAATTGATGGTGTGAAACCCTCATTGGTTGCATAATCTGAGACTCTCACCATTAAGGTAAGTCCATGGTTGAATCCAAGTTCTCCCTGGCACTGCCTGGCGTCCTCCCAACGTAATATACTGTGAGATAATTGTAGTACGGCATAAAATACCAATTCAAAGAAAAAATTGGACCATTAGAGATTCAAAGAGTTTTTTTCTGCCTGACCTTCCTAAATTTGTGCCACTCTTCTTAACAAAGGTACTTCATATGTAAAAGATCATTTTTTACACTTATTGACAATAGTTTGCATTTCTGCTCGGTTGTTATAAAACTTGTGTTCTTTATTGGGACATGCGGTTATATATGTGTACCAGTCTTGTGATCTGATTCAGTTTGACCTGGTTAAAACGTTGATTACTTGCCCTGAGTTGACTGATTTTGTATGACGCTGTCAGTTAAGAATATACATTAATCATTTTGACTAATAATAGATTTTAATTGCATGTCGACTTTTTTGTTTATGACAATGGTGCCCTAGACAAAACTACTGCTGCTGTAACTGAATTAGGACTAGTTTACCTTTACTGTTATGTTGAAATATTTAGCATTAACAATTTAACTTTCAGCTCAAGGTAAATTCTATCTTTACCTTGTGTAAAGTTCAACATTCTCACAAATTAAGTGATACAAAGTGAATGTATAGCGATGCCTTTGAATGGTACCAATATTGAACCTGTGGGTACAGTACGTACCCTTTTCCATTGGTGCTATATTGAAGCCAACAAATAAGGATCTATACTGACTCCACTGCAGATTTAAAGCCTTAGAACCCTTAAATGTTGTACAATTCCTCCTTTAAAGGTGCCTGTTTTGGGTGCAACTTGGAACCTTCCATATGTGGTGCTAAATTTACCCTACAAATAAGGTTCTGTATGGAACATTAGAGGGTACCACCACAGAGGCAAGCCATGGAACCCCTAAAGATTCTATGGCTGCACCTTGTTTTCTAAGTGTGTAGATTTTGATCAAATTTATTCTTTAATACTTGTATGTTCATAAATATTATCATGATTTAGATTAAATGCATGTGTTTGTATATAAACAATTTAAATTTATTATACGGGCAAATACTAAGAGGTGGTCCCAAATACCCTCCACACAAAAATATTTTCAAATACCTCTTCCTCGTGAAACAAAATATATTTAAAAAAATATTAAAGGCCGTATTTGCAAACAAATTGTCGAAAACTTTATGCCAGAGAGTGTCAGCGTGTGCGTGTTTTTGTTCATACTGTACTGTGTTCATAGTGGCTGTTTGGATATTACGCACAATGTAGCCTGACTATATCTATAGAATTGCTTAGATGAAGCTGTAGTTTAACCGATCAAGTGACTGTAAATTTCCAGCAATTTGCGTAGCCAACCAAGAAAGGTGCTTTTTCATCATCGCTAAATAGCTTTCTAGTCAAAGTGCTGTAAAGAGACAAACATCATTGTAATGTACACCAACATAATGTAATCGTGAAAATTAGGGTACTTAATGCGATAGTAATTCAAGGTAGTACCAAAAAAGTAACATTTACTTGTATACTAATGTTTGCAGTTCTACTCCAATGGATCTTATTAACTATTACAGAATATTTCTCTGTTTTCAAACAGAATCGTAATATAAAGATTGTATGTACATTGTACACATGGAACATTGCACTCAACATGACACCATAACTTTGACATTGTAAATCACAGAATCTGTCTGCATTTACTGTGATTGACCCGTTTCTGGTACCACACAGAAAAGGAAGGCTCATTTCAACTGTATGATGGCAGGATCTAAAGCACTCGATTGCCTTGTCTCTACAAAAACAGCCATAGATGTCACAGTGTAACCCGTTAGAGACTGTGAGCAGGAGATGGCATGCATGAAACTGGAGCACGTCATAACGTGTTCAGGTTAAATATCTAGACGTGTTATAAACTTTCAGTTAATTACCGATGGATACAGTTACAACCACATTATCAAGTTGACGTATATATTAATTTACTTTCGTAACTGTTTGATGGGGGTTTTTTTTCACTAGAAAAGGCTTAAATCAAACTATGAAGGTCATATCGTAAGCTTCAAGGTTTTTTCTTCTTAATGCTTGTGAGTTGTGATAATAACGTGACTTTTAACGACTCCATGTGTCATGTTTCGAGACATAGTAGGTGAATAATGTAACATGATGGCGTGAGCATGAATTGCCCTGGAGCTCTTTTGTATCGATAGGGGTATCTGAGTAGACTGACATACATATCAAACCATTAATCTTGGCTATAGGCCTTATATTTCATAAGGGAGCAAATTAGATGTGAATATGAAACTTTGTTGACCTGCTTTAATTAAAAACCTGCGAAAGCAATCCTAAAAAAATAAACAGCCGTATCAATATTTCCATGATATTGAGTACAATTAGCATACTGAAGGCCAAAGCAGTTTTTTTCTTCGTTGTTGTTTTCATTTTGTGTCCAAGAGAAGAGACAACACATTTTGTCTGAATGTTGTTGGATATCATCATTTCAACTCACTGCTGGTGTATAGTGCCAAAAGCACTTCGCGGTTCTAAGTTTATAGAAGAGAAAAGAAAACAGACAGAATGTTGTAATTGTGTGCCATTTATATAATTTAATTTTATATAAGGGTACAGGTGAAAGACAAATCGTCAAGTGCATAATCATTTTAACCTTCCACCTGGCTTCCTCTCCGGCCTGTTAGGTCTGTTAGCAACCTACGGATGGTCGTGGGTTTTCCATGGGCTCTGCCCGGTTTCCTCCAACCATAATGCTGGCCAGCTTCGTATAAGTGAAAAATTCTATACGGCGTAAAACACCAATCAAAAAAATAAATAAATAAATAAATAGTTACTTTTGTGTTTTCTCTTGGGAGGGCGACCATCGTTTTGTATCCATGAAGTCCTGTATGGAAGAATTATATCAACAAATCCCGTCTTTACTCCCGTAAATTCCAGTCGCTAAAGCCTACAGTTTCTACAACCAAAGACAATATATAATGAGAGGACTGCTGTGTGTATGAATATATATAAATGGTAAATTCCCGTCGTTAAAGCCTACAGTTTCTACAACCAAAGACAATATATAATGAGAGGACTGCTGTGTTTATGAATATATATAAATGGTAAATTCCCGTCGTTAAAGCCTACAGTTTCTACAACCAAAGACAATATATAATGAGAGGACTGCTGTGTTTATGAATATATATAAATGGTAAATTCCCGTCGTTAAAGCCTACAGTTTCTACAACCAAAGACAATATATAATGAGAAGACTGCTGTGTTTATGAATATGTATAAATGCTTCAGAAAGTGAATTTGTTGCGTGCACTTCGGCTCAGAGTACTCAGAATGGGGTAGACAAGCAGGCTCATTGTGTCAAAGAGGCAGGATTTTCGAAGTGTATATTGACAACATATGGGGCCGAATTGCCACCATCCTATATAGATAGTCTGATGTCCTGTATGCACCACTGAACATGTGGTACCTGGGAATGGTTATTGCTTTAAGTAGATCAGAAATATGAGCGTAAAAAAATTGGCCGTACTTTGATACTGCATTGTTCCATTATCCTTTGCTCAAACCCTTTCAAATTTTAGATATTTAAATGACATGATTTTGTTAATATACTGACCGATTTTCAAAGTCATAGCTTGAGTAGTCTGTATACAGGGTTAAAATGAAAACATAGCCTCAAAAACGCACGTTCCGGTGACCAACATTGCATGACATGAGTAGAGTCACCTGTGTGACACGCGTCAATCAAGTGTCGTCTGGAAAGTTTTGCTGAAATCAAGATAGTTTTCTCTGCGGCGGACAAGGAACTGATCGCCTTTTCAAGTAAAACAAGGTAGAACATCATTTTGAAAAGTCCGGAACATGTGATTTTGACTGTTTTTTGATTTTGGTCCTATGAACACAAATCTTAAAGGATGAAATTGAAATTTGGTCTGTATAATAAGGACATAATGGCTTTTGAGTGTGTAAAGTTTTAGAAGCTGACATACGGCCCATTTTTTAAGCCCCACCCGATATGTGTTGTCGTCTGTCCTGTACGATGATGTTCTTTGTGTAAATGTACATATCATATAACAATAGATCTATACAGGCAGATGAGGTTAATATAATGTAAAACAAAAGTCAAATGTATAAATACAGGCCTACTTTCTGTATGTCGAGTTTTATTTATTAATTTATTTAACTGCCATCTGCTTCACGCTATGCTCTGGAATATTTCACTAATCCGATGGCTGTCATTTTTATTGTGAGTGAGTTCAGAGTGCGGACTTTTGACATTAACACATTCACCCTCGCGTGACGTACAGATATGCAGATGTGTGTACATAATCCCTGTCTTCTTGTGACAGGGCGAGTTCGTGCCGCCAAAATGTTGCCGCAATTGATTTTTTTTTTTTTTTTTTTTGATTGGTGTTTTACGCCGTACTCAAGAATATTTCACTTATACGACGGCGGGCAGCATTATGGTGGGTGGAAACCGGGCAGAACCCGGAGGAAACCCACGACCATCCGCAGGTAGCTGACAGACCTTCCCACATACGGCCGGAGAGAAAGCCAGCATGAGCTGGACTTGAACTCACAGCGACCACATTGGTGAGAGACTCCTGGGTCATTACGCTGCGCTAGCGCGCTAACCAACTGAGCCACGGAGGCCCCTGCCGCCATTGAAGTATCATGTCAAAGACACCAGACGTGACACCACACCCAGCCACATCGCACTGCGCCAACCAGTCAAGTTCCCTTGCACTTGCCCTCTTAATGCTGACCACCAAGCGAGGTAGCAGTATGTACCGGACGCTCTAACCATAAGACCAGCGAAGCGTTTACATTTGCTTGGAGTTTCGCTTGCAGACAAAACCGATTTAATCTTGAAGCAAATTTCCGAGCCGTAAGAGGGACATGGAGATTAATTATCCTTGGTATACAGTGTATCAGTAGTACAGTATAAGAGAGAATCAGTTTATTGTTACATAAGGCTTACGTTTAAATGAGATAGGCTTGGCCGACAATGAAATACAAAAAGAATGAATGAATGAATGATTATGGCTTAACGCCACATCGGCAATATTTCAGTCATATCGTGGCGAGAACAAGGTGAAAACGCGAGACGGTTAAGGTTTTCGATATGATAATATGAACACCAAAAGTAAAACAAAAAGTACAGACATGTTTAAAATCGTATAAAAGAAAAATAAGATTTAAAACTCGAAAACCAGGGTTATAGTACATGTATATATCTATATGTATATAACTGTTTATCTATAGATATTTATAACAATTAAAATTTATATTTTATGATATAGGCCAATGGCGATGCTGTCAAATAAATCATATATAGAGTTGACCGTGTAGAACCTTTGCCGAACATGAGCACATTCGGGAGCACTGCTCCCATCTAAGATGAAATTGTGTGTCAGATGAGAATGGCCAACACGACCCCTCGTTAAAACTACTTGGTCTCTACAAGATATTTGACAAGTATAGGCATTGTAGCCAATGACAGGATGAATGGCATGCAGTTTATTATAGATCTGCAAGTCCCATCCACCCTGCCAAAGGCGACGAATATATTTAAGAATACTAGACTTCACGTCCATATAAGGGATTTTAACCCGAGATACAGGTTTATATAGGGCAGCTTTCGCTTCCCTGTCCACGACTGTGTTTCCACGGATACCAGTGTGACTTGGTATCCAACAGAATATAATATCTTTACCTCTTTTAATTAGTTTTCGGTGTTAGGCTATTATCTCAAGTATCAATGGATTTTTAAATTTATTATTCTGAATTGCCAAAAGGCAAGACAGCGAGTCGCTGCATATCACTGCCCTCTGGGCATGCCCACAGGAAACATATGATAAGGCCAGGAGTATAGCCCTGGCTTCTGCAGAAAAGATAGAAGATGAAGGTGGCAGACGAAGAGAAGTGACCCGCTGCTCTAAGACAGCCGCAGCCACAACTCTGTCCCCATCCTTTGACCTGTCAGTATATATAAATTTATGATCCATATAATCAGCCTTGATTTCAGCAAAACCTTGCTGAATTATAAGAGGATTTGTATTTGATTTATTATATTTACATAGATCAAATATTAGTTTAGTTTGTGGAAGAAGCCATGGAGGAGACTCCGGAAAAGACACCGGAGCTATATCCTCCAGCTTGATGTTAGCACCCACAATATGGTCCCGTATGCGAAGACTGAACGAAGGGATCTTGTTAGGACATTTAATATATTTGTCTACATATAATGGATTGAAAACACAGTCGTAGGCAGGGTTTGTTGGATGAGCTTTAAGCTTACTAGTGTATTGAAGGCTAAGTTTTATACGTTGATGATATAAAGAAGGCTCATTTACCTCCACGTATAAACTTTCTACTGGGGAGGTTCTAAAAGCACCAAGCCTGAGCCTCAAACCCTGATGATGAACAGGATCCAACATTTTAATGTACGACTTCCCAGCGGAACCGTAAATGATGGATCCATAATCCAATTTAGACCTCACCAGAGAACGATATAAGTTAAGTAAAACTGATCGGTCAGCACCCCAATCGGTGCTGGACACGACCTTAATTATATCGAGAGCCTTTGTACATTTAGCTTTAAGCATTTTAATATGTGGTATAAAAGATAGCTTACTATCAAATATTGTACCTAAAAACTTTGTTTCTCCAACAATTTTAATCTGTTCACCACAAAAATTAAGCTCAGGGTCAAGATGAAGTTTCGGTTTATTACAAAAATGCATACCGACGGTTTTAGACGTTGAAAATCTAAAACCGTTTTCGGTTGCCCATTTCTAGATTTCATTGAGACAAAGCTGCAACAGACTTTCGATATTATTTATAATCTGAGCCCGGTAGTATATAAGGAAGTCATCAACATATAAAGAACCCTCTGAGCCAGATGTTAATGTTTTTGCTAGGCTATTTATTTTTATGCTAAACAGAGTTGGTGATAGAATGCCGCCCTGAGGTACACCCATCTCCTGTTCATAAGAGTCAGAAAGAGTGGACCCAACCCGTACCTTACACTAACGATCAGATAAAAATTCAGATTTGAGTAAAGGTAATCGACCTTTTAATCCCATATCCGCGAGGTCTTTTAAAATACCATATTTTCATGCGGTGTAATAAGCCTTTTCAAGGTTAAAAAATATGGACACCACATGTTCGTTATTGATGAAGCCATCGCGAATAAAAGTTTCAAATCGAACAAGGTGATCCATGGTAGATCTACCTTGCCGAAAACCACATTGAATGTTAGAGAGTAACTTGTTAGTTTCAAGAAACCAAACAAGTCTATCACTAATCATTCGTTCCATAGTCTTACAGACACAGCTTGTAAGAGCTATGGGGCGGTAATTATTTGGATCATTATGATCCTTACCCGGTTTGGGAATCGGGATAATACACACCTCCCTCCATGATGGTGGAAAATTACCAGTTATCCAAATATTATTAAGCAAGTCCAAGAGAGTCTTCAGTGGCTCAGGTGGTAAATGATTCAGAAACTTATAATATACGTTATCAGGACCACAAGCAGTATAGTGGGCCTTTTTTAATGCAGTCTTAAGTTCCTCGATATTAAAAGGATGATTATAACCTTCTAAATTCTTAGAAGAAAAGGGCAATTTAAATTTCTCCTTCTGGTTTTTAATATGTTGGAATTCTTTAGTATAATTCTCAGAAGAAGATTTCTTTGAAATTGTCTCAGCTAGTTTATTAGCTATATCGGGTGTAGAAGTTAATATATTATCTCCATCTTTTAAATGCTGGACTTTTGTTCTATTAGTTTTGCCCTTAAGCTTCTGAACCATGTTCCGGACCTTACGCATGGGTGTTTTTGACGTAATGCCAGAAACAAAGTTCCGCCAACAAGACCGTCTCTTGGACTTGAGTAATCGGCGAGCCTTAGCCCTAAATTACGAACCTGGTTTAAGTTATTATCATTTGGATATATATTAAAATTTTGCTCGGCCTTTTTGCGGTCCTTAATGGCTTTGCGACAGTCCTGATCATACCAGGGTTTACTTTTGGATTTTGGATTTGTCGAGGTTTTAGGGATAGTTCTATCGGCAGCTCGTAAAACAAGCTCGTTAAATTTTAATATAGGATCATCTGCAGCATTGAGAGTCTCTCGAGTGATATCAGCCTCACAGAACATCTCAAATGCGATCCAATCTGCTTTATCGAATTTCCACCTAGCTACACGTTCTAAAGAAGTAGAAGTGATGCTCTAGGATTATAGGAAAATGGTCACTACCACAAGATCGTCATGCACCTTCCAAGAAAATTCAAGGAGAAGTGATGGATCCGTGATAGTGAGATCGATAGCAGAATAAGTGCCATTACCCGGATGTAAATAGGTATTAGAACCATCATTGAAATAACACAGTCCCTCCTTCGATAAGAAGTCTTCGACTATCTTGCCCTTATTATTTATGTTATTACTGCCCCATAGGGGGTTATGGGAATTAAAATCTCCCAGTATTATAAACGGTTTAGGTAACTGTTCTTTTAGATTGTGTAACTGAAAAGCTGACAAAGAAGTGTTCGGAGGTATATACACCGAACATAATGTGACTGTTTCATATAATGAAACACGAACGGCCACAGCCTGAAGCTCTCTATGGAGAGCAACAGGGCTGTGGATAATATTGTTATTTATGAACATCGAGGAGCCGCCAAGCAGCGCGCTCTTCTTCAATACAATATGTGCTATAAAGTGAATAATTTTTAAGAGTTATTTTATCTTTGTCAGATGTCTTCGGGTGAGTTTCCTGAAGACACAGGGCAACTGGATTGAAAGATTGAACTAGCTGTGTTATTTCAATAAAATTTGCCTTAAGACCTCGACAATTCCACTGTATAATTTTATCTAAGGAAGACATTATGGAGGTAGGCGTATAGGAGATTTATGCTTGGACCGAGGTCGACCCTTCCTTGGAGATCGGCTGCAAGATCTCCCTGATGCGGGTGATGTATCCATCACCTCCGCGTCTGATGTTGAAGGATCGACATCCTCTAACGATCCAAACTTATTAAAAGTTTGGATTGGGTCCCTGGTGGCCTTGGAAGAACGTTCCACAGGACCACTAGGTTTATTAGTATTATTATTATTATTATTCGTTCCTTTGCTTGGTTTTTTGGCTGGAAATGTATTAGGTTCAGCAGTTTTACGTTGTGGTTCTATATTTTTGGGACTTTCAGAATTTGTTGATATAGTTTGTGTAGAACAAGAGCTATATTTAGGCTGGGATGCAGGATTAACAGAAGTTTGGGCGGATATGGTTTGGGCTGATCGTTTCCAATTGGCCAAGTGAGTGATGTCTGAGTAGCAACAGATGTTGTAAGTCGCTTGACCACATTTGAAAACAAAGCCTGTGATGTATTGCACACTAATTTACGTGCTTCCTGGTACGGGATGTTATTTTTAACTTTTAAAGTAACTGTCTGTTTTTCTTTTAGGAATAATAGACAGTCTTTAGAGGAGGCCATATGATCTCCACTGCAATTACAGCATTTAAATGTGTCACTGCAGTCGAAACCCTCATGGCCTTCCTTCCCGCATCGAAAACAAATCAATTTATTTATACATTGGCTCTTGCCGTGACCAAATTTTTGGCACGTAAAACACCTTGTCGGGTTGGGAATGTACAGGTCAACACGAACCCTGTACGGGCCAATGTAAATGGATGACGGAAGTGATGTGCTGTTGAATGTTAGTAAGTAAGTGTTGAGTTTAATGGTGTTGCCAGATTTTTTCGTAACGAAACGTTTAACATTGGTAACACCCTCAGACTTTAATTCATCACAAATTTGTTCTTCAGACAGGTCAATCAGATCCCGATCCCTGTCACGTATGATGCCCTTGCAGCTATTTGTGGCGATGCAAAAACAGGCACACCCAAAACGGAATTCAATGATAATAAATTGAATGCCTGCTGTTTTCGAAAACATTCAATAAGGATATCGCCAGATCTTAATTTTTTAACGATTTTAACTTTACCAGCTGAACCTTCTATTGTTTTTTTTCAGAGCAAACGGATTTAGTTTAGACGCTGGACGTTCGTCGTTTTTCGTTGATAAAACAATGAAAGCCGGCCAACTGTCCGCTCCATTGACTATTTCAAGAAATTCCTCATTTTTACGGTTTTTTTGCGGTGTTTACTGGAGCATTGGATATGGTTTTTGAGGAAGACATAACTGATATAGTAAGAATTTACCTCACGTGTCCCCCACCCGCCACGGAGTGCCAACAAGGGCGAATCTATCTGTGCGGATGACCAGCAGAGAGTAGAAACAGGGAATCCACGCAAGGTATACTCGAACAGATTGAGTTATACCCACAAGGTTAAATTCAATCTACTCGATTGACCCATTAGCCACCGCCTTCTGCATTGATCCCAGAGAAGGGCATTTGGGGAAATACCAACTTGACGGTAAGTGAAAGAAATGACAAACGAGATCATCTGTAGGGCTTGACGTGACCAGCCGATTGATCGGACCGGGCCCATCCGCCCTCCCGTCTCTCTCCAAGTAAGGGCCAAAGTGACGTGTTGGACATGAGGATCTCGCAAGACCAACACACCCTCAACCACCAGGATCCCGTCCTCGGAGAATACGGGTCGCAACCCACGGCAAACAGGCCGCTCCCCGGTTGCCTCTCACACAACCGCGAATATGTGAGCCTATTATATTCACCGGGCTCAGACAGGAGAGCTCTAGTTTAGTCGTCTTTTACGACAAGCTTGCCAAAAGGGCTGAGGTCCTATTCTTATCACCGTGGAAAGCCCACGGGGGGAAATACCAAAAGAGTATGTATAATGTCATGAAAGAAAGCTCACAAGATTCACAAGGCTATAAATATGGAGCTATTTAAGTAATGGTGTTTATGTTTTTCATATTTGTAATATGTCATTTTACAGATAAGAAATGATGATAAAGAGGGAAAATTAGGAGTAGAATGATTGTCGTTCATTAGAGATGATTTACACAGACCCGCTTTATAGGTCAGCCCACTCAATGACGATTTTAGAATGTAAATTTTCAGAATTTAAAAGGGGCAAGAGTGTTTGGAAATTCAACACATCCTTACTTAAAGATATAGATTCTGTTAATGTAGTGAAATCAGCTATAATGGAAGCAATAAAACAATGTTCCACAGAAACGATATATGTCAGTACTTTGACAGAACTGGATACAGAAGCCTTAAATTTTACAAGTAATCCACAACTACTCCTGGATGTTATACTATAAAGCAGATTCTCCGGTATACCATAGAGTATGCTAGAAGAAAACGGAAAACAACGAAGTATAAAAAACAATATCCAAGAGGAAATTGAGAAAGTTGAGAGAGAAATCCATGAAGGCCACTATATAAAGATAAAGCAATTAGATGATTAGAAATAAATCGGAAAGCAAACAAAGGAGTTGCAATGGTCATGGCTAGGGAACAATATCTTGAAGACGGAGGAAAGCCAACAAGTTATTTCTGTGGGCTAAAGAAATTTAATTCTGTAAACAAAGCTGTTTCATGTATTCAACTGGCGATAAATTAATAACAAATCAAAATGAAGTATTCGAGGGAGGACTCCGTACCCGAGGGAGTTAGCATGCCAGCGCGGCGCAATAACCCACGCGCCTCTGACCAATACGGCCACTGTGAGTTCACGTCCAGCTCATAATGGCTTCCTCTCCGATCGTATGTGGGAAGGTCTGTCGGTAACTTGCGGATGGTCGTGTGTTTCCCCCGGGCTTTGCCCGGTTTCCTCCTGCCATTATGCTCGCCCTCGCCGTATAAGTAAAATATTCTTGAGAACGGCGTAAAACACCAATCAAATAAATAAATAAATGAAATATTGAGGAGGTAAAAACTTTGTATTCAATATTATACATAAAAAGCCAACACAAGAGATGGATTTGGATATGTTAAACACTGACAGTATTCTTAAGCTAAATTCAACAGAAATCAAAGAGGGCCCAGTTATTAAAACTGAAATGTGAAACGCACTTAAAAAATCTAAATGAGGCAAAAGTCCTCAATCTGACGGGTTTAATGCTGATTTTTTTTTCAAGTTTTTCTGGGTAAATTTTTTTGGTCAAAAGTGGGCACAAAAAAGGTGAAAAAAAAAATGAGTAAAATGACTTGCATCCCCAAATGTGAAAAACCTGGACAGTTTTTGAAAAACTGGAGGCCGATAACTTTCTTAAACTTCCAGTATAAAATTATTTCATCTTGTATAGCTAACAGAATGAAAAGATACTTGTATAAGCTGACGAACAAAAACCAGAAAGGGTTTGTTAGTGGTCGATTTGTTTGACATAATATTCGTTGTATATCTGATATCATTAAGCATCTTGAAGAAAATGATTTACCATGATTAATGTTTGTAATTGATTTTGAAAAGGCTTAGGATACAATATCTTAGTCATTCTTGAAAACAGTTATACAATTTTGGTGAGTCAGTGATATAAAGGGTCAATTCAATGTATAACAACATTTCCTCTTCTGTGTTACAATGTGTTTTAAGTGATAAATTCTGTATTTCAAGAGGTTGCTGACAAGAGGCCCTCTGTCACCATATTTATTTATATTATGTGTAGAAAATTTAGGAGCACTAATAACAAACAATTCAGATTTAAAAGGAATTACAGTAGGCAAGACACAATACAAAATTAACCAACTTGCGTATGATACAAGTATGTTTTTAGATGGCTCTAAAAGTTTATTAAGGTTTACAGTTTCCGTTTTAGACCTCTTCTGTCGTATTTCCGGTCATATATCTGATCATCCAAGTGACCAAAGAGCAAAGACATCTAGTCTGATATCTGATTATACATGTGACCAAACAGCAGCGACATCTAGCCTGATATCTGGTTATACATGTGACCAAAGAGCAAAGACGATATCTAGCCTGATATCTGGTCATCCATTTGACCAAAGAGCAAAGACGACATTTAGCCTGATATCTGATTATACATGTGACCAAACAGCAGCAGCAACGATATCTAGCCTGATATCTAGTCATCCATGTGACCAAACAACAGCGACGACATCTAGCCTGATATCTGGTTATACATGTGACCAAAGAGCAAAGACGATATCTAGCCTGATATCTGATCATCCATTTGACCAAAGAGCAAAGACGACATCTAGCCTGATACCTGATTATACATGTGGCCAAAGAGCAGCAGCAACGATATCTAGCCTGATATCTAGTCATCCATGTGACCAAACAACAGCGACGACATCTAGCCTGATATCTGGTTATACATGTGACCAAAGAGCAAAGACGATATCTAGCCTGATATCTGGTCATCCATTTGACCAAAGAGCAAAGACGTCATCTAGCCTGATACCTGGTCATACATGTGACCAAACAGCAGCTAGTTATTTATTGCCTATCAATATGGGTTTGAGTTATAGATTGTTATTTACATAGAGGATATTCATTTGATCATTACACATACTCAGGTTATAAATGATACGAGAGTATTATACAGAGATCTGAAAACTAGATAGATTATTGGACTGACATCTATATAACATTAAACACGTATATAGTGGTAAGCGTACCACTATCGTAAAGTAAACATGAAAAACAACTGGCTGGTTTAACTCTCAGATCAACGACAAGCCTTACACAAGATCAAAGAAGGAAACAAGAAGACGCTTGATACATATATTTGAAGAAAACTATACAAATAATACAACTGACAATAATATACAACACAATACAAATAATTACAAAAATATATAGTCCCTTACTAACGACAGTTTCCAAATCCGAATGGAATATTCCGGCTTCCAAGGGCGAGTGAGTCCACGTAAATATAGAAGCCACAGTTAAGCGGAATTCCCTAATCGAAGGATGACACACAGTCCGATCCGATAAGTGACAAGCTACAATATTATATTACATATAATATAATATAATAAAGTTCGAACTTGCCCAGGGGATTATCCATTTGGAGAGGTTATCTCCCGATGTTTTCTCTGTTAAGTTCAGACTGAAATTTATAAATGAAGTACTGTTCTTTGGCTCCTCTACTTCATTCACCGATGATTTAAAGAAGGGCATTATGTGGAACTTGGCCCACTGTGTAGGTTATGGGGACATAATGCGATATGTTTGGTTACAGGTAAAATCTGTGAACTTGGCGTGTTAATTTGTTACCTAAGTACCCCACATCGATTCCTTAATGAATCACCAGTTTAGTCTATGTAGAATTTGGTACAATTAGAGCAGGTTAGGACATACAGTAGATTTTGGGAATTTTTCAGTGTGTCTGTATTTCGTCTTTGTTCCTGCACAAGGGTTTCAATCTGGTGATAAATTTTCCGTAGTAAATCTGTCTGCTGCCACAATGATTCAGTCTTGAGTGTCATCTTCATGCATAGTAGCAGTGGAAAAATAAAGTGTACAGTATAACTATCTTTGTGCGAGATAAAATTATATACTTTAGAAGAAACCTGACAAACTCGACTTTTTGATTTAGCTTACTAGTTTCACCGTATCATTACGGTTCTTCAGAGCTTTTTTTATTTCAACATGTCTTGCGACAGCTGTCATACTTAATACTGCAGTGGTTTTAGGCGTATTCAAACATCGGTATTAAGTGACGTCCCGGAAAGGCTTGTTCGCTTCGGTGGCCAGGCATGTTGGGTGTTGTCTGCCAATACTGTAGGCCTACTTGGCGTGGGGTTCTTTACTCGAATTCGTTAACAATGGTTTTCGGTATATTCGAACTTTTTGTCAGGTGACCCTCATGCAATATTTTCAATCAAGGCTGCCTGATTATACTGCCACTATCGTCTTCAGCACAGAGCAGCTCGTCATTGGCTTGGTCACTCTGCATCTTTTTCATGCACCTGTTTATCGTATGCAATGGCAGTAGTGTACTTAGAATAAGACTAGTCTAAACCAGGGACGTCCCATAAATAGAGATCTTTACATTGTTTACCTAATTCTGCACAAGTTATGATTATTTACACAGTATTTACACAAAGAGTTGGAATAAAACATTAATCAAGTGAGGTAAACTGATCATTTGCCATCAGTTTCGTGTGACAACTACATGTAGGCCTACCTCACTGTCGTCGCTCTCTACTCTCCGATCTTACTCTCTACAAACCTAAATAACTGTTACAGTTGGTTTGCTATTACTCTAACACATGTATACGACTTACACGACAATTTTCTATTGCATAGACATTGGTAAAAATATGGTAGCCTAAGACAAATAGGAGAAAAATAAGAATTAAAATTAGAAAAAGCGATGGATACGCCATTCTTTTCTCGTGTAAAATAAACCCTTGAAATGGCAGAAATAAAAGTGTGCCAGGTGTTTTTATTATAGGCCTTCTTTCGTGCAGAGTGAGTTTGCATATGTTTTTTTCCCCATAAATTATAGATTATATTAATTAGAATGGATAAAAATACACTGTGCTATTCTGCAAGGAACTTATGTATGGGTGCATGTATATAGAAAAATGGTTAACAGAGTCCTAACAACGAAAATATTTGCTGACAATCTGAGCCAGTATATATCTCACTGTGTTCTTTCGTGCAATGGATCCACAAACAATATAAAGAGCTTTCGTTATATGAGAGTGGGAATATGCCAACATTGTCCCCTCTCGCTCACTCAATGGAGAAGTAATTATGTGAGGGTAAGAGAATAAATACATGCAATGAAACTGTTATTTTGGCATGTATATGATGTAATTGCAAAATATTGAATTATATTATTATTGCTGTTAAATGAACTCATATAAGTCTGATGTTATATAGCGTACGAACTGATAAGATATAGAACACTTTCATTAAATATCGACATTGTTTGAAAGGTAACAGAAAACATTTTTTTAAACTATGTATGATCATCAATCCACCAACTATTTATGGCCCATCACGATAATGTACCTGGAACAATGAATAACTGAAATTTAAAGTTTTTGTAGTTAGACCATAAAGAGTGCACAGAGTTTACTAAGTCTGTTGTCTGAGTGATTCTAGAACGTACTCTGTCAACAATGTCAACATAGTCTAATACAATCTCTCTGCATGTTGAATTTATTGAATACGTGTGCTATATTTAACAGAATAATCTACCACTATATTTTGTCAGAAGAAAAGAATAAAATTTCAACGGCCTCTTTGAAAGGAAATTTCTCTGTCAGTAACTTAGTTATCATGCACTGGCATTATTAAAATCTAATGTTAAATAAATAATTGAGAAAATAAAAGGCTGACAGACCAATACACTTTAAGCTAATTACGGAGGTGGATCTTTATTGGAGTTCTACACATTTTTTGTAGACAAGTTCAAATACAGCCAGAAAATGTCTATATATGAGATATATATATATAAAGCAATATTCATAAAATAGAGGATATTGCACTGTGAGGCTTAAATATCAAATATTTGGCGAGTGAGAGATGAAAATGATGATGTCGCACATGAAGTCTTGTATGGAGTTGTATGACTTTATATTGTTGCGTGACGTAAGAAATGTTAAAGTTGACAACTTGTTTTATGACATCATTCTGCTAGGCTCGGATTGGAATGCGATCAAACAAAATGTTTCTTTGTGATGTCATGGCGTCGGGGTGTGTAATAACAAAAGTGATACTAGTATCTAGCTCTAGCCAGTGAGGTCAATGGCATTTCACCATTAACACATCATATGTCTTTATATCTATTTCAACGCATGGATTTACATCATTAGCTTCTGAAAGAAGCACAAACAAAACAATTATGACAAAACAAATATGCTCTGTTGTATGTTTATATACTGCCCTTGTATAAGAGATACTTTGAAATGTGAACAAACAAGTTCATCTATTCAAAAAAATATCCCACGTTAAAGATACAAAACGTATGAATAGATGACGCCGGTTTCCGAATGTTATATGAAACGGCACAGAATGAATCTGTACACAAAATGTTATCATCGGAAGTACGGGAAGATGTCATAGTACGGAAATCAGCAATCACAGCCAAACAAATCGTAAATTATTCAAAATTGCACACCAATCTATAATTGTTTTTCAACTTGATCCGAGGTTACATAAAATAAGGCTGCATGCATCAACATCATGATCCAAATCCGACAATAACTGATGCAGATATACAACACGATAACCAACGACCAATGAAACCCAGACATACATTAATTTATCATACATACATACATTAATTTACATGACGACCAATCAAATTCAAGGAAATCGGTAAATACACTTTCCTCAGCAAGAACATGTATACATTTTTTTTTATCGAAGTGGAGTAATTTTTGGAGGATTTATTTCACGGATAGAATAAGGGCAACTTATTGAACTGATAGAACCGACTGACAGAAAATCGGAGACCCAGGTTAATATAAATACATGTGTCCCTTTTTATGAAAGCGTCGGTTAATTAAGATCTCTGTAGGCGTAATTCGTGTAAGAGGTTGGGAGGAAATAGCCATGCCATATTGTTTGCTAAATTTAAATCATAGGTCTTCGATTTTTTGTATAAAAGATCTAGACTTTCGGTATTATCTATTATATTAAAACTTCTTTTGTGTTTTGTAATGTAAAATGAACACTTTAATATTTTTGGCAAAAAGAATGGCCGTATACCTCTGTAAACGACTAATATAAATACTACCCCTATTTCTGAGGTCGATTTATACAATCAATTGATTCAAGGAAGCAAGTCGATTGTATATCCATTTCACGAATCCAAATACTTGGTCTTCTAATCCAAATACTTAGTCTATATTTTTTTACAAAGAATAATTTTAGATAATTACATGCAGCGATTTTCTTGGCAGTCTAACTCTTACTATCTTCGGTACTATCTCTCACATAACATTAGTATAGGTTAGTATTTTTACAACAAACAAGTCCGCTAGCACTTTTATGTATGTAAACACTGTTATCTTATAGTTTACAGTGGCTCATACCGTTACATTGCTTTGTGTTAATCCAATTTTTTTGTATTCCAACCCAGTTTATACACGTTTTTCTATATATCCAATTCATAATAAATATGGTAATGACAATGGCTTTGTTATAAGTGTGATACAATTATACCAGTTTGATTGTCTGACATTATCCTGTTATTTTTTGTGCATTTGTGTTTTTTTGCATTCTTTGCGCCTTTGTCTCTGTAACAAGTAGTAAATAGGCTAAATAAAACTGCAGATCAGTGCTTCAGCATTTAAGCCTATTTGACTCAAAGACAAGGATCTAGTTGCTTTGCCAGGTTAAAATGCCGTTAGTGACACAGAATTTTCTGTGCCTTGAAACCTTGATATTATGCACGGATGTCTTCTTTATAAGTCAACGGTATTGTATATCACATACGTGTGGTAGGCCACTAGCCCTACAGGTTATCGGAATAGGCTTGCCAAATCCCATGGAAACGTTATATGGTAGGCATATATTCGCTGTTCGAATAAAAAATGAATAGGCTTTCTTTGCTATCTTGTAGCCACCCTATATATCTGAACCTATATGTCTTTTTATATTTAGTTACATACGGCCTATGGTAATTTTCTCCTTAATTTTTGCTTGCCACGGTACATTTATTTCTTTGATGTATGAATGTTAATCTTTGTCACCTGAATGTAAAACAGTAGTCGTTGTAATGCATGCAGACGTATGGATAATGGGTTCATCCTATGACAATATTTGAACCAGTATTTCCCACATTTGACCATGGAGTTCCATCCATGGTTTCCCGAAACTATGAACAAAACATTTGTTCGAGTGTACATATATCGCCCTAAAAACATAAAATACCGTCTACAACATTTAACTTAACCTTTTCAAGAATAAGATCTATAAATTGTATTAACCGAGGCCTCATTTTTCTATCTAAATTGTTTCCGCTTCTGTCACAATATATGGGACGAATGAGCAAAGTTATCTCCCCTAGTCTACTTCTTCTGTCATTTATGGTGTTTTAAGCGGAGCGACGCCTCGGAAGAATTTTTACCCAGGAAATGTCAGTTGGTTATCATAATATCGTATTGAAATCCACAGATATTTGAAAAGAAAATGGGTATGTTTCGCTGGCAGGATAGAGTAAACTGTTAGCATAAACATGTGGTTTTTGAAACCAATCCTCAAATGTTCAGAATGAGAGTAAGTTGTACACTGTAACGAGCTCAATCACTCTTGCACTGTTAAACAGAAGTTGCAATATATGTAACTCATCTTTCTATCGAGTGGCGCAACCCCGAGAGTTACAGTGCCAAAGTCTTCCTAAAATGTCGACTTTGTTATTGAGGACATTTATCAGTAAATATCTTCAAAAATAAGCCACGCTGCAAAGTATCCCAGGTGGCTATTTCATCGCCTCTCTTCATATTGGGCTGGCGAAGTACCGAGAGTTCAGACTCACTGAGGCCAAAAATCCCAGCGACAATCTCTTTCTTTTCGAGTTCATGAATTTTTTTACCATGCTTCAGGCCGAAGACAACAACAACAACAACAACATTTTGAAATACAGTATAAATGTCAAAAAGATTAAAATAAGAGCTTGTTATTGAGATCATTTGGCATCGTCCGTATATACTCTGTGGACTCTTCTGCTTTTCAACTAGCCCCATGCGGCTATTTACACTCCTGTATGTTGGGCTGGCAGAGTATCATAGCCAATGGGACAAGCACTGGTAAACCGTAGACCACTTCGCGCCATGTCCGAGAAGCCCTTTTTTAGCCTGAGACCTTGGTCTAAGGGTGGCTTACATATACTGATATCCTGGAACCACTGGTCACCCTTGTGATCTATGCCTAACCCCACAATACAAGATCACAGCGAAGATCCCTGGCCCTACTCCTTACCACACGTGTCACTCTCTACCTTTCGCTTTACATCACTGCCACCAATAGAAAATTTTGTTCAGAAATCTCGAACAACACCAAGGTCACAGGGGTCACGGTGATGAGGCAGGAAGTGATATCAGAAAACACAAACAATCCATCTCAACCATTGTCTCTGATAGCACTCCATACACACGCATTCTCATTATCTTGAGTATGTACCACAAGATTCTAAGCAAACGCTATCCGCTAAAACAATTTTTTTGATGAATGCTGATTAAATAGTTCTGTTGGGGGACACAGGTGATGAGGCTAAGCGTAAACAAGCCTACGTGTGTCTCACGAGCTCCAAAGGTCAAGGTTGTCCATTGGTGGCATTTAAAGCGAAAGGTACAGAGTGACGCATGCGCTGTAAGGAGTATGGTCCTAAACCATGGTTTCTAAAGGATGTTTGCAGTCCAAAACAGGTGTCATTTGTGGCTCTTACCTCCCAACTCGCCCGTACACACACCATCCCAGGTATATTCCACTTGGTAATGGAACATGAGCTCCGAAATCTCAAGATGGCAACCGCTGAAGCAGCAGCCATTTTGCCTTCTCCACATTTATGGGTCTTGAAAATGTTCTTGTTCCTGAAGGTTATTGGTCGACTTGTTTTGAAATAGTCTGCAGTGTTTTGAATGCAGGCTGGTGTACCATTACCACTGGAGTGTTGCATGTGAAAGCAAGCTGAGCGGTAAGAGCCGAGGTTGACATCTGTTTTGGACTGCAGACATTGCTGAGAAAGAACTTATCAGACATGACGTTAAACAGTGTATGGTTTACCATTAAAATGGCCATCTGGGGCTACTTTGCAGTGTGGCTTATTTTTGAAGATATTTACTGATAAATGTCGTCAATCAGAAAGTCGATATTTGGGAAGGCTTTTGCATTTTAGCTCTCTTGGTTTCGTCACTTGATAGATAGGTAAGTTACATATATTGCAACTACACTGACAGTGACATCTGAGGGACGACCTAAAACTAGACACAGTTAAAAGTTTCAATACTATGTACATCCCTGGGTGGCTGCCCATCTGATCAAGGTGGACAATTTCTCTGACCTACAATTCTAATCCATCCTTATATTTAGTATACACTGATTCACCAAGTCGCCCGAAATGTGTACACACATTTCAGAGGCTGATAAATCATCTTTGAACAGTAATCCAACCATTTGAACTACTGAATCGAACAAGTTGAACATGTGGCTGGGGAACCTAAGTTGACTTCTCAATGCAAAATTCTCAACAGCAGCTGGATTGTTATGAAAAGAGGGTTCATCCATGTAAGACTTTTTTTTTTTGTCACATCTTTTAAACATGCATTCAAGTTATACCAAAGATTAAAATGGATAGTTTCGGCATTCAGTTTTGCTTTTTTGGTTTTGTATATTATAAATTAATCTGGCAAGGAAAGGTGAGGGTAAAGCTTTTCAGATATTAGTCATATGTTAATATATGTTAGTGTGTCAATGTTAAGCTGTTGTGCTTACGCTGTTTCTGAACTTGTACTGAAAATTAATGCATACAGCCATGATAGACACAGGATGCACTCAGGTACAAGTCACAGTTTTGACTGTTTCAAAAAATCAGTTTGAAATAGCAGCAGTTTGCTGTGACAAACAAATGGCTGCAGCAGTGGATCACAGAGGGCATGGTGAAAGATTATTTGGATATGTATCCGAAAATGATCAACAGTGGATGATGATGCGTGATAATAGCCAGAAATTGTAGTAAGTCGTAACAGAACAATGTGTACAGCATCAGAATATTTTAACATCATCAGAGTGTAAATTTTCACTGTGAAGTATTTTTGTATGAACTTCAATCTTATTTAGGCAACAATTTGATGTTATCACAAGGGAAAGATTGTCTAGAGATGTAGACAGATAATTTATTTTAGACTTCCAACACGGACATTGTCAAATCTCATCCATTTGATAGATATGACGAGAGCCACTGCAGTCTGTATTACTTCACTGGAATTTCCTGTGACATTTTTCACTTAAAACCTGTATTTTTGATATTTAATGAAATATTCAACAGAACAAAAGCTGTAAAGTGCTAGTGTGATACAGGGTCAGGTTTTGAAGAAACTAGCAACCAGTATTAAAGGGAGACATAACATTTCTTTTCTCTCAGCAAGGCTATTTTTTTCTTTTCCCCGGTGATAATAGTTTTTCCATGTACATGTAAGTCATTTTTGTAAGTAAAAGATAAATCTAGAAAGATCTTCGACATCAGAAAGCTTCCTTATGTTGTTCTCTGGAAGGCTATAAATGCAGCATATTGAAAGTTACATATATATCAGGTTTGTTTAGTTTGTGTGCGCCTATAAACTTCTACAATCATTGTAGAATGTTCAGGGTGTTATGATATGGAGCTAAAGGCCCTGGGTAACAGTTACATTTTGATGGTTAATTAAACTATTAGATAATTATGTGTCTAAAACATGTGATTAAGTGCATGCGAAATCGAATTAGGTGCAGGTTAATTAGGTGTTTTTTTATAATTTATGGAGGAAAAACCAGTAATATTATGCAAGTATTTTAATAAACTAGTTTTGTTTTATACATTATATAACGATGAAGAAGATGTGCCAACAAGTTTTTGTTTAGCAGCTACCTGTCAGCAATTACCGTAGCTCATGGAAGGATATTCTTCAGTGTATTTGGTCATATTATTTTATGTAATAACTCTTTTGATCTTTTGAGCATTTAAATGTTTGAATTCTACACTGGCCTTTATGAATCATATGTCAGAAAAAGTTGTTGCCCCAAACACAGCTTTTTGATGTTGGAATAGCTCTTATTATCCAAGAGTAAAAGATTACTTAAATAATGTTCACAAAAATTTGGCCTGTAGGTGAACAAGAAGAAAAAACTGTGATGTTACATCAGAGTAGTGTGTTAATATAATAAAGACTGCATATCTTAATAGCCCACATTACAAATCAAACATTTCATTGCATTTAACTCCAAAACTTTTATGAAGTAAACATATTTTCTGTGGTTACTGTTTTCACTGGTCTTTCCTTATGAGTAAAAAGCCTTGCATGGACTAATAGCAGTGCTGAAAGTCCCCCCTGAATTTGCCGAGTTGAAAGTCTGGCACCAATTGGCTGAGTTAAAAGTCTTGCATATATTGCCTGAGTTAAAAGTCTCACTTGCATGTATTGGACGAGTTAAAAGTCCTGCATATATTGCCTGAATTAAAAGTCTCGCATGAGTTGACCAAGTTAAATGTCTCGAATGTATTGGCCGAGTTAAAAGTTTCACATGAATTGGCCTAGTTAAAAGTATCGTATTGTGTGCAGATTGAGGTGTTGATATTATGTGTACTTCCAGATATATGTATCCGTAGTGGTTTGGTACTTACAAATATTCCATGGTTAATTCTAAAGGTTCAACGTGTTCAGAGCAACGTGTTGAAACACTGATATGCCAATGTCTGTCTGAACACCTAGATCCATACCCTTTATGAATATTATTCTCCATAGGTCATGCATTTAGTCAGAATATTGTTAATTCATGACAAATACAGTGAAGTACTCTACATCACAATTCATCATCAGTAATTCCTGTGGAATCTTGACATACATGTCTTTAGTCATGTGATTACATTGTCTCCTGAGTTTTTGCCTTGGTTATTTAATGACGAGAGTTACATGTTTTACATAAGTACATGTATTGTGTACAGTAATTGCATAAGCTCCCATTCATTATTGGTAGAGGAAGTCCTATTTCTTTCTATGTGACAAATTCATTCATTTTGTGATCAAAGATACATACCTGTATAATCACATTTTGTCCAGAAGGAATTGCAAGCCATCAGCAGATTTGTACTCTGTCACATTTTTTCCACAAATAATTGATCACTGTCTGTAGAGGTACTCATAATCACATTTTTATTTTATAAGGAATTGATGATCTGTGATCATTTCAGCAGACATTCTGGTGACATCATTTTCGCCAATAAAAGTTAAATTTTACAAACCGTTGGGAGAGGTACATTTACCTACTAAAATATTTCCATCCACATGTAATTGAACACCATTAGAGAAAGCACAGCTTGTGATATTTCTATCCACATGTAATTGAACACCATCGGCAATAGCACTGCTTGTGATATTTCTATCCACATGTAATTGAGAACCATCAGCAAAAGCACCGCTTGTGATATTTGTCCATATGTTATTGAACAACATCAGCAAAAGCACAGCTTGTAATATTTCTATCCTAATGTAATTGAACACCACTGGCAATAGCACCGATTGTGATATTTCTATCCACATGTAATTGAACACCATCAGCAAAAGCACTGCTTGTGATATTTCTATCCACATGTAATTGAACACCATCAGCAATAGCACTGCTTGTGATATTTCTATCTACATGTAATTGAACACCATCAGCAAAAGCACCATTTGTGATATTTGTCCACATGTAATTGAACACCATCGGCAAAGAAGTGCTTGTGATATTTCTATCCACATGTAATTGAACACCATCAGCAAAGGCACTGCTTGTGATATTTGTCCACATGTAATTGAACACCATTGGCAAAAGCACCACTGGTAATATTTCTATCCACATGTAATTGAATACCATCAGCAAAAGCACTGCTTGCGATATTTGTATTCGTAAGTTGTTGCACAAATGCCATCAGCACATCTATTGACAGTTTTTCTGCAAGCAATTTAATACCATCAGCAAAAGTATTGGTTGTAATATTTTTATCCACAAGTACTTGAATAGTATCTGCAGAAGCAGTACTTGTGATGTAATAGAATTCATATTCACCAGATCTGTTGAGAGCCACATCTTTATCCATGAGTAATGGAATGGGGGCCTGTCAAATGCCCAGCAGCAAGACCTTGATTTAATTGAGGTAAAATGTTAATTTCCCAGCTCATCATTTCATGCTTAACAGTCACAGTTTATGCTTAAGCATCACCTTGCAGGATTTAAAATGATGCCGCTATCCTTCTCAGCTGCCAGCATAATACTAGTAGTCCATGTTTGTTTTGAGGTAATCCTTTTCCAAAGATATCAATAAGATGTAGCCTTATCGCTGGAAGTAGTTCCTTCACTACTGGTACAAGTTTTCAGAAAAATGACTTAGTTTGCCCAGTCAGGGCATCAGTGTGAATGACCCATTGTGGATATCTGGGTAGACTTCTGCATGTTGCTGTCAAAATACCTCGACTGTGTAGCAACAGTGTGCACTTCGTTGGGACTTTAAACTCAGTCAGTAAATTCTGTTGGCCATTTGCAGCCTTGTCTGATTACAACTGTTTCACTGTCCAGGATGTGGTAAATAAGTTTATACCAGACACAATGTCATCTTACATAGAAAGTGACATTAAGTGTTAACTTGGCAGCTTTCATAAGAGACAAATCCAGGATGGTTTGAAAAAATTCTTGATTATGTTTTATTTGTTTTGGATCTTATGTAAGTTTGGAGCTATTAATGGAGTGAGAAAACCTGAATTAACTTTTTTGTCTTTCTCTTTTGTAAAAACTTTATTTTTGTGATGTAGGGCATACATAAGCTTTTTTGAGATGTTAGCACAGAATTGTACGTACAGGTAGACCGTGGTGCTTGATCATTCAGGCTTGATTGGTTCAGACTTCAGACTTGGTTTAGGGATGAAGTGTGTTTTTAAACATCCATTTCACAATGAGGCTCATATAAACCGAGTCTCTGACTGAACTAGCTTTCCCATCAAGCACATTTCCTCGCTTAACAGATGTAAAATATGGCACTGATACATTGTATCAGTAAAGTTTGAAATTTGTGAACTAAAACAGGAGCTCTTGAGATGTTAGCCCTCAGACTAATCCAAAGACACACACTTTAAAATCAGAATTTTTTTGTGAGTGACCATCAAAGAATCATAACTTCAGGAAAACTGATTTTTTCCATGTGAAAAGCGCTGTTGATTACCTGTACCCTCAGCACTAGCCCTGCTGAAGATGCTTAAGATACACCAGATGACAGTATGTTACCAGTTCTAACATTTGTACTTTTGCTTACAGATATTTTGTGAATTTGGGTTCTGCTTAAAGTGGAAACAGTTGGTGATGATGGAGTGAAAGCTTTGAATAAAAAAAATAACCTGTTATATAGGCTAGCCTATAGGAAAACATTCAACCATGCGTTTTAACAGTAAAGAGTTGTGCCATCTTGCGCTAGAACCTGAGGAAAAGTTTGACAGAATTGGCCACCTCTGGATGAAAGACAAGCAGGATGGCATATTCAAAAAAGGAGAAGGTAAGTTGGCTCATAAATCTCTAATGGTGCAATACAGTTGCAAGATACTTATAAAATATAAGTTGCCAAAAAAATTTTTTAAAAAAGGCAGTGGGGAATTTCACATAATAAATCTGCCCTAACTCAAATAAGGTGACTACTTTAATAAGCTGTCATCCTCAGCCAAATTTATACACTCATGAATTAAGAATATCAGTAATCCTAAAATAAGCAACGGAAGCTCATTCGAAGATTGCACCAGATTACCTGATAACACAACTGAGACGATCGGCCCAACAAATGGTACATGTAACGACCATGTGGCACCTACATGTATGGGCTTCTTTTTGAGGAGAATATATATCTTGTATCCTTGTGCATGCAGTATACAGGTACATGTACACACTGTATCTTCCCTGCTTGTCCGTCTGTCTGCTATGCTGTCCATCTATTCGTTCTTCCCAATTTCCGTTTTATCTTTATCCTCATGTTTTTTTTGTTCCCTCAATGACTTGCTTGAGAATCTATTGTGTACAGGTTGCTCCATCTGTCTGTTCATTTCGTTTCGTTATGACATCTTAGGTTAAAATTGATGAAACTCAAATTTGGAATGTGAATCCCTTGTGATGATTCCTAGTTTGGGATTGCTTTTTGTCCAGGTTTGTCTGTTCATCCGTTTGTAGGTTCATTCATGGTTTCTTTTCATGATGATGTCTCCGTTACAATGACAAATTGATCTTCCAAAAGATACTAGTATCAATAGCTTATATGTACTTGAATATACACATATGGTCTGGGGTGGAGGGCTATCTTGAAAAACATTGCTGTTCTAACTTTCCTGAAAATTTAACTCTTCTCTACATGTGCTTATAACAATTAATTTATTTTATTTTACAGTTTTCATGGAAAGATGGTTCAAATTAAGAGGGAATCTTTTATTTTACTTCAAATCCAAGGAAAGTGTAAGTATATGGATATATGTGTGAGATTAATTCTTTCTTATAAAACCAGACCTGCTGTCATTCTTTTATGTTGCCTTACTATTTATCCGTAGTGGTTTAGGAGTTTTTGTGCTAGGATTACATTAGACATTTTGGTGCCCTCTTCATTTGACATACATAAGCAGCATCAAATAGAAAGTACTCCACTTGCAATAGTTTAAGCAATACACCACCATTTAAATAAATAAATAAATTGCTGTAATGATGAAATACGCTTCTGGCTTACATGTGCATGTATGTCTGCTACCAAGGGATTATTAAGGGTTACAAAAATTTTAAATTTTGAATATACAGGGCCAGGGATGGATACAGAGTCTCATTGTGTCTGTCAGAAGGACTGTTCTAAAAAAATCACATAGGCAAACATTTGAAAATATCTTAAAAAAAGAAATGTTTGTTTATATTAAATTTGTTCTTTAACATATCTCCGGGTAATCTACAAAATCTACAGTAAGCAATATACATGTAGTCTTGTAAATGCACAGGAATAGCTAAAATGACAGCGAATTTCCAAGCATATTCTAAATCTGTGGCCTCCAGACCCTCAGCTATCTTGGTTCATTTTACCTCAGTGTGCCTGGGTGAACATTTTTACAAGAATTCAGATAAGTATAATATGTATTAAGGATCCAACATTAAGGGGTTTAAACTTGGTACTTTCATATTCCATATATCGTATAATGCATGTTCACATCCTGTACACCTTCAGCCTTTTCAAGCACTAGAGCACCTTCTTCAGTGGAAGTTATACATAGAGTTATTGTGGAAATGATTTGTTCGTGTCATTGAAGACATAATCTTCTGAAAACTGTGCACATTATTTCTTTACACCCCATAGTACGCTGTATACAGTAATATGAAAACATTTGTAGCTTTCCACTACAGTCATGCATAGTTTACATGTAATTCCGGGGTCCCTAATTTTCTTAGGTACAAAACATATTTCACAAATGTGCAAATCAGTAATTTATTGCTGTAAGCCTGGTGCCTGAAGTCACTTTTTATGACATCTATATCTTAAATTAAATGCACATAGATTCAAGAAAGGAAAAACCTTACTGACAGTTATACATGCACATTGAATTTCTGTGTAGGCCTACATGTACGTGTAGACTGATGTAAAATGCCTCGGTGATGTAGATGTGTGTGTGTGTGGTGTTTGTAGAGTGGTGACCCCATAGGACTGTTTGTCTTGGAGAGATGTGCTGTGGAGCTTGACCTCAATGAAGAAAGGCCATTCTCTTTTGTGTTAGGTAAGTTTCTGCTTTGGCCAGTTTGGTCAAAATCAGAGGACTGGCAAGTTGCTAACCCTGATCTCCACGTACATGTACATAAAAGACAACAATAGAAACCTGAATAGTGGCACATTCAACCTATCAAAGCCCTGTTCACTGAAAGATGCCCTTTGCGAAAATTTAAAAACATGAGGACTGTTCAGTTCCACTGTGGCTAATTGAATGAATCTATAAAGTATAAGAAGTCTGTTCGGTGAAAGTGCATTCTCAGTCAATCTGAGAAAAACAAGTCTTTCAAGTGAGAATACATGTAGGTATTTAACCCAGCCAGAGAATAAGAGATCTGTTAAGCGAAAGTGGTTATTCGACCCAATCTGGGAACAAGAACTCAACTCTGTGAGACTGGCATTTATTAAGGCCTTTACCAATGAGGTAAGGCAACACAAGGTTTATTATGTGTTTTACAGAAGAGCTGACACTAAAAGTCCAAAAATGCAGTAAAAATAAAAAGGAAATACACACTTTTATTTTGTCCAATCATGATGTCTTGATAACTTTTTTTCTTCAAGGCTTTTAAGTTGTGAATGCAGAGATATTTCACATTTCACACATAAACGATGATTTTATTTTATTTTTATAACCTTTCTGATAGTGAAAAATGGTTTAACCCTGATGTAAAACAACAATTTAAATGGCGTGAACGTATGCTCTTTAAGACAAAACTGATGGATTGTGATGAGTTTGTGGAGTCAAAAACTCTTGACTTTTTGATACAAATGAAATAGGCATATGAAACGTTCAACTAAAGTCAGAGCTTCTGCTGGCACTCGGCGTTGTCGCAGATTTAGAACAATTTTTTGAAATGGCGATAAAATTTGAAAAAATGTGAATGTTTTTGTCGACAAATTTATTTACTTATGAAAAAATACAAACGTTATACAAAATCTACCATGACAGTTTTCTTGGTTTTTAGCGGATTTTTGCAATTTTTGTAATGAAAACAATCGACTTACTTTCATTTCAAACGGCCTCATCTCGGCAAAACAACAACAACAACACAGTTGTATGGCGATTACTTGACAAAGGATCTTCAGCATTGACGTACATTAAATAACGCTTGAAAATCATTTTTGTTAAATAACGAATGAGAATCATGGCATTTTGGGGGATGCCTTTCAACGCCAATTGTAGGAGAAAAAAAATTATCAAGGGAGATAAATCAAGGTAGAGTTACACCTGTAAATGAAGTTACCTCCCATGCAAAATTTAAACTTTTCCACTTAATAAACTATTTTTTTTTTTTTATCCTAAGTAAATTAAATGTTTCAGAATATGTTCCGGTATGTAAATGTGTACAACTTCTGGTTTTCTCCTGTCAGACTGTGTTACTCCAATGTACTGATCATAATGCAGCATTTAAACAAACTGAATTTACAAATTTATTTCGTAGCAAATTGTGATAGAGGAAATTACATTTTACTAGGATCCTACACATAGGTTGAAAAAAGGATTGATTTTTTTTTTCATAGACAAAAACATGCTGCCAAGCATTGGAGCATTTTTTGGAGGGCAGTTGTTCTAAATGTAACGTTTGATAAACTTCAGATATAGCTGGAAGTGACAAAACTGATTTCAAGCTGCTACACCAAGGCAGATAAAAATGAATTACAGACGGAGACCTACAAGAGCCATGGATACTGCTTCCATTCAGTCAGTTGATTGATCGCAAAAGATTAATTCAAGGCTGCTAAGGAAGTATGGGTAAAGAAAAATAGTATTTGCTACAAAATCTGATGTGTGGCTAAGTTGACTGGCTAAAAAAATACTGACCCAGAGGAAGCTCTGTAAAGTGGTGTCTGTATCTTTGAGTCATGCTCTTCTAATTAAATTAACTTGTCATTGATGAGATAGGGGAATTCGGAGGAAGGTGTAATTTCAAGAAATGGCGAACCTATGGTTTGATTGGATTGGTGTTTTACAGTGTACTTAAGAATGTTTCACTTATACAACGGTGACCAGCATTATGGTGGGAGGAAGCATGTCAGAGTACAAGGAAAACCCATGACCATCTGCAGGTTGCTGGAAGACCATCCCACGTACGGCCGGAGAGGAAGCCAGCATGGGCTGGATGACTAACCTCTGATACATGTTTATGAATTTTCATTTTTAGCTCGCCTGTATGAATTAAGGAACGGTATTGTGAAAGAGGGATCAGATGCTGTCAGTGACCACTTTGGTTAAAGTTTTTGGCCAATCAAAGGGTTGCAGTGGCCCCGCACAATACTTGGACAGCCAAGCTTCGGTACCGGTTTGCATATCAAAGGCCAATCAAGTATTTGACCCCATAGGTGGACAGTTGCTCAACCATTCACAGTGTTAGAGTTGCCACCCATAGAACATGGATTGTTAAATGCAGTTTGCAACTTGCACATGAAAGATCTCAGCAGTAAATTTGTGTGCAAACTCCCGACAGTGTCTTTTACAACCACAGTGATTTACAACTCGCAGCCTGGTACAGAAGTCATAATTCTGTAGCAGGCTGCAAAACCAACGCATGTAGCATCCTGATAAGGTGTTTGGCTACATGTAGCTTTTGGCCAAAGAAAGATATGTGATACTTACCGGTGAGTAATTAAAATTTGTTAACTGTCAGTGTGGTTGAACTTTATACTGGCCTGTGCTTTTGTATACATGGTTGATAATCTTTTATTTCCAAGCTCATGTAAAATCATCGCCTTTCCTACACCTACAGGCACAACAGCGTAATTAACCTATGAAACGTTTATAGGAATGACACAAATGACACGAAATAAATGTATTTAAATGCATTTGAATCTAAGTAAGCCAAAAATATACAAATACAAAATAAGTTTAACTCAAGGACGACCTTGTGCACAATAATTACTAACATGTTCAAGAAGCATAACTTTTCAGTTTAGCAAAGTTTTTAATATACTATGCTAAAAGTGCTACATTTATAAAAAAAATAAACAGATTCTACATGTATATCACTGTTATTTTCCTGTTTTGTTTGGACATGATTTTTATGTTCACTATTCTGTTATTCAGCAGTAAAATTAGAATATGGGGGAATATTAGAATCCGATTGGTATATACAAATGTTTTCACATTTGTGCTCATGGTGCATGTACTGGTATGTCCAAGTTTTCTGAGATAGCCAAGTTTCTGATGAAGTAAAATTTCTGGTAATATCTGGCATACCCCAGTGAATTGGTAAACAAGTATTCTAGTTTCAAACTTTCATCATCCAGGATGGATCATACAAAAATACAGTTTGTCAAAATATCCAAAAATACATAACTTTATGGAAAAAAGTAATTATTCTGACTCTTGTGAAGCCTCTGAATGTGATGAAAACAAAAATTTCGGGTCTACACCTTTCTGGTATTTATCAGTATGATATTACTCCGTTTTCATGCAAGGTCCTATGGCAAGAGGACCAGCTTGGGAAATTTTTCAGAAATTATTTGACAATTTCTTTTTCTCTCTGGAAAATGTTTGTACATGTAAGGGCTGTAAAATTTGTTTGGGCTTACTTTGTGCACACTGTATTGTAAATGTATCTGTGTGAAGATCTACCCAGAGGTTCTGTCTTGTAGGTTTTTAAGTTTCATGAGCGCTGTTCATCACTCGTTTCAGGTTTGATTTTTTTGCAAAGGCGTATACATATAGGTCTGTGATGAATTTGTACAGTACATACTTAATAGTAAACCTATATGTTGTGAACTTTTGCATTTGAGACGTTCACCGATTGTATTCGGCTGGCTGTTTTATAGTCACTTAGCCAGTTTGGCATTGCAAACAAATATCTTTATTTTACTGTACACAAGGATTGAAATAATAGGGTGTTCGCCTGTTCCAAACACTAGGTGAATTTTTTTCAGTGACAGGCGAAAACAAATCTTTGAAATGGACATTTATAAAATATTTTTGCAGTATATCAAAACTAGTCTCAGAACATAGCTTCTTTTATCTACAAGTTTGCATTTGTTTGAAAGGAGCAATAATATTAAACTTCTAAAATTATATCTATGCATGTATTAATTACATTTTACACGCAGTTGAAGTAAAACTATACATATTAATAACAACCAATCCATAGGCAAATTTAAGGTTTTTTTGGAAGTGATCGTAATCACATGCAGATGAGGTTGCGCAGGGAGTTTTGTAATCTGATAAATTGATTTGAATTTCAGAACAGACATTTAGTCAAGGCTCCATAATTATTCTTATTTTGCCGAACACTGAATGATTGTTAACCGTGTTGGCATGTGATGTTTCACAGGGATGCCAGTATTCTTCAAAGAGCCATTTTTCAACTTCAGCAAAAAGTTTGTTTATCCTTTTAAGTTGAACATGATTAAGTTGAACAAAATCATGGTGTGTCTTTTTGCGTCGGTTAAATTCACACAAATTTCACACAAAACATTCCCTTTGTATAAATTTAAAGCCACATGAACATGTTATACTGGCTCACAAGAAGAAACATCAATGGGATTATCAATTATCAAAAGTCTAAACATCATTTAAAATGTATTTTAAATTTTAAGTATAATAGTTTGAGTATTCATTTTGAGTAGATACAAAGGAAGAATATTCTTGAAAGTTGACATGTAGAAAGATTGTCAGTGTTGTAAATGATACATAAATACATGCATTTCCATTTCTGGCATTGAAGTCATTAATTACATTAAATTTGCAATGCCAGTACATAGGTAAATGCCAAACTGCCTGTCTGTCGGGCCAGAATAGACCAGCTATAAAGGAATAGAAAGAAAACTGTAAGAGCAAGGACAGTATGCGCCTTGTAAAAGAATCTCATCTTCGTGAAAACCTCTTCATGAAGGATCAGGAAAAAAGTGTTGTCTACAGGTAGATATTCTGGAAAGGTAATTCGCCTTAAGATGTCAAATAAGCTGTTCACAAAAAAAATAAAATTCATTATCTGATGTTTGCCAGGTACAATCTTCATGTAATTGTTGTGCTCATAGATGTACAAGGGTTCTTTGTACACAGTGGCATTATATAAAGGTGACTTTTTTTATCCCATGTGAAAATATGTCGTACTTCTAGTTTGTTATTGACTCTGATTTCTGCACAAATGTAGTTCAGGCTACTACATTGCTATTGATGGCTTATAGTGTGTACATGTAGATGTCCATATAGCTAACGTGAGAAACATGAAAAGGTACTATTAACCAAAGAGTAAGATTTTAAAGAAAATGAAGAAATATATGCCACCCAAAAATATTTTTTTTTTATTTTCATTTTGAGACATTTTTTTATACTAATCTCTCTGTTTTATGCATATCTTCCATCAATGCTGGGAAAAACATGTATTCGGAAATGGCATCATCGACGAACATACTGGGAATGGGTACCAGCTTAGCGCCCCAGATTCAAGCTCTGCCCCCAACAAAATTATTTTGACAGCTATCACCATTGATATCATTTGTCAACTTAATTTCAGGACTGACTATGCTGACCTCTGGGGTCTTGTTAAAACCATGGTTTAAAGCTATTTTTATGCCCCAGGAACAAAGCTGAAAATTTGGTCCTCTCCACAATGTTACTATTATTCCAGTTTTTGGTGACAGAAATTGTGATGCACTGGTGTCACAGGAATATTGAACCTTTCTTACTTACACAATGTAGGTGTATGCTTTGCACAACAACAGTGATATTATGAGGGTGCAAATGTATCTCCTTAATTAACAATTCGTAATGGTCTACTTGTGTTGTGATGTCACTGTAAACACGGAGAGATTCTTGATGGCACCTAGTCTCTCTGAAATGTTAGTCTGTCAACAAAACTTATGTGGAAATATTCCCAATAATAAGAAAGATGATCATGAATTCAGTAGAACTTGTATTGTTTTTATTATGGCCAACTGATCTCAGAGCTGCTCACCCTCATGCAATTGAAAGTAGGTAATAATTGAGAATGGGAAAAAGTTTGGAATTGATATTATCTGTTGTCAATCCTGAATACCTGCATGTCTACCTATAAAAGATATGAAGCTTGTTTTTGAAATCAGTTGTTTGTATGGTAAATGAATTTTCTGGTTTGCCTTACATGATTTAACACTGTAGAGATATAATCTCTGTGTACGTATGCAGACAGTGTGGGGTGTGTTGGATAAAGTTAATGTAAGCCCAAAGCTTTGTATGCACTGTGTAAATGTACACAACCTGCATGTTATCTTTTATTTCAGTGTTTGAAGGAGAGGAGAAAATGCAGCACTTAGCCGCCCAATCTGAGAGAGATCGGGATGCATGGATCCAAGCGCTGCATATCGCCAGTTATGAGTGCTTACAAATGCAGGTGCAGAGTCTGCGGGAACAGATTCGTTCTAAGACTGGACAGGATCCGATGACAATGGCTGACAGTTTAGAGCCTTCCTCGAACTCCCGACACGGTGCGGACTTGTTGCCGATGTCATGAGAATGAGTTTTGATGTTTGGGTATAACAATGAGTTTTGTTAATTAATTCCTGCTCTGTGTGGTATCTAGACTTACCAGGCTAGTTTACTGTGGCAGTTTGGTTGTTTCAATAGATTTGTTTGGTTATTGTATGCATGGGTTGTCTTCTGGTACATGGATGTAGCTGCTACTTGGATGTTTAGTGATGTTAATGACTTGTGATGTGGAATTTGCATGTTGTCTGCATATAAGTTGTGAGCACTAGTGTCTATGGCAAATGTCTGCTGACTAAACAAAGGAACTTTCTAGTATGTGATTTTTGAGTCATTTAGTTAATGGCACTGTAATGATGTCCCTTAGCCATGATGTTGCCGTTTTATAGCATGACCTTAGCTCTTCAACCTTTTTTACTGCCTCTGCAAAACCAATATTTTGAGCCATTCGGATAGAACTATGGGGGTGCAAAGAACTAATTTGCGCTGTTTTATGAATCTTGCATCTTTAGTGACTCACTCAAGTCATTTTAGCATCATTTTCATAATAATTGTGTGGATATATTCCACTGACAAAGCGCATTAATTTACAGATAGAAAGGTTGAAGATTTACAGTACACGTAAGTTAATGTACCAAAAATTATGGTATTATAAATTAAGACAATTTTGCACTTTGCCACACCTACAGTAGCAGTTTTGCATGGGAACAACTTCATATCATTAACGTAATTTTGTTGAGTTTAATTACCATTATTTTTATATGTATATAGGCCTCGTAATTTTCATAGAATGTCTGTGTGATAAAGTGGCACAAAGGGACATCACTTGGTTTTTGTGACGTCATATCTCAAATACCCTATTTTAAAATCAGATCAAATCTATACAGTTAGTAGTTTTCAACAATCCATGTGTAGATGTGACTTGTTGAGCCTGTGCTTTCACTTTCATCCTTTAGTACCCTGAATAACGATTCACCTTTTATTGATTGGAACTATCTAAATATGCAAATTGATTTGTAAAGATAGTACATGTACATGTATAAATAGTCCTGTCACTGCTCTCTAATGGCTTACGTCCAATATACATGTATCAGTTGAGTCCTGATAATAAGGTGATAATGAGTCCTGGTACATGTGTCAGTTGGTCCCAATACATGTGTCATTTGGTCCTAGTACATGTAACAGTTGGCCCAAGTACATGAATCAGTTGGTCCCAGTACATGTAACAGTTGGTCCCAGTAAATACAACAGTTGGTCCCAGTACATGTAAGATTTGGTCCATGTACATGAATCAGTCGGTCCCAGTACATGTAACAGTTGGTCCCAGTAAATACAACAGTTGGTCCCAGTACATGTAAGATTTGGTCCAAGTACATGTATCAGTGGGTCCAAGTACATGTAACAGTTGGTTCCAGTATGTGTAACAGTTGGCCTTAGTACATGTAACAGTGGGTCCTACTACATGTATCAGTGGGTCACAGTACATGTATCAGTGGGTCCCAGTACATGTATCAGTGGGTCCCGGTACATGTATCAGTTAGTCCAAGAACATGTATCATTTAGTCCAAGAACATGTATCAGTGGGTCCCGGTACATGTAACAGTTGGTCCAAGTGCATGCCAGTTGGTCCCAGTACATGTATCAGTTGGTCCCAGTACATGTATCAGTCGGTCCCAGTATATGCATCAGTGGGTCCCAGTACATGTATCAGTAGGTCCCAGTACATATAACAGTTGATCCAAGTACATGAATCAGTGGGTCCCAGTACATGAATCAGTGGGTCCCAGTACATGAATCAGTTGATCCCAGTACATGTATTACTGGGTCCCAGTACACTTATCATTGGGGTAGGGACAGAGAATGTGTGATAGATTTTTGTGAACATAGGGTATGCCGATGTGGTGGATTACAAGTAACCTAATCGTAATTAGTTAGAAGAATGCAACAGCCAAGACTATAGTTAAACTACAGAGTTAACTGGCTACAGTGTAGAAGGCATTTGCCTTTTTAAAATATTAATTTTACTAGCATTACCGTTTTTTCAGCTAATACCTCAAAATTCCGATGGATTCATATAGAACTTGCTGTTTTTATTTGCATCCTTTATTTGAGTGGATGTAGGCATTGATGCATAACTTTGCCCTGTATGTGAACTTTTGCAGTCTTCATTATGTTGGGGGCTTAATTTGTTTTCTGAATTTTTGACCTGCTTGTACAAAGTGCAGGCATAGCTTATGTCGTACCCTGAGCGTTGGTGTTGGCGTCTAATAACAGAGAAAGCAATGTTAAACAAAAATGTTATGGGTGGTATCTCAAAAAGTACCGCATTTGTTGAGCACGGGGTTTGCACATGTGAAGAGCACAATAACGTGAGGGGTATATTCCATCCTTGATTCAGGGTGTGCATATTGAATACCATAAATTACCAACTTCCTTCCTTAGTGTATTGTGTATTAACAAAGTCAAACGGAATGTTTGGGGTGGTAGCTCTGTGTGCATATTAATTACCATAAATTACCAAATTTGCAATATCAGGATTTTATCTGTTGAGCCAAAGCCCAAAAAGGCCTTTACGTTCTTCCTACAGGTGAGCTCTTTGGTAGCCTTTTTTAAAACCCTTGAATTGGATGAGTTGTTTGAAATAGACTAAGTTCCATTTCATACTCATCCAGTGCAAATTGTTGCATCCTTCAGTGGTATGAAGCACTGATTGTCTCATTTTCATTTCAACCCATCAAACAGAATGTTTCAATACCACAAATCGCTTTGTGTGAAATCCAGCTTGATGCGATGGTGGTCCATATTATTGACTATAGCACATGTAAATAGGGGATAAAAATTTTTTATAATTACTCTTAATTTAGGTAAATTATGGTGGGAATGAAAATACATAATTTTACTTAAACCTTAGGTAGTTCTGCTCCAGCTGCACTTTTTCAACTTTTAAAAGCTGATACAGTGATCAAAATTCTCTGCTGAGCTACATTTTCCTAATTTTGGTACATTTTCATGTGATAAAAAAAACACATATGCATCATTGTGTTTGTGAAATGTTGTTGACTACCTGTAGCATACAACACCAGTCATGCATTCTTCAGTAAGTTCACATTTACTGTAATTCTTCAACTTTTTAGCATGTTTGCAAAGTGTTTATGCAAGCATATTCTGAAAGCATTATTCTGTTTTGACTGATAAAATTGTACTTTTTGTGAAGCCCAAGAAAGTGACTGATCCAACCAATGTGGTTTGTTTCCCAAATCAAATGAAAAATATGTATAAATTGTGCTGAAATTTGCCCTTTCATATGTGAAAAGGTTGAGAAATTAGGGTAAACATATAAATGTACATGTGACAAGAAAGTATCCTGAAACATGATCGTATAAAGGGTGTGCCAGCGAGGGCAATCTGTTCTCATACTTACAAAACAATACACTACCAGACTAAATGTAAAGACATGTATGCACCAAAAATGCATTCCTCATGAAGTTTAAAAAGCATAACATTTTGTTGTGATATCGCACTTCAGAATTAAACCAAAATCACATGGAGAAAATCAACTGCGCCACCATATTGTTATCAGTTTTGATCAATCAGGCAAGAGTTCTCTCTATAGCCCGAGAACATAGCTGTTTCTGTTTACGTCACCCGAACCATGGTTTTCATTTTATCCATTTGTGCATTGACTTTTGAGTGACACAACATCATGTTTCTGGTAGCACGACAGATAGCTTCATAAGAATCCCAGATTAAAACTTGATTCATTGAGTTTCCAGGAACATCAGAAAAAAAATGGCTTTGGACATTTAGGTTTCTTTTCACCCTTCTTCCTGAATAACTAGTTATATTGTTTGTTGCCTTATCTTTTAAATGTTCTGTTACATTTTATGTATTCTCGATGAATATTAAGCTTGCATTAGAATGTATTCTACAGAGCTACTACCTAAAGTCCTGAAGTTCAGGTAGTTAACTATAGTTTACCAGTTAGGAACAATCCTCTTAACACCTGACCTCGTGACCTCGCAAAATGCTGTTAGGCGTGTGCCTGAAGGACTAATGTTTTATGTGGCTAAGTTCATACACAAAGGTCGTTACAGACTACACATTTTTCTAGCTCGTTCATGAGGTTAATTTCCTCCTTACGTTTGATGTTTCTGCGTTATCTGCATGCATTATTACATGGATAGGTATATTATATATAGGTGTACCAATAACTAAGAGTAGTTCTGCCAAAGCAGTATGTTCATGAGTGCTCGATTACTTTCATTGAAATGTTTGGGTTGTCTTTCTTAGCAGTGCTTTAATAGTCTTGCTGGCATTTTAATTTGTACTTAATCCATCCATGTACTAATAAAGCTTATGGCTTGGATATTCAGGTATGTCACTGCACACACCCGGCTGTACTAATAAAAGCTGTGCTAGAAATAACCACTGTTTTACAAGCAGATTTCTTTGCTGTAGTTTGTATATTTCACACATACTGTATATTAAATGTCAAACTCGTTCTGCTGAGTACAGTATGGTGCAATATACATGTACATTTTGATATTATGACTGTTAAAGAGGTTGAACTAAGCCATGTCCTGGGATAGTGAACCTGTTTAAGCAGTCCAGCTTCTCCCCCTGGAGTCTAGTACAAACCTGTTATGTAGATGAGTAGCGGATTGGAAGGCTGTCTTCCCTATCTGTATCTGAATGTTTTGCTGATAGCCTCCCATGTATATACATGTATTCCACAGTGGATGAAATGTAAATGTTCTGTCCAGTTGTCCTCTCTTTTTGTGCATGTATGTGGAAATGTCTGTCAGTAACCTGTGGATGGACATGGAATTCAGCCTGGTTCCTTCCAACCATAATAGAGTGAAATATTTTTGAGTATAGCCTGAAATACATAGATAATAAGTTTTTGGTGTGACTATGTCAGTTGTGGCAAATTGAACTTTCAGGAAAGTTATGATTTGGTTTGTACTGATTTCTATAAATATTTGTTTTTAATTTTGAGAAGATTTGAACTTCTGTTTTTAGTCTAAATTTTATGACCTCTCATCGAATACATTTATAATAGGCCATTGACATCCTAATTTGTATGTTGAATACCATTAAGAAATTTATTATTTCTGTCAAAGAGGCATTAAGCTATTGAATTTTTAAAGTTTCCAAAAATGAGATGATAATTTGAGAGACATGAGAACGTATGTCAAAAATGGACAACTCAGGACATTATTCGTGATGCTGTCATTAGAGATTAGTCTGAAAATATGTGTGTAACTGCTTTGGCTTGTATATAGAAACAGCAAATATTTAACATGTCATGTTTCATGTAAATACACACGTGTATGAATTCTTGTCTATTTCCTGTTGGATCATTCATTAAGAAGGTACATGTATATATATATGTATAACATAATTTATTAGGTGTGCAGATATCATTTATTTTGTTTATCACACTGTCCAATTGCCTGTTTTTTTTCTTTCAGCGAGTGTTTCTGAAGAAGCAGCATTAGAAATTTGTATAGGTAGGTGTGGCTAATTGTCCCCTCCCGGCCGAGGGAATGCATTTGGACATGTTGCAGCCCAGACCATGATCTAGCTTTTACATTAATACCTACAAGCAGAGTTACAGCTGATTAATTGGAAGCAAGAACCTGGGGGGGGGGGGGGGGGGGGAGGGGTAGGCGATCTTGGGTGCAATTATTATTGTAAAGACCCAAATCTAGCCTTTGTTTTATTCAGCTTATACTTTAATTCTGTGAGTATGCTGATATTTTCTATTTTCTTCTCTTTGCAGCTTGTGATGGTTTGCCTGTAGATAGTATGAATTTACCCCCTAATCCCTTTGTGGTAGTTAGCACTATATTACCCCCTCAGCAGACTTGGGTACAGCATTCACACACAGAAATTGTTGAGGTGAGTTTTCTATATGTCACAAGGATCATCCTTATAGCTGCCGTTGTATAAGTGAAATATTCTTGAGTACGGTGTAAAGCACCAATCAGATAAATAAATAAATAGCGCAGTAAATAGTTTTATCCTTTATTAACTATCTCCCTTTATGACAGCGTGTAGCAAGACTTTAAGGTGACTGTATACATGTGTGACATTCCTGGTTGGCACTTTACTGCCGGAGCCCTGAGAGTATAGTTCTCTAACTATACTGCCTGGTCAGATGTCATTTTACCGGGAACAATCATCTACAAAAGTGGAATCCCCAGTGTTTCTCATCAGTTAAACAGACATTGTATCTCATCAGTTGAAACAACCATTGTTTCTCATCAGTTGAAACAGCCATTGTTTCTCATCAGTTGAAACAGCCATTGTTGCTCATCAGTTGAAACAGCCATTGTTTCTCATCAGTTGAAACAACCATGCCTTACATGGTGTGATGGTTTATGTAAAGTTGGAGTTTAATTTCATTGGCATATGCTCGTCAGGAACTCAAAACTGCCATTGTCTTCAGCTTAGCAGCCCTAGTAACACTTGGCTTTTGTACATTTATAGGATGATTTTGTTTATAACATTGTTTAAGGATTTTAATGGTCATCCTTGGCACTGAATGTTGTTACAATTTGGCCATCAATTTAACTTTCAACTGTGTGCATGTACATATATTACTACGTTGTTTTATAACTAACCATTGTATATTTTGCAGAAGAGTGTTTCTCCCCAGTTTTTGACAACCATTGGTTTTGGTGATAGCAGAGGCGTGGACTTGATCACAAGGGTTAGGCTGACTGTCCATAATGTCACAGAACGCATGACGGGAACTGTGAGTAGAAACAGTTTTTAAAGTTTCTATTATACTATGGCCCTTAAGCGAGTTTGTGCATATTGTCTTCATCCGCTGAGGGTACACATGTATGGGGTTTATACTGTGGTGGTCTGTGTACACGTTCATAGACAAACCACTAGTACACTAGAGGTACACTACTGGATATACATGTATAGGTGTACTGTGGTGATCTGTAGAGATAGAGATCAGTCAGCTGTAAGTGTCTACAACCTGTCCATCACCAGTCAATAGGCTTACCACAGACAAACCACTAGTACACTAGATGTACACTACCAGATATACATGTATAAGTGTACTGTGGTGTTGTGTAGAGATAGAGATCAGTCAGCTGTAAGTGTCTACAACCTGTCCATCACCGGTCAATAGGCTTACCACAGACAAACCACTAGTACACTAGAGGTACACTTCTGGATATACATGTATAAATGTACTGTGGTGTTGTGTAGAGATAGAGATCAGTCAGCTGTAAGTGTCTACAACCTGTCCATCACCAGTCAGTGGGCTTACCACAGACAAACCACTAGCACACTAGAGATACACTACCAGATATACAAGTATAGGTGTACTGTGGTGGCCTGTAGAGATAGAGATCAGTCAGCTGTAAGTGTCTACAACCTGTCCATCACCAGTCAGTGGCTTTACCACAGACAAACCACTAGCACACTAGAGATACACTACCAGATATACAAGTATAGGTGTACTGTGGTGTTGTGTAGAGATAGAGATCAGTCAGCTGTAAGTGTCTACAACCTGTCCATCGCCAGTCAATGGGCTTACCACAGACAAACCACTAGTACACTAGAGGTACACTACCAGATATACATGTATAGGTTTACTGTGGTGGTCTGTAGAGATAGAGATCAGTCAGCTGTAAGTGTCTACAACCTGTCCATCACCAGTCAATGGGCTTACCACAGACAAACCACTAGTACACTAGAGGTACACTTCTGGATATACATGTATAGGCATACTGTGGTGGTGTGTAGAGATAGAGATCAGTCAGCTGTAAGTGTCTACAACCTGTCCATCACCAGTCAATAGGCTTACCACAGACAAACCACTAGTACACTAGATGTACACTACTGGATATACATGTGTAAGTGTACTGTGGTGTTGTGTAGAGATAGAGATCAGTCAGCTGTAAGTGTCTACAACCTGTCCATCACCAGTCAATAGGCTTACCACAGACAAACCACTAGCACACTAGAGGTACACTTCTGGATATACATGTATAGGCATACTGTGGTGGTCTGTAGAGATGGAGATCAGTCAGCTATAAGTGTCTACAACCTGTCCATCACCAGTCAATGGGTTTACCACAGACAAACCACTAGTACACTAGAGGTACACTACTGGATATACATGTATAGGTTTACTGTGGTGTTGTGTAGAGATAGAGATCAGTCAGCTGTAAGTGTCTACAACCTGTCCATCGCCATTTAACAGGCTTACCACAGACAAACCACTAGTACACTAGAGGTGCACTACTGGATATACATGTATAAGTGTACTGTTGTGGTGTGTAGCGATAGAGATCAGTCAGCTGTAAGTGTCTACAACCTATCCATCACCAGTCAATGCGCTTACCACACACAAACCACTAGTACTCTTGATGTACACTACCAGATATACATGTATAGGTGTATTGTGGTGGCCTGTAGAGATAGAGATCAGTCAGCTGTAAATGTCTACAACCTGTCCATCACCAGTCAGCGGGCTTACCACAGACAAACCACTAGTACACTAGAGGCACACTACCGGATTTACGTGTATAGGTTTACTGTGGTGGTCTGTAAAGATAGGGATCAGTCAGCTGTAAGTGTCTACAACCTGTCTATCACCATTCAATAGGCTTACCACAGACAAACCACTAGCACACTAGAGGTACACTTCTGGATATACATGTATAGGCATACTGTGGTGGTCTGTAGAGATAGAGATCAGTCAGCTGCAAATGTCTACAATCTGTCCATCACCAGTCAATGGGCTTACCACAGACAAACCACTAGCACACTTTAAGTACACTACTGGATATACATGTATAGGTTTACTGTGGTGATCTGTAGAGATAGAGATCAGTCAGCTGTAAGTGTCTACAACTTGTCCATCACCAGTCAATGGGCTTACCACAGACAAACCACTAGTACACTAGATGTACATTACCAGATATACATGTATAGGTTTACTGTGGTGGTCTGTAGAGATAGAGATCAGTCAGCTGTAAGTGTCTACAACCTGTCCATCACCAGTCAATGGGCTTACCACAGACAAACCACTAGTACACTAGAGGTACACTTCTGGATATACATGTATAGGCATACTGTGGTGGTGTGTAGAGATAGAGATCAGTCAGCTGTAAGTGTCTACAACCTGTCCATCACCAGTCAATAGGCTTACCACAGACAAACCACTAGTACACTAGATGTACACTTCTGGATATACATGTATAGGCATACTGTGGTGGTCTGTAGAGATGGAGATCAGTCAGCTATAAGTGTCTACAACCTGTCCATCACCAGTCAATGGGTTTACCACAGACAAACCACTAGTACACTAGAGGTACACTACTGGATATACATGTATAGGTTTACTGTGGTGTTGTGTAGAGATAGAGATCAGTCAGCTGTAAGTGTCTACAACCTGTCCATCGCCATTTAACAGGCTTACCACAGACAAACCACTAGTACACTAGAGGTGCACTACTGGATATACATGTATAAGTGTACTGTTGTGGTGTGTAGCGATAGAGATCAGTCAGCTGTAAGTGTCTACAACCTATCCATCACCAGTCAATGCGCTTACCACACACAAACCACTAGTACTCTTGATGTACACTACCAGATATACACTACCAGATATACACTACCAGATATACAAGTATAGGTGTATTGTGGTGGCCTGTAGAGATAGAGATCAGTCAGCTGTAAATGTCTACAACCTGTCCATCACCAGTCAGCGGGCTTACCACAGACAAACCACTAGTACACTAGAGGCACACTACCGGATTTACGTGTATAGGTTTACTGTGGTGGTCTGTAAAGATAGGGATCAGTCAGCTGTAAGTGTCTACAACCTGTCTATCACCATTCAATAGGCTTACTACAGACAAACCACTAGCACACTAGAGGTACACTTCTGGATATACATGTATAGGCATACTGTGGTGGTGTGTAGCGATAGAGATCAGTCAGCTGCAAATGTCTACAATCTGTCCATCACCAGTCAATGGGCTTACCACAGACAAACCACTAGCACACTTTAAGTACACTACTGGATATACATGTATAGGTTTACTGTGGTGATCTGTAGAGATAGAGATCAGTCAGCTGTAAGTGTCTACAACTTGTCCATCACCAGTCAATAGGCTTACCACAGACAAACCACTAGTACACTAGATGTACATTACCAGATATACATGTATAGGTTTACTGTGGTGGTCTGTAGAGATAGAGATCAGTCAGCTGTAAGTGTCTACAACCTGTCCATCACCAGTCAATGCGCTTACCACAGACAAACCACTAGCACACTAGAGGTACACTACTGCATATACATGTATAGGTTTACTGTGGTGGTCTGTAGAGATAGAGATCAGTCAGCTGTAAGTGTCTACAACCTGTCCATCGCCATTTAACAGGCTTACCACAGACAAACCACTAGCACACTAGAAGTACACTACCAGATATACATGTATAGGTTTACTGTGGTGATCTGTAGAGATGGAGATCAGTCAGCTATAAGTGTCTACAACCTGTCCATCACCAGTCAATGGGCTTACGACAGACAAACCACTAGCACACTAGAGATACACTACCAGATATACAAGTATAGGTGTACTGTGGTGGCCTGTAGAGATAGAGATCAGTCAGCTGTAAATGTCTACAACCTGTCCATCACCAGTCAATGGGCTTACCACAGACAAACCACTAGCACACTAGAGGTACACTTCTGGATATACATGTATAAGTGTACTGTGGTGTTGTGTAGAGATAGAGATCAGTCAGCTGTAAGTGTCTACAACCTGTCCATCACCAGTCAGTGGGTTTACCACAGACAAACCACTAGCACACTAGAGATACACTGCCAGATATACAAGTATAGGTGTACTGTGGTGGCCTGTAGAGATAGAGATCAGTCAGCTGTAAGTGTCTGCGACCTCTCCATCGCCATTTAACAGGCTTACAACAGACAAACCACTAGCACACTAGAAGTACACTACTGGATATGCATGTATAGCTTTACTTTGGTGGTCTATGGCGATTGACGTCACTGAGCTGAAACTTTGTACAACTAGTCTAGCACCATTTTACAGGCTTAATTAGCAGAGACACACGACACTATATGTACATGGTACATGTGTATAACTGTACTGTGATTATCTCTTGGCCCTTGTGTACTGTAGTAACAGCCACAGAAAGGGTTTCATTTCAGCATGATTTCGATCCAGTCTTTAGGCTATAATTTCTGGGAAGCTTCTTTTTTCTTAATCTTGCCTGAGGCATCACCATCATCGATAGCTTCAGGTGATAGGAATAATTTGAGAAAATTTGGAGGAGAAGCATTTTACTGCATGGCCACAACCCCATGTTGTAAAATCACACTCTAGTTCTTTGCAGACCTCATGTTACATACATTGTGTTAATGCCCTCAGATCTGAGTTTCTAATGAACTGCATGGCCGTAGTGGTTTCCTGCTTGAAATGTGGGGTTCTGTACAACATCTTTGTCCAATGAAGCACACTATCAGAGTCATTTTCCTTCTCTGTGACGAGATTAGGTAGTTGTTCTGCCCATGTTGGCACACACTGAGCCTCAGACAACAAGTAGTGTATGAATTCACAGAAATGGATGCTGTGATGTTGGCAGCATGCAAGTAATGTAATCTATAAGACATCTTTCTGCCTCAACACTGTTTGCTATGTGAACTCATGAAGATGGAGCCACCACAAGTCTATATGTTATCCTTATGAACTACTAGGACTGTCTGTTATAATGTTGAGCTAGAGAACATTGTGTCATGTCATGTGACCTATGATGACTGTACCTATTTTGTTTCAGATGACTCAGATCGGTGAAGTTATCTTCACCTTAACTGATGTGCTTAGTGCTCCAAACTCTCGGCTGAGACTAAGACTTGTGTAAGTCAACATACATGTGTATCTATGGTTGGGTTAGGCAAGAACGAAGCGATACTGTAGTCTCAGAGAGAGAGAGAGAGAGAGAGAGAGAGAGAGAGAGATCTAACATGACATAAGAGATGGAAACAAGGGCATAGATGGTTCAGGCAACCAATACTTTAGTTCTTTAGCACAATTTGCTAAAAGGGCCCATAACATTGTTAGTTACAAAATCAGATAATATAACAGCATAAATTGCTCTGAAATTTGCAGTATAAATGTGCAACCACTGAAATAGTTGAAATGGTTGAAGATTGATCAACTTAACAATCCTTCTTAACCATTAATGAAGTGGATTCCTGCAGAGTAAGATGCATTGTAGATTCACAAGACCATGTACATTTCATCTCAGTTCCAGCTTAAAGTCAGAAAGTTGACATGGCCCTCCCTCTCCTCCAATCAGAAATCATACGGCAGTCACATGAGTGGACTGAAGCATCAATCAGATATTAAACTGATTACATTGTATGTTAGTTGTTTAACCCTCATGTAATGAAGTCATGTATGGATGATGTATGCAGTATCTCTTGCATTTGTCTACTGCAGGTCCCAAGATTACCGAAATGCTGGCTGCGTTACTGTGATGGCCTGGGCAAATGACAAGAATGCCTCACCAGAAAGCCAGGTTAGTGTGTCACTCTATGCTCAACCTGTAGTCAGAGAGGAATTAGAATGCTAATACACACTTATAATATCCGTAATAAGCTACATGTGCTGTAGTGCATGCAAGTATTAACCATGACTAGGTTAATATATATAATGATGACAATACAAAGAAAGGAAGAGATAGTTATGGATATTTTGAACATTCTACATTGTACATATAGGTACATCTAAAAGTTATCCATGCAACAATAAAAGTATAAAATTTGAATACCATAATTTTGTGTGTGTTTTCTGAAGGTATGAGTATACCATCGATATCATAAATGATCAAGTTATTTAGATTCACTATATTTTTGTTGCAGCAGACAGTGCTATTTGGTTCAGTTTACTTGTCCAAAACTTCCACTTATTTTTGTATGTGAATTGAATGTATACTTTATCCTACATGTTGGATTTCATCTGTTCTGTGATTTCAGAATTTAATGGAACGACGACCATCTAAGAGATTGGAAATGTTGAAAACTCTGTATGAGAATGTTGTCTCAAAAAGCTTCCGATTTGAAACAACAGATGGTGAAAACTTGGCTGTGTATGAATACATGGGGGAAAGTAAACTGTCTTTCTACATTCCTCAAAAACTGCTGTAAGTTAACCTTTACAATGTTTGTGCAATTGTATACTGGTACTTAATGTTAAATTGACCTATGATTTTGAACAATGGTTTTTACCCTCATAAAATCGAAGGTATTAAAGTCTATTCTACCCCTAAATATGAAGAAAATGTGGCAAAAACTGCATATTTCATGCTACCATTCTATTTCACACCCTTCACACTACATTTTAGACCAATCAAGAGCAATCTTAGGTCATAGCTGTTGACCTAGATATTTCAAAGCTGCGTATGTAAGACGTCGTGTCTTCTTGTTGGGTGACGTAGAAATGTAAAAGTTTACTGTACGTGTATTATGACATCATACGGCTAAGCTCAGATTGGAACATTTTGAAACAACTGTTTCTTTCTCACCGGCATTTCGCCTGGGTGTAAAGTATGAAAAAGTGAAAACAGAAGCGATATTTTCCTCATCTCTAACTTATAGGCTTACATCATGCTCTCAGAATACATGTACCATAAGCTCTTTGCACAGTTCACAGTATTTAACAAGCATTCGACGAATCAATGCCCTAATTAAATGTCACCATAAGTGAAGTAACCGCTTTTGAGGAAAGGACTGAGGATTGGACAAATTGGGCAACATACAGTTCAGTAGAGAGTTTTGAATAGTTTTTAATTATTATTTCTTGTTTCTTCTTCCCACAGCAAACTTTGGATTGAAGAAGAGAAACTGAAAATTGAAGAGCTCCAGAATCTTGGGGAGGTAAATATGCCTGTCTTTTGAAGTGCTTTCTTAGTTCTTAATGTCATTGCAACATTTTTTCTTTACATCTAAATGTTAACAAAAATACATGTACTGTAGATTTGTTTTAGAATTATACATTGTTAGTAAGCTTACCTTACATGGTAAAATTTAACATGGGTAAGAAAGTGCTAAGGCACTTTAGGGTACAGGTATGTAACTTTTAGTTAATAGTTTGCTAACTGTAGCTTATTTTGTTACATGAAGAGAACTGCTTGTGGCCGAGTGGTAGTGATGTTTGTCTTTTAGTCACCAGGGCACATAAAGTGTGGGTTCAGTCCTGAGCATAGTGTCCACAATTGTGGACTTCCACACCTGTTACTGGGGGGGAGGGGGGGTCTAATGTTTGTTATAGACCTTTGGCCATTTTTCCCTCACCAATAGGATTTCGACACCTGTTACTGGGGGGTCTAATGTTTGTTATAGACCTTTGGCCATTTTTCTCTCACCAATAGGATTTCGACACCTGTTACTGGGGGGGGGGTCTAATGTTTGTTATAGACCTTTGGCCATTTTTCTCTCACCAATAGGATTTCGACACCTGTTACTGGGGGGCCTAATGTTTGTTATAGACCTTTGGCCATTTTTCTCTCACCATTAGGATTTCGACACCTGTTACTGGGGGGCCTAATGTTTGTTCTAGACAAATGAGGGATGGGGCATCCGTAGTTGAGTAGTTATCATGGTAGTGTGACTCAGCAGCCTCCCAGCAAAGCAGTCGCTGTGAGGCCAAGTCCAGATCATGCCAGCTCCCACCATGCTTGTGAGTGGGAAAGTCTGCCAGCAGTTTGCAATTTGTGCTTGATTGTGTACAGGTACATGGGCATGTCCATGTACCTGTACAAAGTCACATATACATGTCCATGTACCTGTACAGTCACCTGTACATGTTACAAAGTCACATATACATGTCCATGTACCTGTACAGTCACATATACATGTTACGTCACATATACATGTCCATGTACCTGTACAAAGTCATATATACATGTACCTGTACAAAGTCACATATACATGTCCATGTACCTGTACAAAGTCACATATACATGTCCATGTACCTGTACAGAGTCACATATACATGTTACAAAGTCACATATACATGTCCATGTACCTGTACAAAGTCATATATACATGTACCTGTACAAAGCCATGTATACATGTCCTTGTACCTGTACAAAGTCATGTATACGTGTCCATGTACCTGCACAGAGTCATATATACATGTTACGTCACATATACATGTCCATGTACCTGTACAAAGTCATATATACATGTACCTGTACAAAGTCACATATACATGTTATAAAGTCACATATACATGTCCATGTACCTGTACAAAATCATATATACATGTACCTGTACAAAGTCACGTATACATGTCCATGTACCTGTACAAAGTCACGTATACATGTCCATGTACCTGTACAAAGTCACGTGTACATGTCCATGTACCTGTACAAAATCACCTGTACATGTCCATGTACCGGTACAAAGTCACGTATACATGTCCATGTACCTGTATAAAGTCACGTATACATGTCCATGTACATGTACAAAGTCACGTATACATGTCCATGTACCTGTACAAAGTCACGTGTACATGTCCATGTACCTGTACAAAGTCACGTATGCATGTCCATGTACCTGTACAAAGTCACGTGTACATGTCCATGTACCTGTACCAAGTCACGTGTACATGTCCATGTACCTGTACAAAATCACGTGTACATGTCCATGTACCTGTACAAAGTCACGTGTACATGTACCTGTACAAAGTCACATGTACATGTCCATGTACCTGTACAAAGTCATGTATACATGTCCATGGACCTGTACAAAGTCACGTGTACATGTCCATGTACCTGTACAAAGTCATGTATACATGCCCATGTACCTGTACAAAGTCATGTATACATGTCCATGTACCTGTACAACGTCATGTATACATGTCCATGTACCTGTACAAAGTCATGTATACATGTCCATGTATCTGAACAAAGCCATGTATACATGCCCATGTACCTGTACAAAGTCATGTATACATGTCCATGTACCTGTACAAAGTCACGTATACATGTCCATGTACCTGTACAAAGTCACATGTACAAAGTCACGTGTACATGTCCATGTACCTGTACATGTCCATGTACCTCTACAAAATCACGTGTACATGTCCATGTACCTCTACAAAGTCACGTATACATGTCCATGTACCTGTACAAAGTCACGTATACATGTCCATGTACCTGTACAAAGTCATGTATGCATGTCCATGTACCTGTACAAAGTCACGTGTACATGTCCATGTACCTGTACAAAGTCACGTGTACATGTCCATGTACCTGTACAAAGTCACGTGTACATGTCCATGTACCTGTACAAAGTCATGTATACATGTCCATAGACCTGTACAAAGTCACGTGTACATGTCCATGTACCTGTACAAAGTCACGTGTACATGTCCATGTACCTGTACAAAGTCATGTATACATGTCCATGTACCTATACAAAGTCATGTATACATGTCCATGTACCTGTACAAAGTCATGTATACATGTCCATGTACCTGTACAAAGTCATGTATACATGTCCATGTACCTTTGCAAAGTCACATACCATCATAATTTAGTGTACCTATTTGACCTCAGATAGAAGTGCAGTTTGGTGCTTCAGAATTATGGTGATGTACCATAGCCCTACATGCTCATTTAACATTGTTTTGCTTTAGTGAAAATAGATTTGTGACTGTAGCAGGGCCCAGTTGTACAAAAGTGTATTAGCAATTAAGCTTGGTATTAAGTTTAGTCTAGACTAAAGTTACATGAAAGTCCCACTGGCATCGAGATTTAGGACTGGCTAAAAGCTTTTGAACAACTGGCAAAAAAAAAAAAAATGCAACTGCGGGATCTATTCTGGTGTTCTTCTCAAAAATTGTGAAGAAAGCAATTAAAACAATTATGGAAAAGTTACTTTCAGTTAAAAAAAACATTTTGGTTACCTGAGAGTCAAAGATGAGAAGGGAAAGAAAAAACAAGCATCTATGACTGAGAGATTTGCTGATGTTATGGCACATATGCGACTGCTGCTGCTTTCAGTTGAATGCCGCCCATGAGAGCGACCGTATGACGTGGATAACTCTGGCAGGCACCAGTGTCATGATTTACACTGATTCTCTGTATGGCCTGGACGCTTACATAGGGGAAGGTTAATCTTCTGTCCTGATTGAGTATCTCATGGTGGAGGATTCAACACTGCATTGTGCTGCATTTCACCCCAAACTTTAATACTAACACTAGATTTCCAAGACTTTCTTAAATAGGTGGAAATGGTTATTTTTGGTAAATACCTTCACTGACTTCTGCAACTTTTGAAATTTTGCATCACAAAGTTGAACAGAGGCCTTGCCAAATTTTTGGACTGACAAATTCTAACTGGTGTAACAAAAGCTGTTATGGGATCTTCTCCAACTATAACACACTGCAATTTGGAGAGTCGTTAATCAGAATATGGGCAATGGACCTCTACATCTGCAGGGTGGAGTTTTTGGTGGATAGATGAATTACATTGATTTCATGACGTGTTAGGCCTTTGTATTATTCTTTTATGCCATAAACTTTTCAAAGAATTTTCAACCTTGTAGAAGTTCTTTGTTTGAAATTGCAAGATTTCTTTATTTGGTTGTGGGATTTCCTGAATTAATGTTGGAATTTCTTTGGTTATGGTTGACTGTGTTTGTCTATACTGCACAATGACATGACCTTTTACACTTGGGAACATCATTTAGATTATACATAAGAACATCTATAAATGGAAACCCCTACTGATGATATTGGCAGATTCTGTGTCAAAGTCTCAAAAATGTACTTACGGAAATAATTACTGACCTGGCATGGTGTCTTGTGATTAAACCTGCAAAGACTTCAAGGAGCTGATCCTTGTTGCGTCCATACATACGTATAAACTGAATTGTTGCAGTGGTATTAGGATATGTGTGATGTATGGTACAGACAAGCTTGCCTGAAATGACCTGATTGTTAGAAGCTGTAGCATGAAGCATGTCTCCCCATGTTTTTCTGTCTCCTCAGCTAGCAGAGCATTGGGATAACAGACGCAAGGAAATGCTGAGCCTCCACACAAGTTTGATAAGCACTTATGCTAGGTGCATGAGATTCGTTACATCCTATGAAGGTGAACCCATTAACTGCATGTCTGTCTGTGGCCGTGTAGTCATGTGTCATGGTATGCAAATAAGTATTTTTGAAGCCTGTGTCTGGAAAAAAAAAGCTGAAACTAAATTTGACACTTTATTCTGTTTTGTTTTTTGTGTTTAAATTGCCATCTGTGCAGTAGTGCTTAAAAAAAAAGGAGCCAAATCTCGGTCATTTTTGAACAGCTAAAGTTTCATTATTGTAATACCATCCGTAGTTTGGTACATGGAGGTGGTATTTCTGATCAGAAAGTGAATAATGAGTGTGGAAAGTCTCTGTAAGTCTTGATTGACAAAGAGATTTGTGACTTCCATCCATAAATCATACTGCATCACATCACAATATTATTCATTTTTTGGATTCTGCTAAGGTAACATATATGCAAAAATGTCCTTGTTGTGTTGCAGCTTCACTTGAAGTCAAGTATGATTCTGCAATCTTCACTAATATTCATTCGTGTCAGAGCAACTTGATTCACCGAAAAGTTATTAACTAAAGAAGTTGTAGAAGTAAATAAAGGTTATTCGTGCATTCCTAAATGTTAGTGTAAGTACATGCACAATTAACGGTAATGTACAATCTTGACGTCAGTGATATAGTATAAACAACATGTAATATTATGTACAACAGCACAGATTGAGTTTGATTACTGGTTGTGGTGTGATTGACTGGGTCACTTTGGTTTTGTTTATGTGCCTGTTTCTAATATGCATAATGAATGTATTTTTTTTAAATCAACATATTCATAAGTATTTATTAACCTCTTTCACATCTGGGTAATCCATGTACTATTTTGCTGTGTTATACAGTATAAGAAAAGCATCGTTTTCATCTTGAACGTACTGTTTTTGTATTTTAAATTGAGAAAAAACACAGCCTTATATGTGGTCGATTATGATACTTCACTCATGCTCTTCTAAGTGATAGTAAAACTGAAAAAAATATCTCAAAGAATGAATATAAGATGGTGTATATTAGATTTTTTGAACCAAATACTATAGTGTATCAGATATGTTTGTTATATAATGTACTATTTTTTCTATCTAGGCCCAAGTTTTAAGCCCAGTGCCAAAAAGGCTGACAAGGATCTTGAGTTTGTACCAACCAATCTCCACTTACACCGCCTATGGGTTCAGAATGAGGCTACAGGGAAGAGTATGTACTGTATATGCATGTACCTGTAGATCTATGTTAAGTTTAGCTCGCCTTGCAAAGTAAGGAGAGGTATAGTGAGAGGGGGTCAGATGCTGTTGGTTTTGGTGTCCAGTTTGGTTAAAGTTTTTGGCCAATCATAGGGTTGCAGTGGCTACCCACAGTACACAGATAGCCAGTCATCAGTTGTGATTTGCATATCAAAGGTCTTTTACCTCATAGCTCAACATTTTGCTCAGCTATTCACAGGGCTGCAGTTGCCCCCCATAGTACATCGATTGCCACATGTAGTTCACGATTAGCATATTAAAAATCTCTGTGGTTAAGTTGTGCTCTAACTTCCTACAGTGTCTTTTACCACCGACCTCAATGATTTACTGTGCTATAACATGAAGTCATTGCTCTGCGACCCGTATGCAACGCATACAATAAACAGTGATACGCTGTAATTGTGACAGTATAATAATTTTGGTTTATCCTTGTTGATTTGATGCCAAAGCTCTTAGCACTGCGTAATTGCAGTATAATGTTTGTGTATGACAGTGTCAGTCATTCTACTTGTTTTTTGGGTTTGAGGTCAGTATTTGAATGTATCACATAACCGGAACATTACATGTCTCTAGTTTTACACACTGCTCAATTAGGCGAGCTACAGGTGAGCCTTGTTATAATACACTAATGTTTTAGATCCCTCTTCTTCCCTTATTGTCTGGGCCTTATTATTTTTCTGACAACAAGTGGTCAATGATGCTGCCTGTGGTGGTCTTACATGAAGTTCACTGGAGTTTGATTTCCACCAACATGACAGATGGAAGAGTTCATCAGTGACCTGCCAGAGTCGATGGTTTGCTCTGGGACTCCTGTAAAACTGGCAGCCAACATAATAAATAATTCTTGAGTATGACCTTAAGCAAGGGTCAAATGATAGAGTTTGGGATTTGAGCTTTGATATCAACATAAAATCCGGAACAGTTTGTCTGTCACAATCCTAATGAATGAATCTGATGTTATTTAGTCCAGTTGATTCTCTGCCGCAGTGCTCTCCCACAACATAAGGATAATCCAGAAATGAATGATAGTATATGCACAGAATTCTAATCAGGATTATTTTGAAAACAAAAATATATGGTAATGACACTTATGCTGGCACTTGTCCGTGTGTAGCTAATGTAAGATGTGTAATTGTAGGTGGGTGTTTTGATACTATTACATCCGGAGCTTTCACAGCTTATGCCCATAAGTACCGAAATGGTGGGATGAAACGGTTACTGCAACAGCAACGAGAGAGCTACTCTGTGGACAGATCTTCAGGCCAAAGTAACAAGTTGAGCCGTGGGGCTGAGATTGTGTCTGATATTCGAAGCCTAAAGGAAGAGTGTGTAAAGCGCTGTGATGTATTGTGTCACACAGCCATGCAGGGGTCAGGAGCTGAACTGAAGAGGTCCATGGCTGTTCTCACTGACAAGGTAAGGAACAGATTTGTGAGGAGCTGTAATGTGTTGTGTCACACAGCCATGCAGGGGTCAGGAGCTGAACTGAAGAGGTCCATGGCTGTTCTCACTGACAAGGTAAGGAACAGATTTGTGAGGAGCTGTAATGTGTTGTGTCACACAGCCATGCAGGGGTCAGGAGCTGAACTGAAGAGGTCCATGGCTGTTCTCACTGACAAGGTAAGGGACAGGTTTGTGAGGAGCTGTGATGTGTTGTGTCACACTGCCATGCAGGGGTCAGAAGCTGAACTGAAGAGGTCCATAGCTGTTTTTATTGACAAGGTAAGGGACAGGTTTGTGAGGAGCTGTAATGTGTTGTGTCACACAGCCATGCAGGGGTCAGGAGCTGAACTGAAGAGGTCCATGGCTGTTTTTATTGACAAGGTAAGGTACAGGTTTGTGAGGAGCTGTGATATGTTGTGTCACACAGCCATGCAGGGGTCAGGAGCTGAACTGAAGAGGTCCATGGCTGTTTTTATTGACAAGGTAAGGGACAGGTTTGTGAGGAGCTGTGATGTGTTGTGTCACACAGCCATGCAGGAGTCAGGTGCTGAACTGAAGAGGTCCATGGTTGTTTTCACTGATAAGGTAAGGGACAGGTTTATGAGGAGCTGTGATGTGTTGTGTCACACAGCCATGCAAGGGTCAGGATATGAACTGAAGAGGCCCATGGCTGTTCTCACTGACAAGGTAAGGTACAGGTTTGTAAGGAGATGGTTAGTTTTCAGTTGACTAATAACAGCTATCAGATCTTTAATTTAATGTCCTCTGACACCTCTTGCTGAACATGTGGATGTGTAGTCTTGCTTGTGAATTAGTCATTCAGTCAGTTTCTCTTGCTTTAACCAGGTGAGACAGTTGATAGAGGTGTGTAACGATCCCCTCCTGGATGAGACGGATAAGCTGTACCAGGAGGCCAAACCTGACACACCTCCAGTCAACACTACATCTGGCCGTCAGTCTGTCCCTGCTAACATGAGTATCGGTCAGCCTGAGCTGTCCCCAGAGAAAACGTGGAGGTGGTCAGGGAATGAGTTTGTGAAAAGTCCAACCATTGAGCCATGGGTAAGTGTCAGTACATGGACATGTGTATTTATAGCTGGAATAACATGGATGTGCAGGACTCCTCTTCCAGGAAGATTTCCATGAATCTGTCCTCTCAAGTCTGATGAGATCCACCCTGGTCACTTCTTGCATCTTTGCCTGATGCTTTGCGTGTATTAAATGCATAAAGAGAAAGCCTTACATGTACATGTAGGAGTAGCTAGTATGGACTGCCATCGTCCTTGGCATGTTGCTTTAGTGAGTCGGCAACTTATACATGTATGTAGTAGTACGTGGGGCATAATGCCAAATGAGTCATACCACTAAATTAATCTCCTGTTATACCGGATTCTTATCCAATCTGTCTGCGATGTTTTCATGAAGGTTTAGGGACCACCAGGCCATTAATCAATGAGATCACATGTTCAAAGAGCTCTTGTTCTTGTGGGTGTGGTTTAAAGTAAATCAATTTATCAGGTACATGTCAAAGGTTGTTGGCCTGGTGGGAACTTTAATTCTTGCCTACAGCCTAAGGTTATATATGTGTATGTCTGTGTGCTGGTATATATTGTATGTACAAGTACCTAAGGAAGAGAAGTGGAAGCTGATAGATGATGTTACATTATAGGAGCTAACACGCCTGAACACGGATGCTGCCCTGGTGTGTATCCAGACCAAAGTGGAGGACCTTACTGTGAGGAAGAACTCGCCAGCTGACCAAACCATGTGGTTAGATGACCTAAACCCTGCTGTGTTCAAGCTGAAGAGCTTCCTGGAGGTGCTGACAGGGCGGGCACTCACAGCCATCACCTTCCTTACCCTTGTGGTTAGTCTACACTTGCAAGTCAGACGCCAACTGTGCGATATAAAATCACGTTACCAATTGTCTCTTAACTCTGGTACCCAGTCTCTTGCCGTTTATCAAAGAAAAAAGACAGGCATAAGGTATGAGTCACTGGACATGTACACTTGTACGCCACATTCTAACCCTTGTATTTAGTCGACAGTTTAATTTATTATATTGCTATTATGTTTTTTTAAATATCAGTCCAAAATAAAGTGGCTTGAGCACAACGAATGTACTAAGGTAAGTGTATGGCAGCATTACTACACTGCGTGAGTTGATGTAAATGAGGATTTGTTTTTTGTCTTGTATATCACAACATTCCCTGTCTTACCCACACAGGAAAATCGTGACAACATACCTCTCCTGCATACAGTCAAGTACAGGAGAGATGTGATTTTTTCTCATGCGGTAAGTACATACATTAATGTTTATGTGTACACTTAGCAAGCCTAACTGGTTTTCTTATCAGATTTTGCTGCACATTTAAAGGATTACTATCTAGTCAGTAATTTGTGCCCTGCCAGTACTGTGAGGAACTCAAGGTTTACCTCTCATGGGTCGATCTCTCATGCATCTGCTTTCCTACTATTTTTTTTTTCAGAACTGTTCATCATATGAGTTCATCGAGTTACAGATCAGTTTTTAGATTTTGGCTATTTTTCATACTTTTTTAAAAAAAACAATAGCAATTTTTTTCCAATTTTCCAGATCTTTTTCTCAAAAGTGTTCTTCGCACTGTATTCAAGCTTGTTACAAGGCGTCACCAAGACAAATCACAGACTGGCTGTTTTGTCCATTTACAGAAAAATTATGACGGGTTTTGTTATGGACTTTAACATACACATGTACATGTACATCAAAACTGCCAACTTGTACGATTTTGGTGTATTTTGTATGCCAAACAGGTAGAAAGTGTAGAATACGCTTAGAAGCCATACACCAAAGGAAACAAAATCCAAAGTCCGATTTCATTTTTATTTTTATACAAGTCCATTTTTAGTATCAGATCCACTATTTTAGCATTCACATAACAGTGAGGATTTAGTAGGAAACCCCAACTTTCAAATTAATATGGCTGAAATGTAGCGCGCAAAGGGTTTCTGAATGGTGACCCGTTTATTCTGTCTTTTCTTGTCACCCTTGTCTTTAAACATGCTTTTCCCGGCAAAATGGCTGGCAGTTAAATTCCTGGCGGTGATGTGCACGAAGAAAGTTGATGTAAAGCATGACGTCACTTACAGTGAGAAATTCTTGATCAAGCATCCCTTAATTCTCAGAATGACAGCATCACAACTTGAAAATCCACATCATTACAGGATCAGTAGAGGTCCCTGGTCTAGAATGGCTGTCAAACTCAGTGAAATCAAGATTGCTCCGGTCACAATAAGATATCCATGTATGTGACATTTGTTCAGATCTGCACTTTTTTTTTTACAGCGCAGTAAGCAAACCGTCTAAAAAAGCCTGATCACAGAAAATATACAGAGCACATCAGAGATTATTCACCAGCTAAACCTGCTAGATCCTTAATAACTTCATTATCTTGAAGTAGAACATGCAGAATTGTCCTGTTAATGATTGACCCAAAGTAACACACCAGACATGTCTTCTGTTTCCCTCTCGCTCTCTTAGCCCCCTTTTTTCTGAAATTCTAGACATCTCTGTTGTAGTGACATAAGGGAAAGGTTACCATAATTAAAATTTTCATTGGTGTTTTTATTTGAAGGGATTTTTAAGAAGGGTTAAAAATATATCTGCTGCATTGTTTTCACGATTTTGTACATATAAAATTTGATTTACACACATAAACATAAGTGTTTGTAGACATTACATTCACTTTTGGTAGGCACATCTGATGTACATGTATACAGACGGCTTAAACCAGTTGGCAAAAACACAGTATTTTAAAAGCAACACTTTCATTGTCTACCAAGCAATAATAGGCTAAATTGATTGATCTGCCATGACTACCATGGTGACTTGAATATCTTTTTTATAGCATACTGTCACTTTGTTAAACAGGGCCCTGTTTTCAGGCTTCAGTATTCTCTGGGTCATATAGCTGCCTTTTCTGTATGCAGGTGGCAACACTAGTTGCAGGTTTTCTCACGAAGCTGCGACACAGCATCACAGACGAACAGTTCCTGCGTCAGCTCTGGAAGGTTGGGGTGCTGGCAGAGTTTGAAGGCCTGTTGTCGTGTCACGGGGATGAGATCGGGATGATAGAGGACATGATGGTGGCTGTACAGGACTTGTCTAGCATCAGCTTCAGGCTGGAGGAGACTTCCAGTGTAGAGTCGGACCTGCCCAGGATTATTCCCAGCAGGTGAGGGGTTGACCACACACGTCCATATTACATGGTTCTCTAGACAGGAACACACTGATTCAGACTTCCATACATAACCCTTATGCTTATATCTGCTGTCTCTTTCAAAAAACTTTTCTTGTAAATGACGTCTTATGACACTATAAGCTGGACAACGAATGTTACAAAAAAAGTTACAAGAAATATGACTTACAAAGTTTTTTGAAAGTGGCCCCTGTCCATTATACAAACTACATTATCTTACAATCATAGTCTCACTCATCTTTTGAACTGAATATAAATTCTTATAATAATAGTCCTGTTTTGTGAGACATAAGACACCCAGGCCTACTTATAGTATAGTAGTACCTTTTAGTACATGTCTGAAGCCATAGACCAGAAGAATTGTCTAGTGACTAGAATAGTCCTGTTTTGTGACACATAAGACACCCAGGCCTACTTATAGTATAGTAGTACCTTTTAGTACATGTCTGAAGCCATAGACCAGAAGAATTGTCTGGTGACTAGAATAGTCCTGTTTTGTGAGACATAAGACACCCAGGCCTACTTATAGTATAGTAGTACCTTTTAGTACATGTCTGAAGCCATAGACCAGAAGAATTGTCTAGTGACTAGAATAGTCCTGTTTTGTGAGACATTAGACACCCAGGCCTACTTATAGTATAGTAGTATCTTTTAGTACATGTCTGAAGCCATAGACCAGAAGAATTGTCTAGTGACTAGAATAGTCCTGTTTTGTGAGACATTAGACACCCAGGCCTACTTATAGTATAGTAGTACCTTTTAGTACATGTCTGAAGCCATAGACCAGAAGAATTGTCTAGTGACTGGAATAGTCCTGTTTTGTGAGACATTGGACACCCAGGCCTACTTATAGTATAGTAGTACCTTTTAGTACATGTCTGAAGCCATAATAGACCAGAAGAATTGTCTAGTGACTAGAATAGTCCTGTTTTGTGAGACATTAGACACCCAGGCCTACTTATAGTATAGTAGTACCTTTTAGTACATATCTGAAGCCATAGACCAGAAGAATTGTCTAGTGACTAGAATAGTCCTGTTTTGTGAGACATTAGACACCCAGGCCTACTTATAGTAGTACCTTTTAGTACATGTCTGAAGCCATAGACCAGAAAGATTGTCTAGTGACTAGAATAGTCCTGTTTTGTGAGACATTAGGCACCCAGGCCTACTTATAGTATAGTAGTACCTTTTAGTACATGTCTGAAGCCATAGACAAGAAGAATTGTCTAGTGACTAGAATAGTCCTGTTTTGTGACACATAAGACACCCAGGCCTACTTATAGTATAGTAGTACCTTTTAGTACATGTCTGAAGCCATAGACCAGAAGAATTGTCTAGTGACTAGAATAGTCCTGTTTTGTGAGACATTAGACACCCAGGCCTACTTATAGTATAGTAGTACCTTTTAGTACATGTCTGAAGCCATAGACCAGAAGAATTGTCTAGTGACTAGAATAGTCTTGTTTTGTGACACATAAGACACCCAGGCCTACTTATAGTATAGTAGTACCTTTTAGTACACGTCTGAAGCCATAGACCAGAAGAATTGTCTAGTGACTAGAATAGTCCTGTTTTGTGAGACATTAGACACCCAGGCCTACTTATAGTATAGTAGTACCTTTTAGTACATGTCTGAAGCCATAGACCAGAAGAATTGTCTAGTGACTAGAATAGTCCTGTTTTGTGAGACATTAGACACCCAGGCCTACTTATAGTATAGTAGTACCTTTTAGTACACGTCTGAAGCCATAGACCAGAAGAATTGTCTAGTGACTAGAATAGTCCTGTTTTGTGAGACATTAGACACCCAGGCCTACTTATAGTATAGTAGTACCTTTTAGTACATGTCTGAAGCCATAGACCAGAAGAATTGTCTAGTGACTAGAATAGTCCTGTTTTGTGAGACATTAGACACCCAGGCCTACTTATAGTATAGTAGTACCTTTTAGTACATGTCTGAAGCCATAGACCAGAAGAATTGTCTAGTGACTAGAATAGTCCTGTTTTGTGAGACATTAGACACCCAGGCCTACTTATAGTATAGTAGTACCTTTTAGTACATGTCTGAAGCCATAGACCAGAAGAATTGTCTAGTGACTAGAATAGTCCTGTTTTGTGAGACATTAGACACCCAGGCCTACTTATAGTATAGTAGTACCTTTTAGTACATGTCTGAAGCCATAGACCAGAAGAATTGTCTAGTGACTAGAATAGTCCTGTTTTGTGAGACATTAGACACCCAGGCCTACTTATAGTATAGTAGTACCTTTTAGTACATGTCTGAAGCCATAGACCAGAAGAATTGTCTAGTGACTAGAATAGTCCTGTTTTGTGAGACATTAGACACCCAGGCCTACTTATAGTAGTACCTTTTAGTACACGTCTGAAGCCATAGACCAGAAGAATTGTCTAGTGACTAGAATAGTCATGTTACTTAAAATGTGAGATATTTCCAGCAACTCTGTTTAAGTACTCACAAACATGGCTGTCAGCTGAGTTAGAAAACAAATAAATGCCTAAATACACAGCTAACAAGAGTCCATTGGAGAAACAATCCACAGTTGTTCAAAAACGTATATGTAGCCAGACAGAAGTACATTTGTACATGTATCTCTTATTTGGACATACAGCTTCAGAAATACATTTTTTTATGCTTTCAGTCAGGCACACCTATGTCTGGTCATGGAACATGATTCTGTACAAAAAGTACCTCTATAAAATATTGTTGTAGGCACATAACCTTAGAAATTAAAATATGGGAATGACACTTTTCTAATTTTGATGCTGTACATGTGGGTAGGTTTACTGACTTTGGTGAACATAGTGTAGCTGCTTGCAATGTCTAACTGATGGACATTTGGTGTGAATCATATGTGCTCTGCTAAATACTTATCAACACGTTCCATATCTAACTACCACTTTGCTGGTGGTGCTGCTTGCAGTGCTTGGTAGGACTATTTTAACAATCACTGCAGACTGGACATGATCACAGCACACACACTCTAGCCACATGTAGTGGTTAGTTCTGTGCACTTAATGTATTGCTGTTGCTTATAGCTGCTGTTAGTGCCAAAAGATGTGCAACACAAGCATTATACAAAAAAAGTCTTTGAACACTGGTCTTCTTACATTCCACAGAAGTTATAATAGTAAATAGTGTGTACTTTCCTCTGCTGAAGAAGATACAGCGGCAGCCACTACACCCCAGGCCAGTAAGTGTAGGTTGGAGTCGGCTGATGGTTTGTTAAGCAGGAAGCAGCCACACCCCAGGCCAGTAAGTGTAGGCTGGAGTCAGTTGGCGGTTTGTTAGGCGGCAGCCACTACACCCCAGGCCAGTAAGTGTAGGCTGGAGTCAGCTGATGGTTTGTTAAGCAGGATGCAGCCACACCCCAGGCCAGTAAGTGTAGGCTGGAGTCAGTTGGCGGTTTGTTAGGCGGCAGCCACTACACCCCAGGCCAGTAAGTGTAGGCTGGAGTCAGCTGATGGTTTGTTAAGCAGGAAGCAGCCACACCCCAGGCCAGTAAGTGTAGGCTGGAGTCAGTTGGCGGTTTGTTAGGCGGCAGCCACTACACCCCAGGCCAGTAAGTGTAGGCTGGAGTCAGTTGGCGGTTTGTTAGGCGGCAGCCACTACACCCCAGGCCAGTAAGTGTAGGCTGGAGTCAGTTGGCGGTTTGTTGAGCGGCAGCCACTACACCCCAGGCCAGTAAGTGTAGGCTGGAGTTAGTTGGCGGTTTGTTAAGCGGCAGCCACTACACCCCAGGCCAGTAAGTGTAGGCTGGAGTCAGCTGTTGGTTTGTTAAGCAGCAGCCACTACACCCCAGGCCAGTAAGTGTAGGATAGAGTTAGTTGGCGGTTTGTTAAGCGGCAGCCACTACACCCCAGGTCAGTAAGTGTAGGTTGGAGTCAGCTGTTGGTTTGTTAAGCGGCAGCCATTACACCCCATGCCAGTAGGTGTAGGCTGGAGTCAGCTGTTGGTTTGTTAAGCTGCAGCCACTACACCCCAGGCCAGTAGGTGTAGGCTGGAGTCAGCTGTTGGTTTGTTAAGCGGCAGCCACTACACCCCAGGCCAGTAAGTAGGCTCGAGTTAGCTGTTGGTTTGTTAAGCTAAAGCTTTGTCAGGAAGATTATCAGGTGCATGTACATGGCTAAAGGTGGTGGTTTAGTTTCTCTGGACACGCCCATAAATTCCTTTATCCATAACCCTGACAACTGTGGTATGACCAATCAATTCAACTAAATAAAAACCTTTTGACTTGGCCAAACATTGAGGAACACTGAAACATGTATTTGATATATATGGGACGTCTATTCTGCTTTTGACAAATTGATCCGGGTTTATACTACGCTGTGCTGCCAAAAATAACCCTAGTGAGAAAACACAAATCAAATAAATGTAAATGACGTAAAATTTCGTACATAGCTAACTTTCTCAGATTTCCTGATTCTGAGAGTTTTAAGGATTTTAGAAAGGCTTAAAAGTTCCTGTACCTAAAATAATATTTTGTGACATTTATTTACCCCTAGAAATGCACTTTTAGGTTGTATTGACTTTGTTTGCTGTAAACGTCTGTTGAACTGTGTTTTAAAGTATGCCTAATATTGCTGTACTTGTGTTTTTATATTCAGCAGCCAGTCATTTGATTTGACATACAATGTAAAGCCTATCTTGGCCAGTATATACATGTATGATGGATGTACATGTAGATCGAGGGGGCCTCTGTGGCAGAGTAGGTAGACTCGAGAACCTCTCACCAATACGGTCAGTGTGAGTTGAAGTTTAACTCGTTCTGCCTACCTCCCTGGAAGATGTTCGTGGGTTTCCTCGTACCATAATGCTAGTTGCTGTTGTATAATTGAGATATTCTTCAGTACAATGTAAAACACCTACTAAATAAATAAATAAATAAATAAATGCCTGTAAGTTGATCAATAAAGTAATATAAACCTAACCTGTACATGAAAATGCTATAAAGTATGAGTGTAGAGTAGATAACATGTCTGTCTCTCTGCCCCACCAGCTCCACAAGACAGGGATACTACCCAGATGTCAGCAGGTTGGACCAACCCCATCTCCTTGTCTTTTTCTTTTGTAACCACTTTGTCTTCTGCCCTACATCCTCCTCTTGTATGTTTATTTGAAGGAAGTGTTGATGCTGGTAAAAGTACCATATTGCATGGATAATGGATAGATCTCCAATAATGCATACATGTTGTATACATATATTTGGAATAATAATGTAGGTTCATGGTTGTAATATAGATTTTTGTTTCATATTATAATTTCTAACTCGCTTTGTAGTTTATTTATGATTTTACTTTCTCATTTTCAAATTTGCATATGCATGTTTAACATTCCTCGCTTAATTCTAACTTAAGTTGTTTTTGTTACGGTCTATTCAGCTTTGCATGTCTTTCTTTGTAAATGCATTAAATATTTGATTGCCTTGCTTAAATGAATGATTATGGCTTAACGCCACATCAGCAATATCTCAGCCATGTCGTTTCGATGCCTTGCTTGACCAACCACAAACCCATTTGCTACAACTATGTGGACATGTATTTGTTAGAGCAACATTTAAAAGACTGCATTCTTAGTTTTTGTCTCCATCAGTAAAGATGTTTCTATGCAGATGAAATATATTAATAATACATATCCATGTATGTAAGTATGAAAGTCTCAGTATGGTGTATTTTCCTCTGCCCACCTGACGTTACAGCTGACATTACTTGAATAAAAGACATCATATTCCATTGTTCTTGTATTCAAGCTAGTCTTTCCTGCTTCTGTTGTGAAACAGTTTATTGTAAACTTAATTTGTTAGCCCAGGTTGATTATCAAAAATGTCATTGTTTCTGTTGTGTGGCAAAGGCTATGTTTTTGTTCCGTAGGTCTGGGCTGATCATCAAAGTGCCATTGTCTGCTGGCATGGCACAGCTCCTTCCTCCAGAACTACAGAGAGGTCACCTGATCAAGGTCATTCCTGTCTTCTTTAATGTGGGTATCAATGAACAGGCAACACTGGCAGAGAGGTAGGCATTATTCTTTGGGGGTGTCATACTTTCATATCACTGCTGCTCACTGCCATAAGTAAAATATGGTTGAATATGATGTAAAACATCAGTGTGAAGGTTAAAAATATTTTTAATTCTCAGTCTTTTCGTTTGTTTTTAAACCCGTTTTTGATGCCTCTGCTTCTTGACTGAATGGAGTTCTTACTGTAGCAAAGTCTGACTGTTTTTCCTGTAGCAAAGTCTGACTGTCTTTACTGTAGCAAAGTCTGACTGGTTTTACTGTAGCAAAGTCCGACTGGTTTTACTGTAGCAAAGTCTGACTGGTTTTTACTGTAGCAAAGTCTGACTGGCTTTACTGCAGCAAAGTCTGTCTTTACTGTAGCAAGGTCTTACTGGTTTTACTGTAGCAAAGTCTGACTGATTTTACTGTATTTACTGTAGCAAAGTCTGACTGGTTTTACTGTAGCAAAGTCTGACTGGTTTTACTGTAGCAAAGTCTGACTGGTTTAACTGTAGCAAAGTCTGACTGGTTTTACTGTAGCAAAGTGACTGGTTTAACTGTAGCAAAGTCTGACTGGTTTTACTGCAGCAAAGTCTGACTGGTTTTACTGCAGCAAAGTCTGACTGGTTTTACTGCAGCAAAGTCTGACTGGTTTTACTACAGCAAAGTCTGACTGTCTTTACTGTAGCAATTTCTGACTGGTTTTACTGTAGCAAAGTCTGACTGTCTTTACTGTAGTAATGTCTGACTGTCTCTGCTGTAGCAAAGTCTGACTGTCTTTACTGTAGCGAAGTCTGACTGTCTTTACTGTAGCAATGTCTGACTGGTTTTACTGCAGCAAAGTCTGACTGGTTTTACTACAGCAAAGTCTGACTGTCTTTACTGTAGCAAAGTCTGACTGTCTTTACTGTAGTAATGTCTGACTGTCTCTGCTGTAGCAAAGTCTGATTGTCTTTACTGTAGCGAAGTCTGACTGTCTTTACTGTAGCAATGTCTGACTGGTTTTACTTTAGCAAAGTCTGACTGTCTTTACTGTAGAAATGTAAGATTAGGTTCAGCACCAGGATCGCAAAGCTGTCTTGGACTGAAGTCAGACTCAGTCTTAATTTGTGGTATTATTATTTATAATGCTAATTTTCGTTCGTTGTCATATGACTGAAAACTTGTTAATTATGACGTAAAACCATAAGCGTTCATTCATTCAGTCATTCGTTTTTGTCATGAAGACAACTCCTGTAAGAGTATTGAAATAAAAATCCTTAAGGTGATTGACAATTTTAGCTCAGTTTCATGATCCTGGAGCCAGTACTATGTAGTCCTTCTCTCTGACTGAGTGAGAATCTAAAATATGAACATAAGATATCTTGTAAAAAAAGACACAGACTTTGATGGTTGTTCATGTGGTTGTTGTTGCACCTCAGATTTGGGGACACCTCCCTGCAGGAGGAGGTGAATGTGGAAGCGACATCCATGTTACAGCTGTACTACCAGACCTACGTGGAGTTGGTGGGTGACCCAGGTCAGACTTTCATTTTCCCTGTATATGTATCCATGTAAATCTTGACAGAAGGGTACAGTTTAGCTAGACCCAAAATGTGCAGCCCACATTCACGTGACATGTAGGAGAATGTTGATGTGATCCTGGTCGGATTATCTTCTAATTTTAATGGCAAAGAAAACACTAGAATAAAATGTTTATCAGATTTATCAACATGGGCCATTTGTTGATTGCATTCATAGCTCTAAATGAAGATGATAAAATATAGCAGTCTATGTGGCAAAAAGCTGAAGTGACATTACTCGTCCCAGTATGTTCAGAAAAGGCGACAGTAGAATCCAAAGTTTTAAATGCATTTTACTGGGTCAAAAAATATTCTAAAAAAATAAATCAAACTATTTTCCCAGACAAGATTTAATGGCCTTCCATTTGACGGGCATTTCATGCTTTTGTTTTTTTTGCCTTTAACCCCATAATGATTGAATGATTAGGTGTGCCTGATTGGTGTCCAGAGGAGCTAGGATTGTTCACATCATTATCATAGCAAGTGTAAGATCACGCGGGATCATTTGGGACTTTATCAGTACGGTCATTTGTGACCATGTAGGATCATGTGAGATCATGTACGATCATTTGGGACCATGTAGAATCAAGTGGGATCATTTGGGACCATGTGGGATCATGTACGATCATTTGGGACCATGTAGAATCATGTAGGACCATGTAGGATCATGTGGGATGATGTACAATCATTTGGGACCATGTAGGATCATGTGGTATCATGTACGATCATTTGGGACCATGTAGGATCATGTGGGATCATATACGATCATGTGAGATCATGTCAATGTGCATGGAGGATGAGTACTTGGGTGCTTTATCAGAGTCTCAGCTGGCTATTGTGTGGTGTGTATGTAAAGGAATACTGTGCAACTGTCTGCATTCTGTTGCAGTCTCACTTCTAAAGGTTGATGTGTGCAGAAAGAATTTGACCAAACTGAGGCAAATTAGAGATGAAAATTTGGTCTTTGTGACTCACATGTTATTTAACAAAGCTGTGGGATTGTTTTAATCATTGAGCTGAGAAAACAGCCAGGGACAGGAAAGAGAAGGAGAGTACTTGGTACACTACTTACAACATTCGATGAGGATTTTAATCCATGTTGAGAGTAACAGTTCCAGCAGTTGGTCAGTCTAGTCAGGAAGAAAGCTTAAATTTTCTGTTTAATCTTTATACATGTGACAAACATGTCCTCTGCATTTATCTGTGTGTGGTAGATGCCCATTGATGGGGGATATGACGTTGTTAAATGTAGAATGATTTCTGGGTGTACAGATACAGACAAGACCCAGGCTGACAGCCTGGAGAACCTGAGCAGAAGACTCTATTACGATGTGATGACCAAGAAAAGCAAAAATGTGGAGATTCTATGGATAGCTGCTGAGGTAAATTAGTATTGAACTGACAATCAGTTTTCCATTAAAATGGCTCCACATGTATACCTGAGTACACCAGAAGCTGGCCCCACTTGTTTACCTGAGAATACCAAAAGCTGGCCCCACTTGTATACGTGAGTACGCCAAAAGCTGATCCCACTTGTATACCTGAGAACACCAAAAGCTAGCCCCACTTGTATACCTGAGTACACCACAAGCTGGCCCTACTTGTATACGTCAGTACACCAAAAGCTGGCCCCACTTGTATATGTGAATACACCAAAAGCTGGCCCCACTTGTATACGTCAGTACATCAAAAGCTGGCCCCACTTGTATACGTGAGTACGCCAAAAGCTGGCCCCACTTGTATATCTCAGTACACCAAAAGCTGGCCCAACTTGTATACCTGAGAACACCAAAAGCTGCCCCCACTTGTATACCTCAGTACACCAAAAGCTGGCCCTACTTGTATACGTCAGTACACCAAAAGCTGGCCCCACTTGTATACCCGAGTACACCAAAAGCTGGCCCCACTTGTATACCCGAGTACACCAAAAGCTGGCCCCACTTGTATACCTCAGTACACCAAAAGCTGGCCCCACTTGTATATGTGAATACACCAAAAGCTGGCCCCACTTGTATACGTCAGTACATCAAAAGCTGGCCCCACTTGTATACGTGAGTACGCCAAAAGCTGGCCCCACTTGTATATCTCAGTACACCAAAAGCTGGCCCAACTTGTATACCTGAGAACACCAAAAGCTGCCCCCACTTGTATACCTCAGTACACCAAAAGCTGGCCCTACTTGTATACGTCAGTACACCAAAAGCTGGCCCCACTTGTATACCCGAGTACACCAAAAGCTGGCCCCACTTGTATACCCGAGTACACCAAAAGCTGGCCCCACTTGTATACCTCAGTACACCAAAAGCTGGCCCCACTTGTATACCTCAGTACACCAAAAGCTGGCCCCACTTGTATACCTGAGAACACCAAAAGCTGCCCCCACTTGTATACCTGAGAACACCAAAAACTGGCCCCACTTGTTGACCTGAGTACACCAAAAGCTGGCCCCACTTATATACCTGAGAATACCAAAAGCTGGCCCCATTTGAATATGTGAGTACGCCAAAAGCTGGCCCCACTTGTATACGTGAGTACGCCAAAAGCTGGCCCCACTTGTATACCTGAGAACACCAAAAACTGGCCCCACTTGTTGACCTGAGTACACCAAAAGCTGGCCCCACTTATATACCTGAGAATACCAAAAGCTGGCCCCATTTGAATATGTGAGTACACCAAAAGCTGGCCCCACTTGTATATCTCAGAACACCAAAAGCTGGCCCCACTTGTTGACCTGAGTACACCAAAAGCTGGCCCCACTTGTTTACCTGAGTACACCAAAAGCTGGCCCCATTTGTTGACCTGAGTACACCAAAAGCTGGCCCCACTTATATACCTGAGAATACCAAAAGCTGGCCCCACTTGTATACGTGAGTACGCCAAAAGCTGATCCCACTTGTATACCTGAGAACACCAAAAGCTAGCCCCACTTGTATACCTGAGTACACCACAAGCTGGCCCTACTTGTATACGTCAGTACACCAAAAGCTGGCCCCACTTGTATATGTGAATACACCAAAAGCTGGCCCCACTTGTATACGTCAGTACATCAAAAGCTGGCCCCACTTGTATACGTGAGTACGCCAAAAGCTGGCCCCACTTGTATATCTCAGTACACCAAAAGCTGGCCCAACTTGTATACCTGAGAACACCAAAAGCTGCCCCCACTTGTATACCTCAGTACACCAAAAGCTGGCCCTACTTGTATACGTCAGTACACCAAAAGCTGGCCCCACTTGTATACCCGAGTACACCAAAAGCTGGCCCCACTTGTATACCCGAGTACACCAAAAGCTGGCCCCACTTGTATACCTCAGTACACCAAAAGCTGGCCCCACTTGTATACCTGAGTACACCAAAAGCTGGCCCCACTTGTATACCTGAGAACACCAAAAGCTGCCCCCACTTGTATACCTCAGTACGCCAAAAGCTGGTCCCACTTGCATACCTGAGTACACCAAAAGCTGACCCTACTTGTATACCTGAGTACACCAAAAGCTGGCCCCACTTGTTTACCTGAGTACACCAAAAGCTGGCCCCACTTGTATATCGGAGTACAATAAAAACTGGCACCACTTGCATACCTGACTTTACCAAAAGCACTTTTAATAATGGCTATGTAGAACAAATCACATGAACTGTAGAGAGGGTGGGGACAAATATTTGCAATTGCAGAGAGTGGGGGCAAATATTTACAACTGAGGGGAGAAAATGATTTGGTTTGGAGGGACTTAATTCTTTGAAGTTTTAAGAGAAACATCTCTCATGAAATAACCATGTGCATTTGTTATAAGTATTAAGACGAGCAGCATGTCACTGAAGTTGTGTTTTGTGTACCCACAGATGAGCCGTAAGCTGAATGGCCTGAGGTTTACGTGTTGTAAGAGTGGTAAGGACCGGACATCTATGGGGGTGACTCTAGAGCAGACACAGATTCTACAGCAGGAGCACAACCTCGCCTCACATGTCTTCACTCAGGCTCTCGACTGCTTCAGAAGGTACGTCTAGCGTATAGTGTGGACTTTCACAAAGTGCTGTGTATTAGCTCGCGTCAGTTGTAAATCATAGAGGCACTAGATAAAATGCAATATTTAAATTTTTGACTTAATGGAATTCTGTGCTTTTCCTAACCTCAGGAATTGATAGAAACATGAAATGTGTCTGTTTGGACAAAATAATTGTAGATTCTTCAGTAAGTCTTGACATGAAGATGGTGGGTAGGATGGTGGGTAGGATGGTGGGTAGGTATAAAAGTACATGTAGGCATTCATACGGCTTCAGCATGACTACATGTACATGTAGATAGCAAGGCTGTGTAATTTATTCTATGTCTTAACTTGATGATTTTGATTTTATTTTTAGTGAGGGTGTGAGAAGAGACAACACCTTCAAGAACACAGGTGTGAGAAAGTATGCCTTCAACAGTCTGCAGCTTTTGTCTGTACCCAAACTGTACAGGCCACCTCATGGAACATTTGGCAATGTACAGACATGACAAAGTACACCTTCAGCAGTCTGCAGCTTTTGTCTGTACCTAAACTGTACAGACCACCTCATGTAACATTTGGCAATGTACAGACATAACATGAGGTAGCACAATGCAACAATGGATGCATTCAACAGCTTGCAGTATTTGTCTGTGCTTAAAGTGTACAGACTCATGAAACATTGGGCAATGCACAGACATAACATGTGGAAGCACTATGTGACAAAGTACACCTTCAACAGTCCGCCACTTTTGTCTGTTCCCAAACTGTACAGACCATCTCTTGGAACATTTGGCAATGCATAGACATAACATGTGGAAGCACTGTATAGGGCACCTCATGAAAAATTTAGCAATATACAGACATAACATGTGATACCACTACACAAGCAAGAGGGTGTTTTCAGCAGTGTACAGGAGAAATGGGGGATTGAACCATCACTGTACATGTACAGGAGAAATGGGGGATTGAGCCATCACTGTACATGTACAGGAGAAATGGGGGATTGAACCATCACTGTACATGTACAGGAGAAATGGGGGATTGAACCATCACTGTACATGTACAGGAGAAATGGGGGATTGAACCATCACTGTACATGTACAGGAGAAATGGGGGATTGAGCCATCACTGTACATGTACAGGAGAAATGGGGGATTGAACCATCACTGTACATGTACAGGAGAAATGGGGGATTGAACCATCACTGTACATGTACAGGAGAAATGGGGGATTGAACCATCACTGTACATGTACAGGAGAAATGGGGGATTGAGCCTGCAGTGTACAGGAGAAATGTGGGATTGAGGCAGCAGTGTTCAGGAGAAATATAATATGGTGTATTCAGCAGTACACAGATGCAGTAAGTAGTGTACTCAGGTGTGGTGAAATAAATCATAAAATAAGTAAAGACTTAAACCATAAAATAAATTGATCAGACCATAAGAAAAATTGACAAAACTTTCCTGCTAAGCATAAATGTTAAGAATATGCAATAAAGTTTTCAGCCCATAGCCAGGCATGTTTTCCCACCTACTGCATATCAAAGACTGCAACTTGCAGACTTATACATACATGTAACTTTTCATCCAGCTGGTGAAGACATCAATACAGTCATGCAGCACCTGAGTTCTGGCTGCTGTGTGAGCTAGATCAGTGTACTTGTGATGAGCAGAAAACTTTGTCACAGTCACCTGTGCTCACTTTATGTTCATGCCCAATTACATTCCCAATTACATGTACTGTAACGATGTACTTTCGATGTGGTTCATTGGGAAATGTAGAAGACGAAATTAGTCTCAGACAGCATTTAGTCGAGAAATATAAGTGTTCATACATGTACATGTAGTGTTCTGTGGCTGTGAACACAGAAAGGTGGGCATAGACAGTCTGGAGGTTTACATCTTTGCCACCTCTGCTAGTTTCAGCTACATGTACTGTTGTGTGGCTGTGGACACAGAAAGGTGGTCATAGACGGTGTGGAGGTTTACATCTGTGCCACCTCTGCTAGTTTCAGCTACATGTACTGTTGTGTGGCTGTGGACACAGAAAGGTGGTCATAGACGGTGTGGAGGTTTACATCTGTGCCACCTCTGCTAGTTTCAGCTACATGTACTGTTGTGTGGCTGTGGACACAGAAAGGTGGTCATAGACAGTGTGGAGGTTTACATCTTTGCCACCTCTGCTAGATTCAGCTACATGTATTTGTATGTGTGAACTGTACCTATGGCCGTCAGAAGGAAGTATGCTAACAGAGATGGCCTCCTATGCCCCGTGTGAAGGTCAGATCTTTCCCTCCACTGTTACATTTAGCAGTGTAGGTATAGATTCAAGACAATAAGATTTGCAGGCTTAGCTATAACCCATCTCGACTATGTCGACGTTGGTATTTCACTGTCATGTGTGTGAGCAACTGTTGTCAATACACATAAATGTACATTGTGTACATGGTCTTTGTTAGTGGATTCCCAACTGTTCTGCATATACATGTATGCATATCTTTATTCAATATGTATTTTTATGATTACCGTTGTTTTAGGTATTGTTGGAAATAATTTTATTTGTGGATTTGACGTATGTTGTAAGTAATACTTTAATCAGTTGTTATATCAAACATTACAGCTGCAATCTATTTTGTGGACCAAAATCCTGCTGAAATAATATCTATTTGAGATATTCCTGTACACACGTACAAGACATGCATCACCATTGTAATTACAGGTAAGCAGGGCTCTGTTTATGAAGCGACTTAGTCACAAATGACAAGTGCTGAAAAAGCCATGCTTAGAACAGCAAAGAACCCAAATTGTGGTTGGTACTTTGTTCTATATTGAAGAATCAGTGTACAGTTTAAAACTTCCCTGAGCAAAACTTTCAATTGTAGATGTCTTTGAATTTTTGACTTGAGATGTTTGATAAATAATGGCACTGGTATTCCTGCATTTTGTTGATAAATTTTTCTTTTCTTTAGAATTGAGGAATTTTTGGGGGTAAATTTTGGAGTACTGGTAAGCTGGAACTGTCAGAAAAAGTCAACTTTTAAATCCTTCAAAAGATGGAGTGAAAGTTTTAAGTAATTATGAAAAGCTGACATTTTGGAACACAACAAAATTTGTGCATCTTCATGTACACATACATGTCATTTGTGACTCTTATAACCTTACAGGTGACAAAGATGTGGGACAGGGGTGTTAAGCATATACATACTTGTGCAAAAACATGTAAAAAATACAAGAATATATATTATAGACATACTAATTTATATACTACATGTGAACATGTAAGATTGTTCACTTTATCAAGGATCATGAGTGAACTCCTGTCTGACAGCCTCTGTTGAAAATAAACAAAACAGAAAATACTATACCTAACACGTGTCTTTTTGGTGAACACAAATTGTTCATCCATCACAAAATAGATTGTTTGTATAAAGCCTTTTACCTTTTCACCATCTAAGCCTATGCCAAGGGACTTTTGTGGTGAAGTCCAGCACTCCCGTATTTCGATAACTCCAATTCATGTGTCTTGAAAATCATCCCCAGATGTGCAAGTATGATGAATCAAAGTGACTGTGGGAGAGATTCTGGTTTGTGGAGTTGTGCGACCAGTTTCACGAAGATGTCATTCATGTACGGTAATCACGCATATAGGACAATAGCACCTTAGTAGTGACGTACAAAATATCGCACGACAAATGTATGATACAAAACTGTTGTACGCCGCTTGATCAAACTAGGCCCAGGGCCTAATTTCATGAAGCTCTCCTAACGTCACAAGCTCGCAACAACCATGACAATGTAATGCCTACAGTACTGGTTGCCGTGGTAGTTAGGTGAACGTAATGTTATAAGTGCTTCAAGAAAACAAGCCCTGATCCTCAATGTTAATGTTAACAAATTGACGATTATCTGCAATATGGCAAGAGATTTATGAGAAGTTTATAGAAATAGGATATTTTCAGATCCTAGTTTGTAGTGTAATGTCTTTTTTCACCGTCAGCTATGGCCGAGGACATTTCATCTTCATGCAGGAACTTTGTGCATGTTGTATATTTATTCAGTGTGCATTTTATATATCCCTAGTCTCGCAGGTTTCTGCTGAGTTGTGTTGTAAAATCAGATTTATGTAACCGGCTTATTCCAAGCCCCTAAATAATACCACCCAAAATTTGTTTTGAGTGCTATTATCACGATTTAGCAAGAAATAATCATACATTGCCAAAATCCAATGATTATCAAATGTCAGACTTGTGAATATTTATAGCATGTATATACGCTTTTAAGGGTTTTTTTGTTTACTAAAATCATTTTCCCATCAAAACATAGTCTTACATGGCTAGTAAACTTACTGTAATTGAAGCACTTGGTCCTCAGTTGTTTCCTTTTCTGGTCGATTTATGAGTGTCACTACATGGTTTATCATAAAAAGAAGCTTTCTGTCAGCAGTCAAGAGATTTATAAGATGCCGGAGTCTAATTAACCTTTAGTTGGTGCTCCTGGTATAATTTTTTGTACATACATATTTAGGTTAATGCCATAGCTGGCAGTTTTTGTATGGTATGAATCAAGGCTATGTTATCAGGTACATGTACATTTGTCACTCTTCCCACATTAATCCATATAGCTTCCAGCTCTACCTTACATGTATAATAGATAATACCGCAGTATTTTAAGGTTTATTTAAATTTCATCCTAAACTCCCACCATGAGTATGAAAAGATAGGTAAGCCTACATATAGCTGATGTAGGTATGTAAGCCCATCGTTCATGTAGGGGTATGTACATACCAGCTGTGTATTACAATACAAATTTTATTAGAATTATATCGTTTCTGTAAGGTTTTATCTCCTCGCATATGAAGGATACATAATTTAATTAGACTCAAATTATTTCTTTAACCTTTTATCATCACCTGTATTTTAATTAATCATTTCAAATATAGGCTTTGTTACCTGTCAAATGATGATGTATTGTTCTAACCACATGCTGTCTGTCACTTGTTCATTCATGTAAGTGCAGTTGTTAGTAATTTAGTAAATATATGGGTTATATTTATCACACTTTTAAGTGCAATAAAAGGCTTTGTGATAAATCTGGTCATTTGTAGACAGGACGGTGAATTAGATGCCTCCCCGTACACTTACATGTGCAATAAAATACCTGTGTCCTCTTACATTTACAGTAAAATACATGTCTCCTTTTACACTTACATGTACAGTAAAGTATGTCTTCTCTTACATGTACAGTAAAATACATGTCTCCTCTTACACTTACATGAAGAGTAAAATACCTCTCATTTTACACTTACATGTACAGTAAAGTATGTCTTCTCTTACATGTACAGTAAAATACAGGTCTCCTCTTACACTTACATGTGCAGTAAAATACGCCTCCTTCTACACTGACATGTATAGGAAAGTACATTTTCTCTTACACGTACATGTACAGTAAAATACGTCACCTCTTACACTAACATGTACAGTAAAATATGTCTCCACTTACACCTACAGTAAACTACATGCCTCCTCTTACACTTACATATATAGTAAAATACATGTATGTCTGGAGTGAGTGAGTGAGTGAAAGTTTTAACGTCGATCTACTACGGATAATTCATTTACTATTCAGTCAAAAAAGGACACCAGAAGTCACAAAACAAACACAGGCGGTAGTTTAAATTCACAGCTTTCCTGCCATACCAATGGTAGAGAGAAAATCAAAAATAGTATCACTTTCTACAGAATTGAAAAGTTCTGAAAGAGCTCACGTGATAAAAGGAATCTCGTACAGGAGCAAAGTCGCCACAGTCAAGCAATATGTGCTTGACTGTGAACCGTTGATCACAAGCAAAGCAATGAGGAACATCTTCTCCTTTCAACAAATACCCATGCGTAGCACGTGTGTGACCGATACGACACCTCCTCAAAATGCAAGAGCGGAGACGATGCCGTGAAAGGGAAGGTGCTGGACCAACAAACTGACGAATATCATGCAGTTTGTTGGTTGTCTGGTCATCCCATTTAGCCTGAAACAAGCGCTTGATATAGGAGCAAATAAGTGAACGCAAGTCCGAATATGGAACGTCAGTTTGGGTAGTAACGGAATGCAGAGCCGCCTTCGCGGCTTCATCTGCAGCAGTATTCCCAGGGATACCCATATGCCCGGGCACCCAACAAAAGACAATGATAAAATCTTCATTAAGTCGTTTAAACATCACCCTGATAGAATGTCTGGATGTACAGGCGAACTAGCCCGAATTGCCTGGAGGCAGGAAAGGGAGTCAGAGCAGATGAGAAATCTGCTACCTCCTAGCTCTGGAATGGACCGAAGTGCGCACAAAATTGCCTTGGCTTCCGCAGTAAATACAGAACAGGAATTTGGAAACCGAGCTGAAATGGTTCTGGGCCCAAGGACCGGCAGAAGCCACGGCATCATCATTCCTGGAACCGTCAGTGAATATACGGTGATAAAATGGATACTTTGAACACATATTACTAAACTCCTGTTGGTATACTAAAGGGTTGGCGGAAGATTTCTTCAGGGAGGAGAGCGAGGTATCAACCTGAGGCTCAGGACATAACCACGGTGGATCTTCCTGGATGCGTATGGGGGTGATAGTATCCAGCGCAAGTCAAGCTGCTTGCACATGTTCCTGGATGGGGACACCCAGTGGAGGAACAATGGATGGCTTCTGAGCATATAAGTCTTCAAATTCTGGATGGAAGACACAATCAAAGGCTGGGTTGGATGGATTGACTCTAAGCTTGGTGATATACTGTAAGGATAGTTTAGTTCTTCGAAGCTCCAGGGGAGGCTCGTTTGCCTCAACATACAGACTCTCCACAGGAGAGGTACGGAAAGCACCTAAGCACAACCGTAGGGCCTGTTGATGTACAGTATTGAGTTTCTTCAACCGGGAGCGTGACGCACCTCCATAAACACTGCAGGCATAGTCTAGCTTAGAACGAATCAGTGCTCGATAGAGCTGAAGTAGGGTTTCATGACCCCCTCCCCATCTAGCACTAGAGACAACCTTTAAAATATCAAGCGCCTTTAGGCATGTGGCTCTAAGATAATTAATGTGAGATTTAAATGTAAGGTTCTTATCGAAGATCATGTAAGGTAGGAATTTTGCCTCTGGCACAACCTTGATGGGGGACCCATCTAAAAATACCTTGGGGTCTTCATGGGGGAAGTACTTCCGACAAAAGTGTACACAGTTAGTCTTCGACTTGGAGAACTTAAATCCGTTCTCCAGTGCGCAGGCATGGATTTTGTTAAGGCAAATCTGCAGCTGTCTCTCAACAGTGTGCATACCTTTGCCTCGACAAGAGATACCAAGATCGTCCACAAAAAGGGACGCATTCATACTAGGAGATAAAACTCTGTCAAGGTTATTAATCTTAATGCTAAAGAGAGTAACTGATAAAATGCTGCCTTGAGGAACCCCCTGATCTTGTTCAAAATAGTCAGATAGGGTAGCCCCAACCCGAACTTGGAAGTGACGATGTTCTAAGAATTTACGAATAAAGTCAGGAAGCCGACCTCTAAGTCCAAATCCATGCATATCTTTCATAATGCCATATTTCCAAGTAGTGTCATATGCCTTTTCCAGATCAAAAAGACAGATACGACATGGTCACGATTAACGATACCGTTCTTAATAAAGGATTCTAGACGAACAAGGTGATCAACAGTGCTGCGATTCTTTCGAAATCCACCTTGAATGTCGCTTATCAACTCATTAGTCTCCAAAAACCAGAACAAGCGATCGTTAATCATCCTCTCCATAGTCTTGCATACACAACTGGTTAAGGAAATAGGACAATAGTTATTTGGGTCGGCAGAATCCTTTCCGGGCTTTGGGATGGGGAGAATAATAGCGTTTTGCCATGAGGCAGGAAAATTCCCGGAAATCCAAATGGTATTAAAAATTCCAAGAAGCACCCTCAAGGATGATTCTGGAAGGTGTCGTAAAAGCTGATAGTGGATATCATCTAGCCATCATCTGGAGTTGAGTCATGGGCCTTGCTCAGGGATGCGGATAGTTCATGTAGAGAAAATGTGGCATTGTAGGATTCTTCATTTGAGGATGTAAAATCAAGGACTTGCCTCGGTCCGTTCCTTGTTACGCTGGAACTGAGGCAAGTAATTATCTGAAGACGAATGGTGCGCAAAAGAAGCGCCCAACCTATTGGCTATGTCAAGTTTTTCTGTCAAAGAATTATTCCCATCTTTAAGATGATTGCCAGTGACACTGGATCCCTTGCCTTTGATACGTTGGATCATATTCCAGACTTTTGACATAGGGGTACGATGATTAATCTTAGAAACATCGTTTCCATGAGTCACGTTTGGACTGTTTGATAGTCCTACGGGCTTTAGCTCGAGTTCGCCCAATATCGTCTAAATTACCGGGAGATGGTCTACATCGGTACACGCGCTCAGCACGTTTCCTGAAGCGCCTAGCTCGTGTACAGTCCTCCGTGAACCAGGGTTTCTTAATACGGGGAACCGCACATGATTTCGGGATACATTTGGAGGCTACATCGATTAGCTGATCCGAGTATAACTGGATATGATCAACTGCATCAAGAAAAGGGTCGCTAGTAAGTGTTTCACCACACAGAACAGCAAAGCGGGGCCAATCTGCTTTATCATAATTAAAGCGTGGAAGGGAAGAAGACACCGGCTCCTCAAGGGTAAGTATGGTGGGGAAGTGGTCGCTTCCGCACAAATCATCATGGACGCTCCATCTGAATTCCGATCTTAGCCCTTGCATCAGCCAGAGCTAAATCTAGGACCGAATAAGTGCACTTTGAAGGATGAAGGTAAGTATGTGTGCCATCATTTAAGACGCATAGAGAGTTATTAGATATAAAATCCTCCAATACAGAGCCCTTCTGGTTACGTTTAGAGTCACCCCAGAGAACACTGTGGGCATTAAAGTCACCCAAAAGAAGACACGGTTTAGGTAATTGATCATATAAATTTTGCAGCTCTTGTTGGCGAAGAGTAGAAGAATGTGCTATATAAATAGAACAGATTGTTACTACTATACCCAGTGTGATACGCACCGCCACCACCTGCAAATCGGTGTTCAGCGCCAGTCTGTGTATTACACCCTGCCAAATCAAAAGAGAAGAACCCCGATGCCTTTCCATTCGTAGACGTGGCAACAGCGTGATGAGATACATAACCTCGACATTGATAACTAGGATCAGTCATCAGAGTTTCCTGCAAGCTAAAAGCTATAGGATAGAGGTCTTGAGCTAACATCTGGAACTCTGCGAGGTTACACCTCAATCCTCTACAGTTCCACGGTAAGATCTTTGTAGTAGCCGTTATTAATATTTATTTGTTCTTTTTCTTTTTTCTGGACTTTTTATACATCGCTGCCCTACGCTCAGCAAAATCCTCCTGTGACAACGTTATCAACTTCCTCTGCTTTTTAACCGTGTCAGCTTTAGAATCACGTCGCAATGTGCGAAAATACGACCCCGGGGATGTTGAGACAGGTACCAAGACCTCACCCTTGCCACTGATATAGGCAGGCAAGTCTTCGGGTGCATCCATTTCCGAAAAAGATTCCTCCATATTGGATTCTCCACCAGCCCTAGACATATCAGATTGCTGAGAGCTTCCTTGAGGATCAAGACAATCTGCTATATCTCTAGTGTCTAACTGTGACATTGTAGACGGGTCAGGGCTGAACGTGCTACCCCATAAGGACGGGCTCTTACCAAGTGCACCTTTGGAGGGCGTCACGCCACTGGATTGCGTCTCCTTAATGCAGAATGGCGTAGTATTCGAAATTTCTGATGATCTAGAGGGTGAGGAGATTTTCGAGATTTGACTCATAGACAACCCAGCCTTTGCCTCGCAAAGGCTCTGGGGCGCACCTACTACTGGCGATTCGCTTAACCTTCTGACCTTATTTGGAGCATCAATGCGCTTATTTCGAATCTTTTTGCTGGAGGACATGGAGTTAGTGACAAGTTGCCACTCTCCAGCTTCCTCGTTGTCAGCAGCAGAGTTATCCAAAGTCCCCTTATTTTGTTGACTGGAAGGAACAGACTCGCCAGAAACCCCAATTTCCACATCATCCCCATTTCCCTCACTATAATTACCATCATCATCTCCTCGACCTTCATTCTCATCTTTATTGTCACCTTCAACTTCATAAACATTACTATCTTTATCATCATCATCACTATCATTGCAATCGTTATCGCCATTGTCATTTTCATCGCTCAACGGACAGTCCTTTTGAAAGTGGCCAGCCTGTTCACACTTGAGGCAGTTATCCTTCCAAGGACAGTGGGCCTTGAAATGTTCTGTGCTATCACAGATGTGACAGGCACGAACCTGACCTCTGTACCACAAAGGAATTCTAAAATTCCCAACCGAAATTGATTGTGGAATGATCTCGGTCACACCACTCATGTAAATACGGCGCATACCATTCTCAAGTGACCTATCAAAAAGGTAATGTTCCCGGCTGACGTGATGGACCGTGCCATACCGGGACATCAAACCTCGAATAGTGTCATCGGGCACCTCGATCGGACATCGAGGTCTAACCAGGAGCCTTTGCTCCTCCACATCATATATTGGACAATCTACCCACTTTGAATGTGAAGCCGTTAGCCAACAGCTATTCCTTCACAGTTTGTGTAGCCACTGTAACATTCCAGACATCTCTAGAGACATTGATTAGTCCCTTTAAGACATTAGGCCCACTCCCAACTAACTCCTTTAGCCGACTGTATACCTCCCTGTATTACAAGCTTAAGGCTTAAGGGTCTATTTACTCACTGAATTTATCAGCTGAAATTTCGGCTGAAATTTAACTGAGTCAGACTGAGCGACCAAACAACACGTCCGATTTCTCTCCAGTCTCTCCAACCACCCCTGGAGGAGTATGTGTACATGTATGAATATATCAGTATTGGTATGCATAATTAAGTGAAAATATACTATGTAGTGTACACCTGTAAGGCATAAGTAACTCCACATGAATTTCACAGCTTTTCAGTCCTTATGTAACTACAAGACTGAAATTTACCCTATCAGTATCAGAAATGTGTGCAATGGCCTGTTAAATATGTATCAAACTCGCCTGTTAATTCTCAGTTGTTCTTGATTTCTGAGAAAGATATTTTCCATCAACAAAAATTCGGACAGGAGTGATTCCAGTTAAAATTTGAACAGCATGTGGGTGGAAAAGAGTAGCATAAATACTTCAACCCTAAAGATGCCAGTATACATGTCTCTTACTGTAGTAATAATTAAATAACAAGGCAGGCAACCTCAGGCTGCTGCAGCTTTAGGCTCATATCTCAAGTGTAACAATCTTGTATATCAACCAAATAGTTAATTAATTTCAACTAAAACAATGCATTATTCCAGTGTGAAGTCAACAAAGGACTAAAGCTTTATCATTATATATTAATATTTTTCAGTTTATTTACATGTATGTATTGGAATAGGACATCCCATGCTTGCTTGGTGGAGACATTTTACGTATTGTAAGCTCAAACTGTTCACAATTATATATGACAATAAAATCACTGCAATATCCAACAGAATATGTGTTGATTGTTAATCCATCAGCAGATGCAACATGAATCGGGTAATAAATTATGCCTAACATAAAAACACATGACAGCTACAAATATTAAATTGTCAAATCCATAATCAGTGGTATATAACCTGGAGGACAATCAGATCTTGAATGATTTATCACTAGGTTTTTTGTGCTTGTGCTAAGCGCAAGGCAGCTCAACATCCAGACCGATTCAGCTGACTTAGATTAAGGTCACTGCACATGCAGTGTAGCTGCTGCATTTGTGAAGAGATTGACATTGTACATACATTAATGTGGTCTTAGGCTATGGGATTTGTGTACATACAGTTGTGTGGTCTTAGGCTAAGGGATTTGTGTATATAGAATAGTGTGGTCTTAGGCTTTGGGATTTGTGTGCATACAACTGTGTGGTCTTAGGCTATGGGATTAGTGTGCGGAAAATAGTGTGGTCTTAGGCTATGGGATTTGTTTGCATACAGTTGCGTGGTCTTAGGCTATGGGATTTGTGTGCGAACAGTTGCGTGGTCTTATGCTATGGGATTTATGTGCGCGCACTTGTGTGGTGTTAGGCTATGAGATTTATGTACATACGCTTGTGAGGTCTTAGGCTATAAGATTTGTGTACGTGCACTTGTGTGGTCTTATTTATTTATTTGATTGGTGTTTTTCGCCGTACTCAAGAATATTTCACTTATACGACAGTGTTCAGCATTATAGTGGGTGGAAACCGGGCACAACCCGGGGGAAACCCATGACCATCTGCAAGTTGCTGTCAGACCTTCCCACATACGGCCGGAGAGGAAGCTGGCATGAGCTGGACTTGAATTTACAGCGACCACATTGGTGAGAAACTGCTGGGTCATCACGCTGCGCTAACCAACTGAGCCACGGAGGCCCCTATGTGTGGTCTTAAGCTATGGGATTTATGTACGTGCACTGGTAAGGTCTTAGGCTATAGGATTTGTGTACATGCACTTCTGTGGTCTTAGGCTATAGGATTTGTGTGCATGCACTTCTGTAGTCTTGGGCTATGGGATTTGTGTATGTACAATAGTGTGGTCTTAAGCTATGGGATTTATGTACATGTACATGCACTTGTGTGGTCTTAGGCTATGGGATTTATGTACGTGCACTGGTAAGGCCTTAGGCTATAGGATTTGTGTATGTGCACTTCTGTGGTCTTAGGCTATAGGATTTGTGTGCGTGCACTTCTGTAGTCTTGGGCTATGGGATTTGTGTATGTACAATAGTGTGGTCTTAGGCTATGGAATTTGTGTACATGCACTTGTGTGGTCCTAGGCTATGGGATTTGTGTATATACAAAATGGTTTCTAATCAAAACACCAGTAACACTTTTCTGTCAGTAAGTAGTACTACATCAACACTAAATGAACACACTCCAACAGTACATTTGCAATTACACCTCAATACTTTCAAACACAAAGGTTGCATACATACAAAACAGTATGGGTCAATATTTGATAGTCGAGTTTTCTATGGGGCAAATGTTTTTTAACTTCATATTTGATAAGTATTTTTGGTTATATGATCAATTTATTTATTTATTTATTTGATTGGTGTTTTACGCCGTACTCAAGAATATTTTACTTATGGAAACCCACGACCATCCGCAGGTTGCTGACAGACATTATATGATCAACATATAGAATTGAACTACATGATTTTAATAGTGTACAAAAATTACTTACATAATTTTAATTAATTTTTCCACCTTTAGCGCTACTAATTAGCATAAAATGTCATCTCCGTCACGAAATGGATACACATATTGCAGTCTGAAATCCAAACATGTTTGCTCTATGTTTTAAAGATCTTTGCAATTTTATCTTTAGATCCCCATGAAATCTTGAACATCAAATCTGGCTTCGAAAGTCTAATTAAAAGCAAAGCGATATCCTCTTTTGCAAAATGATGACACGCTCTAAAATGATCCACTTCACCACCGTCACTCCAGAAACGTGCAACAATCAACCTTACGTTTAATTTTCTAAAGCTTGCCGACATGTCCATGTGAAAAAGGTTAGATGTTGCATTAATTATAGTCTTCAAAATGCCTTTAAATTTTGAAAACATTAATTTATTTATACATAGTTATTTAAAAATTATTTTATTACAGTGATATTCCATCATGTAAGTATGTATTCAGTCTTATAAATGTATTAGCTTGTTAATCAAGTTAAACAAAATAGTCTAGATCCTAGAACATCAAAACTGAGGAACACGAATGAACGACAGTACCAAATATTGACCGGTATATAGGACACTCGTAAAAGGAAAACATCCCTTCCATCTCTCAAAGAGCCACCAACAGTCTTGCGGTTCATGAAGACTCTCGCTTCCTCTACCCATAAAACGATCAGCCATCATGTGAGAGGAAAAATTCTCCAGCATGGCATTAAAAAATGATGGATCTAGATAATGTACTGCAAGCATTACATTATATCTATAACTTCTGCCTGTCACAAACTTAATTCCTTAATACAAAGATTATTAAATGAAAGATAAAAAGGATGTGTGTATGACAAAAACACATCTTTAAATGACTCCAGCAAAGTACACAACCATTTTGAAGTACATCCTACATGAACATGGATGTACATACATGTATGCTTGTCCGATATACTGGTCACAGATGGGAAGCCGTAATATCACCCAAGATATTTTAGATAAATTATTTAAAACTGATATCACAAAAAACTACATGGACCTGCATTTGAGGTAATAATTGGTTAACTGGGAAGCAACTTGTTTTCTAAATGACTTTTATTCCTGTCTTTTCCCGGTCTCCACAGAATGATTCCCTGAAACAGTTATTCGAAAGCTTGAAGCCTTTCTCCAGGTGTTCTCCAAGATCATTTAGCTTCAGTGGTCACAGGACAGCGTATAAAATTTGGAGGATCTACATGTACCTTGAATACTGTGAAGACAGAATAGTTGCACTTTACTAAATGAATTCTTTTAAGATGAGGTCATTGTTCTTGAGTCAGATTTCCCTCTGATTCACTTGTCTGTCCTCTTTGGGAATTTTACTCTGATTCTTTGGTCTTCCCTACTTGTGATTTCTCCAAAGAGTCTGGTTGGGAATTCCCCTCAGACTCTTCTGTTTGGCAAATCCCTGTGGCCTCTGGTGTCACTTTTGTTTGGAAAATCCCTGTGTCCCCTGGTGTCACCTCTGTTGTCTCTGGTTGGGAAATCCCTTTGGAATCCCCATCTGCACCACTTGGTTTATCTTGGAACCCTTCACCTGGTTCTGCCGACTTGCCATCATCAAATATAATATCCTCAGGGTTCGGAGCCTTGGGAAGAAATTCCTCATCTGGGCACAACCTGGCAAAAATGTCCTTGGCCTAGAACAATAAAATATGGAAATATCAGTTATACATGCATATTAGTTACAGTTAGATAAACAAGCTCAGTAGCTGAGGTTCCATGCATGTTATCATGAAACAAATTATCACTCTTATGATGTATTTTTCATTAAAAGAAAGATGTGACTGCCAAGAAATCCTAGATGGCTGACATTAACCATGGCAATACGGTTCTCCTTCTGACCTCATGGTGCTGTGTAATTGTAACCTTGAATGGTTTAACTTGTTCCCAAAATCAGGCCGACGTACAGACACACACAGTACTTGCATATACCCTGACCACTGGGGGTGGGGGGTTTGTGTCTAGGTGGGTGCTACTCTGTATATCAGTTTACCTGTTTGACTAATTGATCCATGTCCAGTTCTGACCCTGGACCAGGTATGGTCACTACATGGTCTGGGGTTTGTGTCTCCACTCCCTGGGTGCTACTCTGTATAATAGTTTACCTGTCTGACCACATGGTCCATGTCCAGTTCTGACCCTGGACCAGGTATGGTCACTACATGATCTGGGGTTTGTGTCTCCACTCCCTGGGTGCTACTCTGTATAACAGTTTACCTGTTTGACCACATGGTCCATGTCCAGTTCTGACCCTGGACTAGGTATGGTCACTACATGGTCTGGGGTTTGTGTCTCCACTCCCTGGGTGTTGCTCTGTATAACAGTTTACCTGTTTGACCACATGGTCCATGTCCAGTTCTGACCCTGGACCAGGTATGGTCACTACATGGTCTGGGGTTTGTGTCTCCACTCCCTGGGTGTTGCTCTGTCTGAAGTACATATACCACAAGATACTCGGCCCTGAATCTGCAACACAAGCACAACAGGACATAAATGTTGTATCAGTTTCAATTTATGCACAAACTATTGTATCTATCCCTGAAAATGTAGTGCTATTTTGATATTGGAAGTAAATTCATCCAGCCTCTCAATCAATTTGCAGGGTAAATTGACCTCATCAAACTGATGTTTTTCATACCTTTTGCACATCCAGTTTTGAAGAGCAAACAAAAAGATAAGTATCTGTGTATCACATATATCAAATCACGAGACCACAGCCCATTCCCCTGTTTGTATCACTTACAGTATCAATGCAAGTTACATTATATCCCCTGAACTACAACAACCATAGACAGTGGAGTAATTCCCCACAGCCATTCTTGACTCCAGTCAAAATCTCAGGTATGACACAACTAAACGCTTATTTCTGAACACAAAGCGCATACTAGTATTAAGGGCATCCTTGTCCAGATGGTTAGTGTGCTAGTGAAGCACAATCACCAATGTGAAGCACAATCAGAAACCTCTCACCAATGTGATCACTGTTAGTCTATGCCCAGATCATGCTAGCTTCTCTACGGCCATACTTGCGAAGGTATGCCAGCAACCTACAGATGATCGTGGGTTCACACCAGGAAGAGCCCGGCTTCCTCTCATCATAACATTTGCCACCATCACATGAGTGAAATGTTCTTAAGAATGGCAAAGACTAATCAAGTAAATGAATAAATTTACTAGAAGGCTTTGCTTCATTTATTTCTTTGGCATTTGATCCCTGCTCAAAACTTGATTAGCATTAGTACTAAATGTTTTCTGGAAGCATTACTGAACACTGCTTTTCCCAACATCATCAATTACTCTGAACCGCATCCACACAGTGGAGTGTCACCCCCAAAGCCTGCTTCACAAAGTCCTTTTTGGGCTAAAGTCCAAAACTTTAAATTTTACAAAACAAAATATTTGAAGCTTGATTCTCAAACTTGTACTACAACATAAAAAACATCAACAATCAATTTTTTTATCAACCTGATGCACACTTAAGAATCTAATTTGGATTACAATTTTAGGTTAAAGCCTGAAATAATGTCATGAAATGAACCAGTTTTCTTTTATAAGAAGCCTTACTAATGGGCTGCAAACAAACCTGACTACAGTTACATCAGTTCTATTAGTCACGTCACATCGCCTCATAAATCTGATCGCATAGGTATTTCAGTTCCATTAGTCACATCACATCTCCCCATAAACCTGACCACATAGGTATGTCAGTTCTGTTAGTCACCTCATATCACCTCATAAACCTGATCGCATAGGTACTTACATTTGTATTTCGGTTCTATTAGTCAGGTCACACCACTTCATAAACCTGACCACATAACCTATGTGATAAGAGCAGTGTGTAGGCCTATGTTCAGATGTCAGATCACATCAGTGTCTACATGTACACTATGTAGACTGTACACATACATAAATTATGGGATTGCCATCCCACCACACACAGTCCAAAAACCTGATCACGATACCTGAAGGGGAGGCGCTGTCAGGAAACAAGAGATCCAGTGCAGGCTGCAGGTCTTCTCGTGGACTACAGGAGTTGTCTGCTCCTTCTCGGCAAAGGTGTACAAGATCTGTAATCAATCACAGGTAAAGTCCATGTCTTCACAGGCAAGATGCCAAGATGCCAACGTCAAATTTCTTAGTTTTTACACTTAATAACATGGAAACACTTTACACTTCATACATTCTAAAGAATGATGACATTAATTTCAGATATAAATTTTAATATACTCCATTTCACTTAAAGTTCAAGTGACACATTTTGTTTCATTCATCCACGTTATGAGGCAACTTAGTTTTATATCAAGTTAGATTAATTTCTTATATGAAAAACAGAAGTGTTGGCATCAAAAGTATCATTCTGAGGCCTTCATGCGCTTCTGAAAGTGCATATTTGCATGCCACACTTTAGGTGAAATACAACTGTTACCCTGTCTGAATATCAAAATATGGCTGATGTGCCGTCTTGATGCTAACCGGGCAACAAAAGTCATCATTCTATTGTCATAATGATGTGACTCGAACCTGGTGTACTGGGGACCTATAATACTCACACATTCCCTGAGGACAAGCCATGCTGGAGGGTCCAAGCTCCAGGACAGACACAGGACGGTTAGGGTCATCAGGGCAGGGCAAGTGTAACAATGTGAGCTGTGGACAACAAGGGAATAAACGTGATAACAGACGCCAAGGCAGCAACAAGCCTTTGCCTTCACAGGATACTGAATCTATGCTGATTTGATGACTAGTGTAAACAGGGTTGTCTGGATTAAACCCCTCATGTTTGGTCATGGTTCAAGAAATGAGCCATACTTAAATTCAGCACAGGCTGGGCATAGACTGGAACTTCCTGTTTCTCACACCAGCCAATGGGAAATGGTGGTGTATCCTTTAACTCTTCTGATCTAGGATGCCTTGACAAGCCATGGGCAACTCTATACAACAGTCTTTGATAATCATTAAGCAGCTAAACATGGCCTGTAAGTTGCATTCAGACTACAACAGTTTATGTGACGGAGGTCCAACCACAAAAAACAACAACCACCATGACCAAGTTATGATTTGCTGTTAAGCTCCATAATGATGACCCTGCACTGACCAAAGAAACTTTTTAACCAACATCTATACCCAAAGAAAAACTTTTGTTTGTGTGTGTGTTGGTTCTGCTGGCATCAGCCCTGTGCGACTCAGGCTACTGCAGATACCTACATGACATGGTTAAATGCCTTGTCACATTCATGTACTCGCTTGTTTGTACGTATTTGAAAACATAACAATCACCTTTTTACACTGTACTAAAGAATATTTCACACATACAAAGACTGCCAGCATTATGCTGAGAGAAAACTGGGCAGATCCCAGAGGGAACCAATGATCATCTGCAGGTTGATGGCTGACCTTTCCACGAATGACTGGAGAGCAAGCCAGCATGAGCTGGATCAATCATCTTCATGCGTGTGTGTTTCTGTATTCTATTTTTTATTGCCAGCAAGAGATAATGTACTTTACTGAAAATACATTTCCATCTATTATCAAAAAGCATAGCAGACATGAAGTGTCAGGTAAGTGCAACATCATAAATAAAGGGAAGAATGAAGAGGAATTTCCCATCCAAGGTCAAAATTGATCCCATACCTCACCAGTGGTTTGACGTTGTCTATCTCACCATATTACAAAGAAAGTAATATACAAATAAAATATGTGATACATATTTTATATTGGTGTGTGGAGTGTAAATAGATTGGTCACTGCGCCCCCCCCCTCAACCCCCCAACCCCCTGCCATGCTAACCCTCTCCTCAAGGAGGCCAGCTAAATAGACTGTAATATATAATTAAACTACATGTAACTACACATAGCAACTTAATTAATCTGCTGTATTTCTGAAGTATTACTGTTACCTGCTCCGAGTCTGCCGGATGGATGGATTTGTCTGTCATCAAAATAGCTCTGCAAGTTGATCTAAAACACAGCAAACAATCTATTTATTTTATATTTATTGGTATTTCTTGATATCATTGGTGACAGCCAGAACTGTGACACACTGCCCCAGCATGGACATACTGCCACAACATGGACACAATGCCATAACATGGACACAATGCCACAACACGGACATCCTGCCACAACATGGACACACCGCCACATCATGGACATACTGCCATAACATGGACACAATGCCACAGCATGGACACAATGCCACAACATGGTCACACTGCCACAACATGGACATCCTGCCACAACATGGACACAATGCCACAACATGGACATAGTGTCATAACATGGGCACAATGCCAAAGCATGGACACACTGCCACAACATGGACACACTGACACAATATGGACATTCTGCCACAACATGGACACACTGCCACAACATGGACACACTGCCCCAACATGGACACAATGCCACAGCATGGACACACTGACACCGCCTGCACACACTGACACAACATGGACATCCTGCCACAACACAGACACAATGCCACAGCATTGACACACTGCCACAGCATGGACACAATGCCACAGCATGGACACACTGACACAGCATGGACACACTGACACAACATGAACATCCTGCCACAACATGGAAACAATGCCACAACATAGACACAATGCCACAACATGGACACAATGCCACAGCATGGACACAATGCCACAACATGGACACACTGACACAGCATGGACACAATGCCACAACATGGACACAATGCCACAGCATGAACACAACACCACAACATGGACACACTGACACAGCATGGACACAATGCCACAACATGGACACACTAACACAGCATGGACACAATGCCACAACATGGACACAATGCCACAGCATGGACACAATGCCACAGCATGGACACACTGACACAGCATGGACACACTGACACAGCATGGACACAATGCCACAGCATGGACACAATGCCACAGCATATTTCAAATCTTCCAGTAAGCCACTCCCCTTAACCTTCCAACAACTTCCAACAGGTATTTTGTTTCACATTCCAACATATTAAAATAGAGATATTTCTCACAGTACTGGTCAAGTTACCATGACAATGATTGGTCAATGTGTAACTTAAAAACTTTCTCAATGGAGACTTGGAGAAACAGCCCAGCCTTTATGCAATATTGCCTTACCCTGGGCAACAATCTGAGGGCAGATACTGTCTAGGGAAATATTACCTCACCCTGAGCCACAATTTGAGGGCAGATCTTGTTCACGAAGACCTGTCAATATTGACCAGCTCGGATAGCACAGTTGGTAGAGCGTCTGCTTTGGAAGCGACAGATCCAGGATCAATCCTGGGTCGAGTCACACCTAAGGCTTTAAAAGAGGAAGTTTTTTTCCTCACTTGGCGTTCAGCATGAAGGGGATAATGAACTGACTGGTTGACCCGTTCAGTATAACGGCTCGGGCAGGGTGGCTTACTAGCCTTCGGTAGGTGGTCTCAGTGAAGCAGCACTATGTAAGAGCGGTTGAAATCCGTCCTGCGACAAGGAGGCACAGTACATACACCCTAGGGATTCCTTCGTCGTCATATGACTGAAAAACTGTTGAGTACGACGTTAAACCACAAGCACTCACTCACCCCTGTCAATACTGCCTTACCCCAAGGCATAACCTGAGGGCAGATATTGTTCAGGCAGATAACTCCCGTCAGCATTGCCTTACCTAGTGCCATAACCTCTGGGGTAACAGTCCATCATTTTTCAAAACTGAAGGAGTGCACCAAAACACACCCCTCAATTTGCCAAGAAGTGCAATTTACACCTACAAATGCAGTTGCTGTGTGTTCAAGTCCAGCTGATGCTGCCTTCCTCTCCGGCCATACGTGGGAAAGTCTGTCAACAACCTGCAGATGGTTGTGGGTTTCCCCCGGGGTGTGCCCGGTTTCCTCCCACCATAATGCTGGCTGTCGTAATAGTGAAATATTTTTGAGTAAAACACCAATCAAATAAATAAATAAATAAATAAATAAATAAATCAAACAACAAAACGTAGTTTGTTTCAAAATATATCAGAGCCATAACATTTGTGCACATATTGGCATTGTACAACACCCATCCCATATCCATGTTTGGGGCTCCATCTACACACAGTACAACCCAGGACTGTGCATAAGTAAAAGACTGTAAAATAGGCAGCAGCTGTAATTTAAAATAATAATAATAAATGCTGAGCAAGTACATTTACCATATCCACTTGTACAGTATGATTCCAGGGGGTAAGAGTCACATTAAATAAGAAGAAAACTTCCTCGAAATGCCGCATTAGGTCACTAATAACTAAATACTATAGTCTCTACCGTTGTTGTTGATAGTTGCATGACATGTCTGAAACTTTATTCAGAATTCAAATGCACACATTTCATGAGTTAAACAGCTATTCATGTCAAGCTCACAACGCTCAAAAACGTACATCTGCTTTGGAAACAAATATACCCAAATTATGGAGAAAGAAAAAACCTGTAAGGTTCACTTCATAATGATATTTTCGACCATGTGCTCTGCAGGGGTCACGACCACTGACAGCGGCAGTAGTTATCATCACACAGAATATAGCACAAGGTTTTCCATTCTGAGGATGACTGGAATCATGCTGACACATCCGAGCTTTGCTCAGAGTGAGGTGTCATTACTCACTAGCTGCCGACCTGAATTCAGCCGCTTCTGACCTAAGTTGAGATGCACGTATTGATCAACGAACAGGCAATTTGACAAAATTAAATGACCAATGCCTACATCATGAGTCATTATGTTTGCTGGTTTGGTTGTCTTCCCAGACGACAGGGGGAACTAGTCGCTTCAGCGCATGCAATCAGACGGTGCTGGCCGATCCCCTGCAAGATTATCATGATGATTGAAGAAGTGAAATAAAAAAAATGTAATCATGCTGTGAGTTGTTTACTTGTAGTAAAAGACTAGCCTCCTGAAAAGATCCTTTGAGGGGGCATTGCGAGTGCAATTGCGCACCTTTAAAATGACAGACTGTAGTAAATATTGTTCAGGGAGATAACTCCTGTCAATGGTGCCTTACCCTGAGCCATAATTAGTAATGAGGTGGTAAAACTTTTACATCTATTGGGCCCAAAATTAAGCTCTATAACCCTGTCTCAAATTAAATGGTTTTGTGGAATCTGCCCATGGAGCCATTACCTAAGGGTAGATATTGTTCAGGGAGATAACTCCTGTCAATGTCATCTTACCCAGAGTTTTTAACCTGAGGGGTAGATATTGTTCAGGGAAATGACTCATGTCAATGTCATCTTACCCAGAGTTTTTAACCTGAGGGTAGATATTGTTCAGGGAAATGACTCATGTCAATGGTGCCTTACCCGCCGCAATAATTAGTTATGAGGTGGTAAAACTTTTACATCTATTGGGCCCCAAAATTAAGCTCTATAACCCTGTCTCAAATTAAATGGTTTTGTGGAATCTGCCCATGGAGCCATAACCTGAGGATAGATATTGTTCAGGGAGATGACTCCTGTCATTGGTGCCTTACCCTGAGCCATAAGTAGTAATCAGGTGGTAAAACTTTTACATCTATTGGGGCCCAAAATTAAGCTCTATAACCCTGTCTCAAATTAAATGGTTTTGTGGAATCTGCCCATGGAGCCATAACCTGAGGGTAGATATTGTTCAGGGAGATGACTCCTGTCATTGGTGCCTTACCCTGAGCCATACTTAGTAATCAGGTGGTAAAAACTTTTACATCTATTGGGCCCAAAATTAAACTCTATAACCCTGTCTCAAATTAAATGGTTTTGTGGAATCTGCCCATGGAGCCATAACCTGAGGGTAGATATTGTTCAGGGAGATGACTCCTGTCATTGGTGCCTTACCCTGAGCCATAAGTAGTAATCAGGTGGTAAAACTTTTACATCTATTGGGCCCAAAATTAAGCTCTATAACCCTGTCTCAAATTAAATGGTTTTGTGGAATCTGCCCATGGAGCCATAACCTGAGGGTAGATATTGTTCAGGGAGATGGCTCCTGTCATTGGTGCCTTACCCTGAGCCATAATTATAGTAATGAGTGGTGGTAAAACTTTTACATCTATTGGGCCCAAAATTAAGCTCTATAACCCTGTCTCAAATTAAATGGTTTTGTGGATATCTGCCCATGGAGCCATAACCTGAGGGTAGATATTGTTCAGGGAGATGGCCCTGTCAATGTCCCCTTACCCGGAGTTATAATCTGAGGGTAGATATTGTTCAGGGAGACGACTCATGTCAATGTCATCTTACCCGGAGTTTTTAACCTGAGGGTAGATATAGTTCACGGAGATGGTTCCTGTCAATGTCCCCTTACCCGGAGTTTTAACCTGCGGGCAGATAATGTTCAGGGAGATAACTACTGTCAATATTTTCTTACCCTGATGACAGATATTGCTCAAGGAGATAGCTCCTGTCAATAATGCATTAACCTAAGGGCAGATATCGTTCAGATAGACGATTCCTATTAATACTGCCTTACCCTGAGCCATAACCTGAAAGCAGATATTGTCCAGGGAGATAACTTCTGTCAATATATTACCTGGAGCTATATCCTAAGGGCAGATATTATATAGGTAGATAACTCCTGTCAACTTTGTCTCACCTGGACCCATAACCTAAGGGCAGACATTGTTTAGGTAGATAACTCCTGTCAACACTGCCTTACCTGGACCCATAACCCAAGGCCAGATATTGTTTGGGTAGATAACTCCTATCAATATTGCCGAACCTGGACCCATAAGCTGAGGCCAGATATTGTTTAGGTAGATAACTCCTGTTAACATTGTCGTACCTGGACCCATAACCCGAGGGCAGATATTGTTTAGGCAGATAACTCCTGTCAACTTTGTCATACCTGGACCCATAACCTAAGGGCAGATATTGTTTAGGTAGATAACTCCTGTCAACATGGCCTAACCTGGACCCATAACCCAAGGCCACATATTGTATAGGTAGATAACTCCTGTCAACATTGCCTTACCTGGACCCATAACCTGAGGCCAGATATTGTTTAGGCAGATAAGTCGTGTCAACTTTGTCATACCTGGACCCATAACCTAAGGGCAGATATTGTTTAGGTAGATAACTCCTGTCAACATGGCCTAACCTGGACCCATAACCCAAGGCCAGATATTGTATAGGTAGATAACTCTTGTCAACATTGCCTCACCTGGACCCATAACCCGAGGGCAGATATTGTTTAGGTAGATAACTCCTGTCAATATTGCCTTATCTGGACCCATAACCTGAGGCCAGATATTGTTTAGGTAGATAACTCCTATCAATATTGCCTTACCTGGACCCATAACCCGAGGGCAGATATTGTTTAGGTAGATAACTCCTATCAATATTGCCGTACCTGGAGCCATAACCCAAGGCCAGATATTGTTTAGGTAGATAACTCCTGTTAACATTGCCTTACCTGGACCCATAACCTGAGGCCAGATATTGTTTAGGCAGATAACTCCTGTCAATATTCCCGTACCTGGACCCATAACCCGAGGGCAGATATTGTTTAGGTAGATAACTCCTATCAATATTGCCTTACCTGGACCCATAACCTAAGGGCAGACATTGTTTAGGTAGATAACTCCTGTCAACATTGCCTCACCTGGACCCATAACCCGAGGCCAGATATTGTTTAGGTAGACAACTCCTGTCAATATTGCCTTACCTGGACCCATAGCCCGAGGGCAGATATTGTTTGTTGTAGATAACTCCTATCAATATTGCCGTACCTGGACCCATAAACCAAGGCCAGATATTGTTTAGGTAGATAACTCCTGTCAACATTGTCGTACCTGGACCCATAACCCGAGAGCAGATATTGTTTAGGTTGATAACTCCTGTCAATATTGCCTTACCTGGACCCATAGCCCGAGGGCAGATATTGTTTGGGTAGATAACTCCTATCAATATTGCCGTACCTGGACCCATAATCTGAGGCCAGATATTGTTTAGGTAGATAACTCCTGTCAATATTGCCTTAACTGGACCCATAACCTGAGGGCAGATATTGTTTAGGTAGATAACTCCTGTCAATATTGCCTTGCCTGGACCCATAGTCCAAAGGCAGACACTGTTTACGTAGATAACTCCTATCAATATTGCCGAACCTGGACCCATAACCTGAGGCCAGATATTGTTTAGGTAGATAACTCCTGTCAATATTGCCTTACCTGGACCCATAACCCGAGGGCAGACATTGTTTATGTAGATAACTCCTAACAATATTGCCGTACCTGGACCCATACGCTGAGGGCAGATATTGTTTAGGTAGATAACTCCTATCAATACAGCCGTACCTAGAGCCATAAGCCGAGGGCAGATATTGGTTAGGTAGATAACTCCTGTCAATATTGCCTTACCTGGAGCCATAACCTGATGGCAGATACTGTTTAGGGAGATAACTTGTCTCTGCCACCAACCACCTGATGAGGGAAAATTACATCGTAAAGGTAACTTTATATTTTCAGGAAATGTCATAATTTCATCTATCTCTACCCGTGAGATTACAGATTACATTGACATGTTGTTAACAACAGCTGCCCTGATCCACACTTTCTAAATAACAAGAAAACAGTGATTATATAATATTTCAATAAAGATGATTTTTTTCATTACATTTTTGTATAAACAATTACATAATAGGAAAGGCCGTATGAAGTATGATCAAGTCTCCTGATCTACACACCTGCTCAGCTGAAGGGTAAAACAAAATGAAAACTGTACGACACTTACTTGCTCTCTATCCGATGACCCTCAGTGGTCACTATACCTCTGTACCTAAATAAACAGGAAGAGAACATGATAAAGGCACGACTTCAATATAAGTTGCCCAAAAAACTAGTCTTAGTACCCGACCATGATTCCATTAAGCTGTGCCATGTGCCATTTTTGTCAAGGTGGTTAGCGCGCCAATGCGGAACAATGACCCAGCCAGGAGCCTGTCACGAAAGGGGTCGGTGTGAGTTCAAGTCTGTCCGTCCATACCTGAGGTCTGCCAGCAACCTGTGGATGGCCCCAGCCCAGTACGGCATAAAAAACACTAATCAATTCAAATAAATAAATCCTTTCTTATGTTTAGAATTGTTTGCACACATGGAATGTAGTTTGTCTCTCAAGGCTTTAAGACATTTACCTATTATCCCCATTTACAATGTACAATCAGTGATCTTACTTAATACATGTTCTTTTTCTGCTTGACATCTATATATATATAACGGCTGTCACAGGTGACTAACCTGTTCTTGTAATCCACAACCACTGAGATGATTTACTTGTTCTAATCATCCATAATCATTGAGATGATTTACTTGTTCTAATCATCACAATCACTGAGATGACTCACTTGTTCCCTTTATCCACAATCATTGAGACGGCTCACTTGTTCTCTTTATCCACAATCACTGAGATGACTTACGTGTTCTCTTTGTCCACATTAACAAAGATGAATTACTTGTTCTCATCATCAACAATCACTTAGATGACTTACTTGTTCTCTTTATCCACAATCACTTAGGTGGCATACCTGTTCTCTTTATCCACAACCACTGAGATGATTTACTTGTTTTCGTTATCCATAATCAGTGAGATGACTAACTTGTTCTCTTTATTCACAATCACTGAGATGACTTACTTGTTCTCATCATCCACAATCACCGACAACTTACATGTTCTCATCATCCACAATCACTGAGACGACTTACTTGTCCTCTTTATCCACAATCACTGAAATGACTTACTTGTTCTCTTTATCCACAATCACTGAGCTGGCTGTCATCCTCAAGCAGTAAATCCCACCAAAAACAGCACACATCCTAAAACAATTTTCATTGCGCTTACACTTTCAAGACCGGCTTAAAAACCTCTTTAAGCATTAAATTACTAAAGTATCATATTTATGACTGTTTTGTAGTATTTTTGTATATTGTCAATGCTCACTGCACTCAGACAAAACATTATTAACAAAATGAATGTAACTAGCTCTATTCAAGTTGCAGGTAATATAAAAAATACAGCCATTTCCGTTTTACAAATTTATGAATAATCTACAAAGATTCACTGTATGAGTCGTAGAGAGTGTCACTTTTCCAAGAACCTCGATGTGAGTACATTTTTCTTAAAATGACTCACATATTTTACTGTTACCTGGCAAAGGCTTGCGGCAGCTCTCCACTTCCATACAGGGGCCACAAGAAAGCTGTATTGCCATACCGACCCAATGACAAGATGAACTTCTGCGTATTTTCCAATCCCTTCAAACCGGAGCGCATTTCAGATGTAAAGTCAAAACATTTGGTATTTTAAAGGAACTGTATTTCACCTGAAGTTTAGCATGTAAAAATGCACTTTCTGAAGCACATCACTGTCTTACAAGCACATTTCATCCCAACTCCTAAGTTTTTTCTGATCAAAGAATTAAACAAAACTTCACTCGAGGTTTAGAATGAAGCCAAATGTGTGATTTGAAAAATGTGAAATATAGTAATAATGAGATCTGAAAAATAAAATCCCTGCAAAAAACTGAGGAATTTTCAAGATAAAAATGGAGTTTGGTTAACAAAATATACCCAACTAACAAATTGAACTTGATGTATATCTTACATGTTCCTATGATGGTACAACAGGTGTACCTGAATAGCTGAGTTGGAGGAAACCCATCAATTACCTGTAATGTTAGGGTGGTATCTGTGGCCATGGCAATAGAATGCAGGATAAAATGCTTTATGTTTGGCTTTAATTTCCGTGAATCAAGGAATGTGCTAAACGGCTTGTCCAAGAAATCTGTAATAAAAAAAAAGTTCAACAAACATAGGTGCACAGAAGCTAGTTCACATATACCTGTTCTTATTAACCATTTTTTTATTCAATTCTTCCAAATGAAGACCTGTCTTCCTTTGTTTTAAATTGTGCTACAAAACATACATTAACTTTGCAAGACCTTTACCTCACTCAATCTAATGCAATTAGATGTTAACTCCTTGTTTGTGTTTTGTCTCTCCTAACCTAATGAGTGGTGAACAGGACGTCCAGGCATCTGACAAGGCATTTCCATAATTTCTCCACATCTAAGTTACAGTAAGTACATGTAATCTTCCCCTCAAAAACATTAAAATAACCTAAAATGTAAGACTAGTGCCTTCTGTATTGCCTGGGACAAGCTTGATATGTGACCTGCATGCCAGAGCTGGCCTTGCGTTGCTACCTACCTTGATACTGCTCGGGGTGTTTCTCATACTCCATACAGAACGTGATGAACTTCATCATCATCCTCTTCTCTATCATAGACACAGACTTGCTGGAGAAGACATCTGCCCTTGAACAAGGCACCTGAAAACCGACTGAGGGGCTGAGCGATTTGTCCTGAATACATGCATGTATTAATGATAGACTTGTTTTCCATAGACATGACTGTGATGTCTTAATAATACTGGCAAGAATCCTGCCATTCATATGACTTCAATGGACAGCTCACGCATGCACAAATTTTCACTTCCCTTAAGTGTTACTTTACAATTTACTGGTTTCTTTTAATGCAGATTTATGTTATAACCCAGATAATATAAACATCATCCAGGTAAAGGTGTACCTAGAACCTGAAAAATTCTGCTGCCTTTAAGAGCTGGATTTGCATTTGTGGGCTATCCGCATGGTCTGATTCAGCATGACTAACAACTGATTAGAATCAGAAACACAAGTTAACGGGAAATGATTCTTAGGGAAAGACACGCCATTTTATAGATGGATCACATTACAATAATATCATTAATCAAACATCAAGTACCTTCTGCAGTTCTCCATTAAGGTAGGTCAGCACTCTGGTAATAGTTTTGAATTCACAGTACTTGGAGACATCAGAGTTGATGAGCAGTTCTACCATAGCACCTCTGCAGTACAGCAACTACAAACATCAACACAACATATCTGTCATGAAATTAGTTACAAGATTTATAGAAAAGTCATACTTCCTGCAAATCATACATGTAACAATTTATCCTCCAAAAGACCCATGAAATTCAGCTCAGAAGGCTGAGGTATCAGCAAATCAGTTGAAGGTAACTGTGACAGTAAATTAAGATGGAATTTTCGTGGATCCCACCTTTCCTCCACCTTCTTTCTTTTCTAGACCGGCCCGGATAGCACAGTTGGTAGAGCGTCCGCTTTGGGACCGGTAGATCCAGGATCAATCCTTGATCGAGTCACACCTAAGACTTTAAAAGAGGAAGTTGTAACTTCCTCGCTTGGCGTTCAGCATGAAGGGGATAGTGCAACGACTGGTTGACCCGTATCAGTATAATGGCTCGGGCGGGGCGACTTACTTGCCTTCGGTAAGTCGTCTCAGTGAAGCAGCACTAAATAAAAGAGCGGTGGAAATCCGTCCTGCAACAAGGAGGCACATTACACGTACATGCACCCTAATGATTCCTTCGTCGTCATATGACTGAAAAATTGTTGTACGACGTTAAACCCCAAGCACTCACTCACTCACTCTTTCTTTTCTACATTCTGACAGGTGGATGTACATGCATATCTTCTTCGCACACACATTATAAGCCAGGTCAACACTTCATTCATGGGCTCGGGTGTTCTACTAAATTATGTTTCACTACAAGCACCATTTCACACTTTCACAACAAGCATGGAACAAGTTTTAAAAAAATGAAACCTGAATATTACAATAACACCCCTTATCGTACAATTTGTCAGCACTAACCCTGGGAGACAGGTCAATGTTGAACTTCCTCCATTCCTTCTCAATGCTTGGCTTGGTCCAGACCTGAGGGGTGGCATCTGTACCAGGCTCCCATGAGGAGACAAACTGGGTCCTTGGTTCAGACACATAATCACATGCTGCAGGGTCTAACTGGCCACCCTCACCATCAGGGACATTTGTACAATGGCTGGTTCTAGACAAGTCTACTTCAGTCACTGTCTCTGTGTTAGTTTCTTCATGTTTAGTGTGCGAAGTGGTCGGGGAATTTGTTAGCTCAGCAGTCTCCTCTTCTGCTTCTGAGGTACAGGATTCTTTATCTGCATGTTGTTTCTCACCTACTGTGATTCTTGACTGCTTATCCAAACCCTCTGTACTCTCACATGATTTTTCAGTTACTGTTTCCGTGATTTTACTAGCTTCTGTCACACTCAGCTGAGATATATCCGGAACAAGCTGTGTGTCATTGCTACCAGAAGGAGAGGAATCCCCAGGTACTTCCCCCAAGGTATCAGAAGGCTGCTCTGCTGGTGGTTGAGGGTCAGGTTCATCCTCACTGAATAGTAAGTGGGAAAGTCACTTGTGTTAGTCTTCACAGTGTATGTATCCATGATCTTCACAGATTTAATCATCTCTTTTTCTTTCACCTTTGATCATGTTGATACTTTGTCACAATGTTTATAAAAACTAACATTTCTTTGACAACCTACTTTCATTGGCTCTCTACTGCTGCCATTAAGGAGAATTTTAATTAGGTCCAAAAAGGCCAAAACCACATTAAGACATTCATGTAGGTTTTAGGTACTAAACCACTGGGGTAAGCATACACAGCCTTAACATTAAATTTGGATCAAAGGTTTTAAATTCTTCAAATGGTTTTGTTGTACTTACAGTTTCATCCAAATAAACAACATGGCCCTTTCATATATTAACATTCTTGATTGAATATATAACACTAATTAAAAAATGAATAAATATATAGAACGTTTGCAGTTCAAAGCTTTACTCAAGATAAATGCTGATTGGTGTTCAAACACTGTGCTGATGAATTTTCCCGCTACATGTACATGCCGCTTCCCACTTACATGTACATGTACATGCCGCTTCCCACTTACATGTACATGTACATGCCGCTTCCCACTTACATGCCAGCAGTCAGGTTTATGGGAAGAGGCAACCTGTGTGCCCTGCATAAATCACCAAGCTAACTTTGTTATCTTCCATGGGCATATGACCCATCTCTGTATAAATGCATTAGTCATCTTAGTACTCACCAGACAAGGAAGCCTGTTTCTATGTGGGTATTGGTGTTGCCATAAAGGGGACACTCCACCAGTATATCTCCTTCCTCAAGCGTAACCTCTTTGGGCTCTGGGTGCTCTACTGGGTCAGGGTGACCTGTCTTAACACAGCAAGGATAAAGCCTGTCTGAGATAACAGAACAAAAATACACTTAACAATAACATACAGTTACAAGTTCATGTATGTCTTCAGTCGTCCAGACAGACACTAGAGAAAAAAAAAATTAAATTATTCATTGTCAGATGCCAATTCCACAAACCATGTTTTGAAGTTTGAAATGCAAAAACTTCTATCTTTAGCACAGTTTAAGGCCCAAGAATTCCTTATTTTGGTACATATGTCTGAACACTGTACTTGTCAAGTGTTCAGAATATTAACACCAATGGTCCAAAATAAGCATTCAACTCAGATTTAAAATTCTGTCTTTGGACAGTCAAAACTGGCTTCGTGGAACTGCCCCCAGAAGTGTTACCAACATTGAAGAGACAATGAAAACATTTAAGATTCAAATCACCTCCAGGTGGTTCTACATATTTTCACTGCCCCACTAATGAAAACTTGGTATTTGTTTTAAAAAAAAAAGGTGAGAACTATAGACAATCCAGGAACTAAGTGCAAATGCAGCATTATGTTTCACTTTGTACCTGTTGTTCTTTAATCCATCCTTCCAGACCATGGAGGCTGAAAGATGCCCAGTCTCCACAGTAGTAGTCATTCCTAAAACAGCAAGTGCCAAATGAACTACATGTAAGTAAACTAAAAAGTGTCGAGCAGTTACAGCCAGCAATGTGTAAAAATCCAATCAAATTTGTTAACAAGAGATCATGATCATATATCTACATGTATTTATGTAATTGAATGGTTTGTGTTACACAATACCATACACAAGACTTTTTCACTCACATGTACATGTGTATATGATGGTGGTCTGGCTTTGATTAGCCTGCCAGCTTCATGGATGGAGGAAATGAGAGCACCTTTATAAGGTAACTGACAAACACTCCAACTTAAATCCAGAACCAAAAACACAGTTTCATTGGCCAAAGGCCTGACGGTTGTCCCAAGATAGTACAATACTTAAACTGCTTCAGCACAGTAGCTTAAGTGTTTCGAAATGCTACTTTGCCTGCATATTATCTAAATTTGTGTATACAACTATACATGTACTACAACAGTGCACTTTGTAGAATTGAAGGCTAAGTAACAAAAAATGTTTTGATCTGTTCCAAAATTAATTCACATGGCGTCAAAAGCTGAATGTAACTTTCACTTCTCCAGGCATTGTCTGCTTTCCTTGTATAACTATGAATCACACGTATACAAAGGAAAATTAAAACATTCAACTAAAATTTAGGTGATGGCTTACATGCATGTAATTGCATTATCACAGATATTAACTGCGTAATAACATATAAATATAGAGCAATTAACTTTTGTCTGTTCACGCTACAGCCGATGTAGGTGGCCATCATACCTATCTATATGAAGAACAGAGTGCCCAACCCTGGCAAAAGCTGCTGCAAGAATACTTTCTAGGAGCCCTGAAACAGACAACAGTTGCTTTACAAACCCAATATGTACTTCTGAAATAGGCCCAAATTAGTTTGACCGCTTTATAGGTAAATTTCCAGTTTTTGGGAAACTACTCTCTTCTTGTTTTAAAGGATACATGAAATGCTTGGGGTTTCTTTCCTTTCCTTCATACAGCACCGGTATGAGGTCTAACATATATACGTACAAAAAGCTTCTCAGCTTTAATCTTGGGGCGTACAAATGGTTTTAAACTACAGTTAGTTCGGAAATTAAGTTGCCTGCTATCGTGATGTCAACGGGTGATAGATGTCAAAACAATTATGTTGAGGACAGAGCCCAAATTTGGGAGCCAAGCTGGTCCCACATTCTCAGTACGTTCATCAATGGCGTCATTTCCGAATGTTTCAGACCACTGACGGAAAATAAGCAAAAAAAAAAAGAGGAAAAAACATAAAATATGCCTGAAATATTTTTTAAAAAAGTCTCATATCTTGTCATATCTTTCTTCATTTTCCTTAAAACCTTTTCATGCATCCTTTAAACAGAGAACAGCAAGAGGTGCGAGATCTGAATGTGCCATGTTAGAAAGGCTTGAAACTGACAGATTTTGTATCAGTCAGTCAGTGCCAGTCACAGCCTTCAATACACAGGCCTGGCCGGCTATATGGAGACTTAAATTTAGCTGTGCCTTCAGAAGTCAACTGGGTAATTATGCCACAAAGGCAAAGCCAAGCCAATTTTGTCTAATGATATAATTAATGACACTTAATTAGTAAATGAGATTTGACTGGATAAAATACAAACTTTCTCAGCTTTCTTCTTGGGGCATAACACTGGCTTTAAACTACAGTTTCCTAAGGCCCTAGCAGTCAGACCAAATATAAAGTAGCCTGGTGTGATGACATCTGTGGTGAAGGCTATCAAAACCACTGTATTGGGGAGAGAGCCTTAATTGGTGGCGCTAAGCTTGTCCTGCTTTTCTAGTGTGTTCATTGATGACATTCAGTTAAATTAAACTTCGAGTTCTATTTTCAACAATTTCTGATATTTACATTTACCTGTGTCAACGTTAAATTATTGAAGTGAAAAATAGTTACTCCATTTGGCAAACAAGGTGGGCCATTAAATCTATGTACAAACGCCGGCACACGTTGATTTCCCATGTGGATTGAGGAGAACAGGATCAATCATTCACATAACTCCAAACCAACAAACCACTGAGACGTCTTCAACATTCTTTTTTCCAGTTCAGTTATATTCAACACTGCGGTCTATTTTCAACAATTTCTGACATCTACCTGACTTCTTTGTGGTTTGAGGAAAAAAGGATGTTTTCAATCACTAATACACGTTTAAGTCAATTTGGGAATAGTCGTATGCAGATAATCTGAACAAGCGTTAACTTTTCGCTCTTCAAACTTGATGTGTACACTCACAATGCATCAGGTGTACAGACTTGCAGAAAATGAGGATAACAAAAAAGCTGTGCAGACAATAGCAGCAAGATATGACTGAAACCTACAGAGTTGACTTTTCTTGCTCGACTGACAGGGCAGTTGTTCTTTCTATTCTGCCTCCACAATGTGTGATGAAACCATCGCTAAACTTATCATTTAAGTGATGTTAATTTCCATATCTTTTAGCGAAGTTCACATATTTTAATACACCCGACTCACCAAGACTGCCTAAAGTTATTTTGACAAGCAAGAAGGAATTATTTCTGTGGATTTCCAAAACGTGTGGACTCGGGAATGGATTTTACTTGTAGGAGTGGTAATAAATGTCATATTCTCTTCAATCCATAACAGAAACTGGCGCGTGTTGCTGTTTTAGAGTGGATGTAAAGCCCAACTTCCTTCTGCAAAATGCTTTGAGGAAACGACAGAATGGATCTTTGAACTCAATGATTTATACATCGAGGTAGGTGAAAACAGACCTCAACGTTTAATTTAATTGAATTAACTTTCATCCAACTTGTAGATCTGGCCTTATGACCCTGGAAATCCACAGGATCTCTCATCTACTCGTACTCTAACTTGATGTTCGAGTTCTGTTGATTAGAGCTCCTATGTGGATCCGAAATCTATGCGAAATGGCTGTTGTTGTTGCTATCTTGGCAGAAAGTGAAAGCAACACGTAGGATGTCTGAGAGCCCTGCAGCTCTGGCAAATAGCAGACAAAAGGGACAAACTTCACTTATATAAAAGAGTCCTGGGAACAGTTCACACTTATCCCTTCAAAATGCCCACCATACCTGTCCCTATTACAATCACATCAAACTTCTCTGGCAAGTCGTCTTCTGCCATGTTGAATGTGTCATATCAGGAAGAACACAGAATCATCAGTCTAGGGACACGGCATTAAAAAGCTAAATGTAAAATATAACCGGAAAGAACTCTTACGTATATAAAATGAGACGAGAATGCATTTTAAAAATGCTATTGATATTGCCATTTGGTGTTTTTATGATAGATCTTTGAATCGATTTCAATATCAATGCTTGATTTGACGCCTTTCCTTCGAGTCCGTATTCCATACACACCTTAGCTCACGTAAACATTTTAATACACCCACTGCGGTTGCTCCTGGTAGCTAAACGGGTCAGTCAGAAGACGGCTGGTGGAGCAGAACTGGGGTGGTTTTGAGCATGTGACAGCTGTAAATGGCTCACAAGACATGAATTATTTCTACCTGGAAAGTGGGACCAGAGGAGCGAAACCGGTGAATCCATGGTTTTTTCAGTGACTGACTTCATTCTCGACTAGTGTATGTAATCTACACAACGGGTAATTTAGTTCAAGAATGTGTTATAGCATGGAAGATCTCCAACTTCCGATGCGGTTATCTGATTGAATGTTCAAGCTGCTAAGTCTTACGCGTAAAGTTGACATTAGTACATATATCGGTATACTATACATGTGGACACCGTGCCCCACCAACACTTTAAAGTTGTGCTGGTGTCAGTCACATATAATAAGAAAGTGTTGAATGGGCACTGTGTCTGGCGTTAACAAAGTTTCTAACTAGTAAATAGGCTAATCATAGTGACTGGGCGTGCTATTTTAAAATTGCTATTTAAAATTCATCGTAACACTACTGCTGGCTGTTACAATGATTGGCCGATGGAGTAGTGCAGGCTTAGTCAGCTTTTCTATACCTAAATTCATACATTTGCTTCCTTGCATGGGTGAACAAAGTGTTAGTTTGTGTAATTATCCACACAAGCTGAACTATAACTTGCATGTATACATGTAGTTGACCAGAAACATTAACATTGGTTCAGCCTGAGTACTCTGCCTAGAACTGCCCTACCATAAATTAATGTACTGCCTAACGGCTTGGCTGTTACAGTCAGTGTGCCTTGCATTTAGAATGGGTATTAAGAGGGGGCAGTCGGTTTATAGGAGCAGCTTTACAGAAACGACTCTGAAAGGATTAACCAAACAAAAATAGCATTGAGATTGATACAGACTGGTGTTCTTTTGTTGGATTAAGGCTCAGTATGTCTGCAAGCTGGCTTAAAGAAATGAACAAATGAAACCTACTTCTTATCATTTTCAAGTGCATATCACTCTGATTAGAATAAACCATTCAGGCAATACATCAGTATGGCAAACTAGACTAGCAACAGTTAATCTCCCAGCTTTTTTAATTGAAGTGTGCAAGTAAGGATAATAATGTGAGCATTTCCTGAGATATTACAGGGTGGTATAAATGCACAATCTCCCTCAGGACTAGAGGATATTACTCTTGAGTCTAGTGGTAAAAGTTGTAGTCAAAACCTAAACATCAGTGGTTCAAATCCCCATTATGTATAGCCTAGTTTTGTAAATTAATACAGCACTAAATTGCACACCGGAGACAAAGATACATTTTAAAGTACCTGTAATTTTTTGAGATGTGCTTTTTAAGATGTGCCATTGCAGCTAGTGGAAAGATGGGAAGGTATAGGGTTCATGTGAGTTCCTTGTTCATGGAAGGGACCTGCATAAGCCCTCAGTATAGGCAAATATCTAGCTGTTTGACACATTGTTTTTCATATAGGTTATATTTGTGGCAAGCAAAATTGAGGATTTGGGTTGGTGCTTGTACAAATTTTGGATTAACTGAAACCTCTCTAAATATTCTCAGTTATTAGCCTAGGATAAACTGGAAATCCCAGTGGGTAATTTCAAAACCTACTGATCAAGCTATTATCAGTGTTTTAACTGTTCAGCTCAGAATGAATGATTATGGCTTAAAGCCATATTGGCAGTATTTCAGCCATATCACGGCAGAGTTCAGTTTAGAAGTTGCTTGCATATATCCAAAGGTACCGGTACTTTAAGGAAAAACTGAAAATGTAACTGAAAACTGAAAAACACGAAAGATAAAGATTTTTGCATGTAATTGAATTTTGACCATGCTGTTAGATTTGTGTGCTGTAGATGTAGTTTAAATGAGATAAGGTGATAAATCACTGCTGCACAAAAGTCCTCTGGATGGTGATATCCTGTTATCTGCAGATACCTGTATATACTGTATGTCTGTGTGAACTGAGGGCAGATCAGGCTGAGAACTGTGTGGAGGATCACTGGTAAAGGTATGTCACTTGTTGAATTCAAGACAGGAAACACAGACAGTTGACCTAAATAAACGGGAAAATGAAGTACGCATCAAGTGGATTGCATACTTAAAAAGAGGAATACATGTACTTTTTATCTGAGGATTAGGCTATTGTGAGAATTGTTTATATTCCCATTTCCTGTGTAAGCATATAACGAAGTGTAACTATTGATATTAGTTGTGCAGAGAATTATAAGAAATCTATTGTTGGATGTCATTGACGCACCCCTGTGATATTAATCTCAGTCGAGTGTGGAGCCAGTCATGGCAGAGTTGTTAAGAAGCTTGTCTTTCAATTGTTAGGACTCGCAAGATGCGGGTTCAATCCCCGACTTCAGTAAAGGGAATTTGTAATTTCTTTTCTCTCACACCATGTTTGTGGGACTTCATTGACAGTAACCCGCCAACAACATTTGTAAAGCTTCAAATGACATTTGTAAAGGTGCCAACAACATTTGCAAATTTACCAACCAATTTTGTAAATGGTGCTCATAACATTTGTAAAGCTGTTTGCAAAGCATTTGTAAAGGTGCCAACAACATATGCAAATTTACCAACCACATTTGTAAATGGTGCCCATAACATTTGTAAAGCTGTTGACACAATCTGACATTCATTGCCAGTGACATTTCTTCTTAGCCATCAGTATGGTGTACATTATGCTGGAGAATGTTCATCAGTTACTTACCAAAGATGATGGTTTATCCATCCAAACTGACTGCCATCGTGGAAGTAAATTACTTCCATGATGGTGTGAAAGTGTGAAACGATAGTTAATAAATGTATAATTGTCACAGTCAACATTTGTCTGCGCAACCTACAAAAGTATTTTCAAGAGAATTTTATGAGAATTATTTGGGCATCATTTTGAGCCATGCAGCATCCCCTCAACAGGACGCACATTTGATGATGCTTACATGTACCTTGATAATGCTTACATGTACCTTTATGATGCTTACATGTACCTTGATAATGCTTACTTGTACCTTGATAATGCTTACATGTACCTTGATGATGCAGTTGACTGCAGTATTGTCATTGACTTTGTGCCACCTCTGAGTAAAGTTATAACCTAGACTTTCATATCCGGCGTATTTACACCACAGGATAAGATATGCCATCATTACGCTTACATGTACCACTACCTAATTCCAGGTAAAATGTTTGGCCTACCACAGTTTGGCTTACACGTTACTCTCCTTGCTTTGCTTTATGCAAGGTTACTGTTGTGTAACCAAGACGTTACACCTGCTACATCCCTTATTCCACTTTCATGCATTCTGCCCCAGTAGAACGAGGATTAAAAACTGTTCAGGAAAATAATGTGTAGTTTTGTTTGTTGGGGAGTTTTAAAGTTGAAAGCACTTAAAACATTGGAATCTGTTGGTCACGTGACCTGATTACCTTTTTACACACTCTGATTCTGGAATTCCCAGAATACACGTGCATGCAAGGCCATAGATTGACAGTGGTGATGACCTGTGCTACATGTACCTTATACTATTTAAAACAAAGAACACTGATGGTGGCACTGGATCCTGTGTGCATATACAGGCCACCATAGAATCTAATATTGTAAGTACTGGTAGATATGTAACTCGGTTAAAACAATTCAGGGGGAAATATCCCGTTATAGTGTCTTTGACAGTTTTTATTTCTTTCTCACTTTTACATGTATTTTACTTTTTCTTTATCAGATTATCTGTTTGATAACAAATGCATCTAGGTGCTTGGAAAAAATGTGTCATCTTGATTATTTTTCTTTTGTTTCTGCAAACTTGTTTGAACATATGTAGTTCAAAGTGCAGTCAGAGACAACTTCAATGATACAGTGTGAATGCATGATGATGATATGTATGCTGAACTGTTGTGAGATACCTTGTCAATTTATCAAGTTATCCTGGTCAAATTTAGTATAACTAAGCTAACTAACTATAGCTACTATGCAATACTTTGTTCAGAATTTTATTATTTTTTCATTTAATGATTTTCTTGAAAAATATAGATTCCAATACGTACATATAAAAACAAGCACAAAAAAGGCTCCAAAGGCAACCTGCTTCTCTGTGCATGATTCCGTCCTATTTTTGTACTTTATATACTTTCTTAGTTCTTTGGTAGTTTGTGTTAAATGTTGATTATATACCTGGAACATCCATCTTGGTTGATGGCTGGTATACAACAGTCTGTTTCAGTGCATAGATAACAAAGATTTTACACAAGAAAATGAATGAAGTGTTTTTTAAGAGAAATGTGTCAAGCTCGCTGCTCAGTGTGATTGTATAAGCTAAGTATTGGTTTGCCCGTTGTCAGTGTACTCTGACTCACTTGGGTGCCATGTCCAGTGTCTTTAGTGTGGTATTGCAATGAGGCAACACTATAAATATATAATATAAACTAACCTAAAGGAGACGCTGTCATTATCAGATGATGTGACATAATATTGTTTGTAGTGTTCTTAGTCCTCAAGCAAACAAACAAGCAAATTAACAATTACTAGTATTATGTAAAAGAAAGCAAAACTGCAAGCAGCAGTTTCCAATATATTCACGCTGGTCAAAGTTAAGGAATCTATCTGAATTCCCTGTAAGGACAAGTATCATTATTTAAGTGAGTGTAAAAATGTATTGTAAGATATGTATCTCTCAGAAGAAGTATTTATCTTTGATAATGCTTACATATTATTTAATACTTATTTACCATGAGAAAAGGGATTAAAGAACAATTTGAATATACAGGAATCTAAATATACAGGAATTTAAAATTGGATACCTGTTAGACAAAGGTATGGGAATCCAAAATTTGATGAAAAGTGAGCTCTGAAAGGTTTAGGATGCTATTTTTTTTCTTTCTAAAAAAGTATTGTGGAAAAGTTTAACATTTGGTTTTAAGTGATGAATCTTTATCTCTTTTGTTTTTTTCTTTCTCTTATTAGTTTTACACAGATTTCAAAATGGCCAAGTCTGACAAAGCTGCATTGTTGAAAAACCTGGCCGTTGAAGAGGATGACTTTGTGCCAGAGCCTGTTGTCGCTAGAGTTACCCCTCTCCGGGCCGCAGCTCCCTCAGGCATACAGGGAGCAGAGGCTGCCATAGAAAATATGGCTGCGGGTCCCCCCAAAGCAGAGGAAGATGATGCCAATATACAGATTGCTATGGACAACAGACAAGTGATGCCTCACTCAACTACGTAGGCTATGTTACTATTTGAGTTTAGTGGTCAATTCACGCTTCATTACGCTTGCTATCTGTATGTACACAAGAGACCCAGATATATATCCTGCCTGGATCCAATGACGGCAGAGACTTTGTTCATCACCCCTGTGGCTGATCAGCCCTGTATCAGGATGGATATCACTGTATGGGACTATATGATATGACCTGTCTTATGTTGCAAACTGAATCATTGGTTTATATAAATGGGGATTGGCAACACTAATTTTACTTCATGTTTTCGTGGCAAACCAACACCAAAAATAAAATGAAAATGATCTTTTTATTTTGGCCAAAAACTTTGAAGTGGTGTGGTCCCATATCAGGTTCACAGTTATTCATGTGAACAGTCATGTACATATACTTGAAAAACCACCTCTCTTCACAACATACCTGACAAATTTCCTGACTTAAAGCCACAGCCAAACCAGGGAAAGCGTGGTTCGAGTATGCTACGTTATTGGTCAGTGGCCACCTGGTGCAGTCTCATTGTGCAAAGAATAAGGCTGTTTTCAGTCAGTCTTAAGAGTGAGTTGACATTTTACACAGAGACTTTTGGGTTTTAATAGTACAAATACATGTCCATATGGTCATCAGTGGTGTACAATGTATTTGCACTTTAGGTGTTGCATTATGCAATTGGGGGACCTCCATGGAGGAGGGAGTTCATTGGAGGACTTCAGCGTGGCGCAATGACCCAGGAACCTCCCACCAATGCGGTAGCTGTGAGTTCAAGTCCAGCTCATGATGGCTTCCTCTCCGGCCATACGTCAGAAGATCTGCCAGCAACTTGCGGATGCTCGTGGGTTTCCCTTGTGCTTTACTCCGTTTCCTCCCACCATGATGCTGGACGCCATTGTATAAGTGAAATATTCTTGAATACAGTGTGAAGCACCATTCAGATAAAGGAATAAATGATGGAATTGTTTTGCTGCATCGTGTAGCAGACAAAAGTCAGGCTATATCTTTCTGACTTTTACATGTATTTAATTTGGACAAAATATCGTGCTACAGGAACTGGAAGCATGTGTAAAGCAAGAAGATATGATTTACTTGACCTGAAAATTCAGACACATCAATTTTGGGTTGATGGTGTAAAGTTCAGAATGTCTTTCCTGTCAATTGGTTGATTTATCATTTAATATTTCAGGAACATGCAGAGTTTGATGCATCTGCTCAAGGGTAACATAGGCACAGGTATCCTGGCTATGCCTGTGGCTTTCCTCAGCTCCGGATTATGGGTAAGATGCACATAACGATGCAGTAACAAACTTGAACTCAAGGGCATTGAGTCAGCTGACCAGCTCTGTACATGTATGTCCTACATTTGTGATGATTTTCTCTTTAAATTGTTATACTAATCTTAACATACATACTTGTAGAAACTTGATACCCATAGTAAATGAATAAAAGCACTGAGAGTAACATGTAAATACTTTGTCATTGCTTCTGAGCACATACTGTAATCTTAAGTATCTTGCATTGGTTTTGAGAGAGTATTTCTGTTAGTTGTAGTATTTGTGCATATGACGTTGAACTAATAGATCTAGAAATGGTATAGGCTTTGTACAAAAGTTTGTTTATTTATCTACAGACTGGTTTTGCTGGAGTGCTCATCATCGGAATTATAGCTGTACACTGTATGCACATGTTAGTGGACTGCAGCCACAATCTGTGTCGTAGGTAAGTCCTGAATGGGGACATGTTTGTTATCCAGTCTTTTAACATGGGCCATTCAAAATAAGGAGGGGCCTTGTAAGCACAAACAGACAGGGATTTTCTGTGGAGTGTCACAGCTATTGTTCTTGTTGTATCAAAGGTCAAAGATTTCAGTAATACATTATTGTGCAGCTCAAAAAGGTCCATAATGCCCAACAGTATTCATATGCATGTAGTCCTTATATTAACTTACCATAGATTTCGAATAGTTTCAGTGCGTTTAATTTTGTTTGAAAGAATAAAACGAATTGAGGTTTTGAGTTTTAGTTTAGATGTACTTTTCTATGGTTTATCTGATACTGAATCATTGTTCTTACCTTTCGTTAAAAGCTTTGGAAATGTCACTTTCTTGTTAGTTACCATTGTATTCAAGTTAATTTTGTAAATGCCATCTGTTTTTCAGAAAGGGCATTCAGTCATTAGATTATGGAAACGTTTCAGAAGCTGCCTTTGATAGAGGACCAGAGAGGCTCAGAAAGCTAGCCGTTCCTTCTAGGTCAGTTGTTACGTGTTGTCTTACATGAAAAATTTACATCACTGTGATGTCGATAGCCCTAAAACATGTAAATCCAAATTACATGTACATGAGACATGTTATTGGCAGAAAAATATCCTGCCATATAGTGAAATATTCATGAGTACAGCGTAAAACATCAATCAAATAAAATAAATAAATAAATAAAAAACATGCATACTTGTATTGTACAATGTACAAAGCTTTGTCTGGATTGCACCAGCATAACCAAATAGTTCCATGACAATAATGTGATCTCTTGTTAAATCTGTATATTGTTTTTTTTCTTTTATTTCAGGATAATGATAAACATATTTTTAGCTATAACACAGTTTGGATTTTGTATGGTGTACATAGTCTTTGTGTCTGATAACATTAAACAGGTAAGTATATTCACAGATGTTACACTACTCTTCAGGTGGTAAAGGAGAAAACAGATTTGTAATTGTCAGCAACGTCTGAAAAAGTAAAATTAACTGATATGAAATCTCATGTATTTTAAATATCGCTTTGCATTTATTGGGGCATACATGTAGCTCAGAGATGACGTGTCTTTTGGTAGAGATAAGGAGATTTTATACTAAAAACAAGACTTCCCTAAGTTGCAACTGTACTGTAGGAGGTTTGTAAGGTACATGTGTCTTATGAGATGCTGTGCCTCTGTTTGGTTTGGTTTCCTTGGGGGCGCTGTTTGGTTTCGTTTCCTTGGAGCCTGTGTTTTGTTTGGTTTCCTTCAGGGCTCTGTTTGGTTTAGTTTCCTTGAGGGCCCTGTTTAGCTTGGTTTCCCCGTGAGCTCTGCTTGGTTTGCACAGGGGCGCTGTTTAGTTTGGTTTCCCTGGGGGCTCTGTTTAGTTTCCTTGTGGGCTCTGGTTTGGTTTCCTTTGGGGTTGTGTTTGGCTTGGTTTCATTGGGGACTCTGTTTGGTTTGGTTTTCTTGAGGGCACTGTTTGGTTTGGTTTCCTTTGGGCCTGTGTGTAATTTGGTATTCTTGGGGGCGCTGTTAAATTTGGTTTCCTTTGGGGCTAAGGTTTAGTTTGGTTTCCTTGTAGTCTGTGTTTGGTTTGGTTTCCTTGGGTCTCTGTTTAGTTTGGCTTCCCTTGGACCTCTATTTGGTTAGGCTTCCTTGGGGGCTCTGTTGGGTTGAGTTTCCTTGGTGGCTCTCTTATTTTGGTTTTCCTGGGGGTTGTTTGGTTTCCTCCACTCTTTATACACATGATCACCATCATTACAGTTAAAATGTCTTGATCCTGTAGGGTATCAATTCTAGCTAATTATGTAATTGCCAGCTAAGCAGTACAGCTGCGCAGGCATTCTTATACATAGCCATAAACTTCTTGCATTTCTTGTATGATAGAAACTGATATCTATGTTTTATGTTGCTTCATGTCCATAATTTTCAATTCATGCTGTGGAAGGTTGTGTTATAGTGGTCAGTGTTGCTGGAGCTGGCCTGTTGTCTTCAGCATGGCATTTCAGTGAGGAAGTTTTATCATGAGTATGTCGGTATTGAATCTCTTCAGGCAGCCAGTGTAAATGTATCAAGGGTGGACGAAACTGGAGTGCCAGGTTAAACCACTGATTTTGACAGAGTTACTGATAAACTTTCCCACCTGTGATAAACAGGTAAACACACCATAGTGTTGGAAGACATCACTTAATTTTAATAGATTAAGCAGCCACATCAGCATGGATGACAGCTTGTTGTGACCAAGGCGCCATGAACAGTGAGAGTGGGCCAGATTTGAACTCGCGTCTTGTGTGTGCTAGCAGGTGAAAGGCAAGCACAACCCGCTGGCTACAAGGAGAAATTCTGGTCTTATTACTCATGGAGTGATGAGCGCAATACCATGTCCGAACTAAACAAACAGACTACAATTGCTATATTTTGTGCAAACGAAAGGCCTACCAATGCTACAAGCAAATGGCCTACAGTATAATACACTAAAGATGTTTGGAATATGAAATAAATGAAGACAGCTGTGCTTTTGTTTTACAGGTAATCCACGCCTTCCACAGTGACGACCCAGATCACAGGTTGTACATGGTCATTATCGCTCTTGTCCTCATTCCCTACGTCTTTATCAAGGAGTTATCCTCCCTGTCAATTTTCTCAGGCTTTGCCAACATTCTCATGTTTGTCGGACTCATCATAGTCTTCCAGTACATCCTCCAGGATCTCCCTGACACAGGCTCCAGACCCGTCTTTAACTCCACGGCAACCTTACCGCTCTTCTTTGGGACAGCAGTGTACGCCTTTGAAGGCATAGGTGTGGTGAGTGCATCCATGAACAGAAACTGTTTCGAGCAAAATGCAGTGGTTTCAAAATATTGTTTTTCATATTTAAAGAAAAGAAAACTTTGGTAACAACATTTCTTGAATCAAACGCATACAATTATGTGTACAATAGATTAAAAAAGAATATCACAAGCAAGATAAATCCCTGTCAAATTCTATGTCTTGCAAAGTTGTGGGAGCAGAAATTGTCAGTGGGCAATGAGTCACAGGCCTGAGCTCTGTAATGCTCGAGACAAACGGGTTAGCCCCAAATGTTTTGAACAAGAAATAGCCAATTCATATTATTGGGCAGAAAATTGAAAATGGAGCAATATGATTGGCCAAAACAAAACATCAACTCAACATGTAGACAGCCATGTATCTCTTAATTCCATACATTGATTTATTTCAGAAACAGATTTTGGCTTTATTACTGGTCACAAGAAGACCCTTTTTTTTTTAGCTAACAGCATGTTCTTTTTCAATGATACTTATACAAAATCCTTGAGTTGTCTTTTATTTGAAGTGTTACAAGAAAGAATACATTTAAAAGTGCTGACCTTTTTTAGTTTTATCTTACAACAGTGATCAGTATGAACAAAGGCAGTGTCAGCTATCAGACACCAGTCAGCAGGAATAACTGTATTGACATTATTTATTTCGGCTCCAGAAGGAAGACTGTTGTAAATGAATGTGTTATTAAAGTTTTATTGAGCCTTGACATACTTCATAGCTTGTTTAGTAGCATTTTATCTCCAAAGCTTCTGAGCCAAATTCATTGAATCTTTATAGCAGATTCACCAGTAGCTCAGTAGACAGGCTTACATTTTGGTCATCGTGATGCACTTTAAAACTTTTTTCTCAGATCAGAGATCACAATTTGCTTGGAAACTTTGTCTCAAAAATTAATGAGCCAGGTTCATTGAAATGTAGATCCGCTAGGCCAGTCATTTATTCCTTCATAGTTGTTTGATACCAGCACATAGAAAGAACCCGCTGATATAGAATTTTATGTTAATACTATTTGTGGAGTTAAAAATGCTGATTGTGGATGAGATGGATAACATGTAGGGCTGTTAGGCCAGTTGTTTATTCCTTCATGGTTGTTTGATACCAGCACATAGAGAGAACCTGATGATATAGAATTTTATATTAATACTATTTGTGGAGTTAAAAATGCTGATTGTGGATGAGATGGGGTACATGTAGGGCCGTTAGGCCAGTTGTTTATTCCTTCATGGTTGTTTAATACAAGCACATAGAGAGAACCTGATGATATAGAATTTCATGATAATGCTATTTGTGGAGTTAAAAATGCTGATTGTGGATGAGATGGGGTACATGTAGGGCCGTTGGGCCAGTCATTTATTCCTTCATGGTTGTTTGATACCAGCACATAGAAACAACCTGATGATATAGAATTGTATGTTAATGCTATTTGTGGAGTTAAAAATGCTGATTGTGGATGAGATGGATAACATGTAGGGCCACTAGGCCAGTTGTTCATTCCTTCATGGTTGTTTGATACCAGCACATAGAGAGAACCTGATGATATAGAATTTCATGATAATGCTATTTGTGGAGTTAAAAATGCTGATTGTGGATGAGATGGGGTACATGTAGGGCCGCAAGGCCAGTCATTTAGATTGAGCTCTGAGCAGATGAGCATTGACCTACTTTCTCAGGACCAAGTTCAAATTTTGTTGTTCACCATTATATCTTCAAAGCTATTGAGCCAAATGAAATAAATTACCCTCAGCCTTTTTTCTCGAGTCGTGCAGGTTTTTAGTTCTTACGTTAGCTTTTGTCGATACCATGATTGCAAATGCGGTGCATAAAACGCCAATCAGATAGAGAAATAAAATCATGAGGATTTTGGCACAAGCTGTCATGATTCCCAGTTGGCCTACTTTTTTTTCTACATGTAACCTTGATAGCAGGTGTTGTACATGAAATTATTCATAATGTAGTGTATTAAAATGTATAATAATATGAAAGTATAAACAGGTGTGTTTTTCCTACCTGTGCAGGTTTTACCTATAGAGAATAAGATGATTCACCCAGAGGATTTCGGGGGCTGGACAGGTGTGCTTAACCTGGGCATGGTCATCACCACTGTTCTCTACACAGCTGTGGGTTTCTATGGCAACCTGAGGTTTGGAGACGCAGTCAAAGGAAGCATTACATTAAACCTACCTGTAAAAGAGTGGTGAGTTTCCAGATAGTCATGACTCCTGTAATGACTTCCACAAAAGGTCTGTGGTCATTTGATCACAAGAGCATTCATTTTCACTTTTATATATTTTAGCTCAAAGTCTGAAACAAAGTCAAGAGATCAGAGATCAAACCCGGGTCAGGTCATACCAAAAACTTCAAAAATGGTACTTGTTGCTACCTCGCTTTGTGCTCAGCACTGAGAGGGTAGAGCAAGGAAACAGGACTGGAAGGCCTGGTGTCTGGTGTCTTTGGCATGATACTTCATTGGTTGCAGCAATATGAGAAGACACTTTATATGAACATACACCTGCTCGTTGTCATGTGACTTCAAAATGGTTAAGAACAGCGTAAAAGCCCAAGCATTCATTCTTAATTTGAAACTTATTTAAATGTATGTAGCTTCCTCTGAGAAGGGAACCAATAAGTTACATGCTGGCCATGTGGATGCAGAAATTAGGAGATTCCTCCATGGGTGTTTGATACCATCAACATGGATAGAACCTGATGACAGAATTTAAATGGTATTTGTGGAGTTTGCAATGCGGATTGTGGGTGAGATGGGGGGGTGTTTGAGGGGTAGTTAGAACATAAGGGCTTATACAGGTATGTATAAAGAGATTTACATTTTCTCTCCAGCAGATACAAATGGTTCAGTCTGGCTGCAAAATTTCCAAATCATTCAATATGAGAGTATGGAAAGATTTAAACGTAGATCTCTTTGTATTTTTCAGAGTCTAATTAGTTATATAGTTAGTTTTTATAAATCTTTGATTGACATTTGCTTTATAAAAGGGCATATCATTGCCATAAGAAATTGTAGGTGTGACTGATCACTTTCTGTGGCTCTGAATGTGAAAATATTACGTGTCATTGCAAAAGAAAAACAGACCTTTTCTACCTTCATTTCCCTAGATACTACGCCTTATCAATCATGCTTAATCCCTCGGGGGCCTCCGTGGCTCAGTTGGTTAGCGCACTAGCGCAGCGTAATGACCCAGGAGCCTCTCACCAATGCTGTCGCTGTGAGTTCAAGTCCAGCTCTTGCTGGCTTCCTCTCCGGGCGTCAGTGGGAAGGTCTGCCAGCAACCTGTGGATGGTCGTGGATTTCCCCCGGGCTCTGCCCAGTTTCCACCCACCATAATGCTGGCCGCTGTCGTATAAGTGAAATATTCTTGATTATGGCGTAGAACACCAATCAAATAAATAAATAAATAAATAATCCCTCAGCTAGAGTGACTACAAGATTTTGTCATCTGTGGTGTGTCATCTGTCGGCAATTGCTTCTGTTGGACATACTTCCATCATTAATTCACATAGGCTGCTGAAAGTACAATTTCCTTGGCAACAGGGTGGTTCTTCAGTCCCTGAGTTGTGCGACATTCCTTTGTTGTAGGTTATACGTTTTGGTGAAGGTGATGTTTTCGGTGGCAGTGTTCATCACTTATGCATTACAGTTTTATGTCCCTGTGAACATTTACTGGCCACTGATAGAGGAGCGCATCAGGAACCAGCGTCTCAAATTCTACGGACAGTATATCTTCAGAGCAGTCCTGGTCCTGTTAACATGTGAGTAGCGGCTGTATTATCTCGTTTTATTAGTCCCGCACCTGTATCAGAGGGTACTCTCATTTCGGAGTCCATCACAAATCGGTTTTCCAGACATCTTTTGTTTTTTCAAAAGTATTTATCATATTGAATTGAGATGTGCTATGTGTCTTCATCTTGGTCAATTACAGATCCAGATTTTCAGCAAATTTACAGCTGTTTTGTCTATGCTAGTTTTCTGGACCAGTTTATTATACTAAATTGACAAATTACAGAACAGCTTTGAGTTGTGGTCCGTTTTGTCCATTTTCAACACAATAATGACCATTCATGCTCTGATGAAGTCTTTGAAAACAGCTATATTCTGTGGACTTAAACTGGTAATTAATGGATTTGTATCTTTGGCAAAAGCAACACTTGCAGAATGCTTGTTGATACTACATTCCTCTGCCTGTTGATGCTGCATCCTTCTGTCTGTTGATACTGCATTTCTCTGCCTGCTCATGCTGCATTCATTTCCTGGCTGATACTGCATTCCTCTGCCTGTTTGATGTTGCATTCCTCTGGCTGTTGATACTGCATTCTTCTGCCTGTTTGATGCTACATTCCTTTCCTGTCGGATACTGCGTTCCTCTGGCTGTTGATACTGCATTCTTCTGCCTGTTGATGCTGCGTTCCTCTGCCTGTTGATGCTGCACTCCTCTGGCTGTTGATACTGCATTCTTCTGCCTGTTTGATGCTACATTCCTTTCCTGGCGGATACTGCATTCCTCTGGCTGTTGATACTGCATTCTTCTGCCTGTTGATGCTGCGTTCCTCTGCCTGCTGATGCTGCATTCCTCTGGCTGTTGATACTGCATTCTTCTGCCTGTTTGATGCTGTATTCCTTTCCTGACAGATACTGCATTCCTCTGCCTGTTGATACTGCGTTCATCTGCCTGCTGATGCTGCATTCCTCTGGCTGTTGATGCTGCATTCCTCTGCCTGTTGATACTGCCTTCCTCTGTCTGTTGATGCTGCATTCCTCTGCCTGTTGATACTGCATTCCTCTGCCTGTTTGATGCTGCATTCCTCTGGCTGTTGATACTGCATTCCTCTGCCTGCTGATGCTGCACTCCTCTGGCTGTTGATACTGCATTCTTCTGCCTGTTTGATGCTACATTCCTTTCCTGGCGGATACTGCATTCCTCTGGCTGTTGATACTGCATTCCTCTGCCTGCTGATGCTGCATTCCTCTGGCTGTTGATGCTGTGTTCCTCTGCCTGCTGATGCTGCATTCTTCTGTCTGTTGATGCTGCATTCCTCTGCCTGTTGATACTGCATTCCTTTCCTGGCGAATACTGCATTCCTCTGGCTGTTGGTACTGCATTCCTCTGGCTGTTGATACTGCATTCTCTGCCTGTTGATACTACATTCCCCTGGCCCTTGATACTGCATTCCTCTGCCTGTTGATACTGCATTTCTCTGGCTGTTGATACTGCATTTTCTGCATGTTGATACTACATTCCTCTGCCTGTTGATGCTGCATCCTTCTGTCTGTTGATACTGCATTCCTCTGCCTGCTCATGCTGCATTCATTTCCTGGCTGATACTGCATTCCTCTGCCTGTTTGATGTTGCATTCCTCTGGCTGTTGATACTGCATTCTTCTGCCTGTTTGATGCTACATTCCTTTCCTGTCGGATACTGCATTCCTCTGCCTGTTGATACTGCGTTCATCTGCCTGCTGATGCTGCATTCCTCTGGCTGTTGATGCTGCATTTCTCTGCCTGTTGATACTGCCTTCCTCTGGCTGTTGATGCTGCATTCCTCTGCCTGTTGATACTGCATTCCTCTGCCTGTTGATACTGCATTCCTCTGCCTGTTTGATGCTGCATTCCTCTGCCTGTTGATGCTGCACTCCTCTGGCTGTTGATACTGCATTCTTCTGCCTGTTTGATGCTACATTCCTTTCCTGGCGGATACTGCATTCCTCTGGCTGTTGATACTGCATTCCTCTGCCTGCTGATGCTGCATTCCTCTGGCTGTTGATGCTGTGTTCCTCTGCCTGCTGATGCTGCATTCTTCTGTCTGTTGATGCTGCATTCCTCTGCCTGTTGATACTGCATTCCTGTCCGGGCGAATACTGCATTCCTCTGGCTGTTGATACTGCATTCTCTGCCTGTTGATACTACATTCCTCTGGCTCTTGATACTGCATTCCTCTGCCTGTTGATACTGCATTTCTCTGGCTGTTGATACTGCATTCCTCTGTCTGTTGATACTGCGTTCCTCTGCATGTTGATGCTGCATTCCTCTGGCTGTTGATACTGCATTCCTCTGCCTGTTGATGCTGCATTCCTCTGGCTGTTGTACCATAATAAAATAGTATGTCCGAGTCAATATTTCTCCTACCTTTACACTAGGCTTGCTATTTATTTTATGTTGTTTATGTAACTTTTTGTATTCATTTTAGGGGCCTCTATGGCTCAGTTGGTTAGCGCGCTAGTGCAGCGTAATGACCCAGGAGCCTCTTACCAATGCGGTCGCTATGAGTTCAAGTCCAGCTTAGGCTGGCTTCCTTTCCTAAGTGGGAAGGTCTGTCAGCAACCTTCAGATGGTTGTGGGTTTCCCCCCGGGCTCTGCCTGGTTTCTTCCAATCATAATGCTGGCTGCCGTCATATAAGTGAAATATTCTTGAGTAAGGCATAAAACACCAATCAAATAAATAAATAAATAAATATATTCATTTTTATTTTCAGTGTGTATTGCAGTGTTGGTACCTCATTTGGATCTGCTCATCTCATTGGTTGGAGCCTTTGCCAGCAGTTGCCTAGCACTCATTTTTCCACCAATCATAGAGATTGTTACATACACTGGAGAAAATGAGTCCATCAGCATTGGATGTATAATCAAAGACGTATTAATATGTGTATTTGGTTTCTTAGGTTTTGTGACAGGCACTTTTGTAACTATAAAGGAGATTGCAGCCACATTTTGATACTTGCTTTTTTTCTTCATATTTTCATTTTTAGACATGATTATTATCTTTCTTCTAACTTGTTTTAGAATGCTGTAGATGTTTCCGTGTAATTCTCCTCTGTGATATAGACAGTAGTATACCAGTGAATTGTGAATTTTAGACAATATTTTATTGTCACCATGACTCATCGTTTCATATACCTAAATAAGTGAGAGCTAACACTATTTTTCTAAATTCTGATGTGTACATTTGATAACATGATACGTAGTGATATACATAGTGAATGTAACTGATGATATATTTATAGATAAACTTGCATTGTTTGCCACAACATCAAAGAACAGACTGTATATCACCTAAAGTTTGGTAGATGGCACTTGCAGAAGCACATGAATGTTGAAACATGATACTTGTGGTGATTGTTATTCTGATTTCAAATTAATCAAACTTCACAAAATGGCCTTTTAGGGTGTATAAAACAGTGAGAATCAAGGTGAATGTGCCAGTTCTAAAATAGGCATCGGTGTATAAAGCTGCCTTCTGCATAATAGCAAGTGGTTCAGTTCGTTTCCGAGACATCTTGGCTGAGGTTTTTAAACATGAAGGATGACAGTATCACGCTTAGTTCATTGTTGACACTGAATCTCACTCATATTGTGAGACACATGAGACACATTTTAGTCAACTTTGGTAACATTTGGAAATCAGACAGCCTACATGTACCCCCATGTAAATAACAGTAAGGAGAAAACACACCCCCTACTTAGTTGACACATGTGCTTGACACTTCACATGGGGATATTGGACACTTCCTGACATTTAACATGGAGATATTTGACACCATCTTAATAGTTCACACATAATGTGGGGATATTTGACACTGTCCTCAGTGTACACGTAACAAGGGGATATTTGACACTTCCTGACATTTAACATGGAATGTTTGTCACCCTCCTTAGTTGACACATACCTTGGGGAAGTGAGACTTCTTTGTTTTCTTAACATGGAGAAATTTGATACTGTCCTTATTGGCACAAAATACAGAGAATTTTAGCACCCTACATGCACTTAGTTGACACTTATCATGGGGAAATCACACACCCTATTTTGGGGACACCTACCAGTAACATTGGACTTTTGACATCCAGTGTAGGGAACACGTACAATTGAGAAATAACAAACCCTACATGTACATTTTTAGTTGACAAATGACAAGGAGAATTAAGACACCCTACTTGTAGTTCACACTTTAACATGTATAAGTCAGACACCGTATTTACGTGTGCCTTTTACATCTTCATTTCTTTAAAAAGTTCAACACCCAATTTCATTGAGATATATCGTCGAGTGACAGACAAATTTTCCTTCAGTTTCACTCTGTGGTGTTGACATTTCTATGATTTTACTGGACCAATTTTTGACAGAAAACTATTTGTCCTAAGGGCTCCTGTCCTTTAAGGCCATGTCCGCACACCTTATTAGACATTCCAGATATCTTCAGGACATGCACGCATTTACATGTATAGCAAATTTCACTGGAACCATTTTCAACTTCTGTAGGTTCAGTGAATATATTAATTTCATGACAAAATTACACCTCATTTATACAAGTTATTATTTTATTGGGGATAAAATTGAATGTAAGCTTCATTTTATATAATTTTTAATTTAGAGGAAAACATTATCACATCATTTTTTACAGTTACATGTAAAGCTCATGTTGCTATCACAATCCTGCCAGAGATACACTTGAAAAATATGTTTCCTGATAATTCATCAGAGGAAATTGAGTTTATCATTATGAAATATCAAAGTCCTTATTCATAGAGTAGCATAAAAGTGGGACATATGGTCATCCCCTCAACACCCCACCCCCCAATCCATTTTCTCCACCAAGGTGTCCTGCACCCTCAAGGTTATTTTTCTCTCCTTACGTGTATGGCTTGTTTCTGTCCCCTTACATATATGGTTTGTTTCTATCCCCTTGCAGGTCTGTCAGCAACCTGCTGATGGTCGTGGGTTTCCCCCGGGCTCTGCCTGATTTCCTTCCACCATAAGGCACCAATCAAATAAATATCCCCTTACATATATGAATTGTTTCTGTCCCCTTACATGTATGGCTTGTTTCTGTCCCCTTACATGTATGGCTTGATTCTGTCCCCTTACATGTATGGCTTGTTTCTGCCCCTTACATATGTGACTTGTTTCTGTCCCCTTACATGTATGGCTTGTTTTTGTCCCCTTACATGTATGGCTTGTTTCTGTTCCCTTACATGTATGGTTTGTTTCTGCCCCTTACATATGTGGCTTGTTCCTGTCCCCTTACATGTATGGCTTGTTTCTATCCCTTACATGTATGGCTTGTTTCTGTCCCCTTACATGTATGACTTGTTTGTCAATTGCCATCATGCTTAAATATATGCCCTGTTACATGTTAGGGTTTCTTGGTCCATCTGCAGTCTTGTGTAAAGGTATGTATTAAAAGCCATGAGCATCTAGAAACTAATGCGCTAGTGTCAAGACCCTTGGTAAGTAGACAAACAAATTTACCTCAGGTGTGTCACATATGGATGCACTGATTATCAGGGGGATTTGCTCAAACCCAGCTCTCTCAGTCTACAACTTAGACTAGTTGTGCCCCATTATCGGGTAGCCTACAGGTGCATGTGAAGGGTGCAGTCATTTGGTTTGCTGAGCATGTGGCATTTGTATCCAGTGGACATCTATCTGGCTGTACGCCCATTTGTCTGTACATTTCTGTTTATGTGATAATCAAATTACTGTAGGATGGCTAACATTCAGTAAATGAGTTCATGTGAAGAATCCTTGAAATGCTGTTATTCGAAATGATTATTGGTCAACGTGCATGCCTTAGTATTCTTCCTTCTGCACATGCAGCCGCATATGTGATGCATCCAGAGTACATGCCTAGTGAAATGTTATGTATTACTATGCCAGCTCCATTAAAAGAAAAGACCTCTAAAATCGAAGTAGGCATCACTAAATAGACCACTTAAAACTATGCATGAATATGCTTCCACTTATGTTTTTTAGATTTTTGTGAAAAGAGTTAAAAGCGTTCAAATATTAGAATTCTAATTTGGGCTTTACCGACCATACTATTAGAGTCTAGGAACTCTGACGTCACAAGAATTTTTTCCAACTCTATTCCCGACACTGCATGTTGGAATAACTCTTTTTACCTATGGGTAAAAGAATACAGAAATTTCCCAAAAAATTGTTCCTTGTGGTGAATATCAGCAAAACAGGGTGTCCTCATGTCAGAGTTCCAAGATATCGGATCTATGGCCCATAAAGCCTACCATAGTTTTCAAATATGTAAATGCCTGTCAGTACTCTCACAAAATCTGAAAAGATAAATGCATGTATTTTTACACATAGTTTCCAAGTTTCTGTATGATGGACCTTACTTCATATTTTAGCTTTCTTTTACTTTGAGCTGAAGCACAGTGATTCATAGTTGATTGTGTGTGTTAAATTCTTTTTAAACAATTCTTTATTAATTGTTTGTATTATACAATATTTTAATGGTGCAAAGCACAAAATTACCCAGAGAGGAATCTCATTTTAATTGTATGCATGCTCAGGAGAGAAGGGTAGGGAAATAACGTTATCCTCGTGGTTTGCACTGGTTCATAGTAAACATTATAACACTGTAATGAAGGCCCACGACCTTCCGCACGTTGCAATGTCACATAAGTGAAATATTAAAAAGTGTAAACTCAAGGTTTCCTCCCACCATAATGCTGACCGCCATCGCATACGTGAAATATGCTTGAGTAGGGCGTAAAACACTGATCAAATAAATGCGTAAATACATATAAAGTGCGAACTAAAAAGCAATCAAACGGGTAAAAAATGAAAATCAAAGAACATATCTTAAACTTCATGCCATTTATTTTCATGTTATGTTGGGTGTTTTCTGTGTACAGAACGGTGCTAGTGCAACTAAATATAATGTTCGTTAACGCTACCATACAATCATTGTTCTGGTTACTGTGTCACAAAACTGAATTGGTGAATAATGTCGATTACTTTGAACTGTCTCAGTGGTATCTTTATACATTGACTTGGCCTTTTGAAAAGGTTACCATGAACGATTTTTGTGTCCAAATGGATTCTGAGAAGAAAATGTAGTACCATTAAAGACCTTGCAATGAAAAATGTTATTGTTTTATTACTTTTGACAGAGTGGAGGTGAGAAATTAAAGGTATAAGAGAGCATTGAAAAGTGATCTGCCGAGAATTCTATTTTAGAAGTCATTAATAAAAAATTGGTGATTGCTGGTTCTGAGCATGATTTTTTTATGTTTAACGGTGTTCAAAAGAATATTTCGCTTAAACGATGTCAGTTGGTGTCATGGTTGTAGGTAAATTATTTAACCACCGCAAGAATAGTAACCTCACAGCCGCAGCTTGGCTCTCAATCGTGGTGGAAAGGTGCTTGTGATAGATACTGTTTTCTTTTGTGATTGGTTTCGATACTGACCAAATCTAGGGGTTAATATTGCCATGTGTGCTAGAATACATCTTCAACTGTATAAGACAGTTTTATCTTGCTGGTTTGTCTCCAGCTTTGATACAGGAAGATAACATTACAGAAATAGTTTTCAGGTTGGTTCACAGTTTACATTTCACAATGCAAAAGGGACCAGTCATTATTTCATAAAGCCCACCTACATGTAAGAAATGAAATATTTTATAATGGATTTAATTCCATTTAAGATAAGATATTAAAAAAAGAGAGCACGGATACAGGCCTCGGTATTTCTGGCACAATATCAGGGCATTGTAGTTTGTCTGATGGTTCTGACCTATGTTTTAAATAAGTACAAGTAAACATACTTTATGTACTAGAAGAGAAATAAGGGGCACTTACGTTTCTGAGAATGAAGTTTTGCCTACGTCCGCCACATTTGTCAACAGACTCTATTCTTGAGCCTGATATTGAAAGCTTTAAATCTGACGACGTCAGCCTCATAGTGAATGTATTACTTAGCTCATCAATGGATACCCTGCAGAAGACGTTTTTATTCATTCATTTGTAGGAGAAGTTCCCTGAACAGCTGAACATTTGGGTATCGTCTCTAGTTCGTCTTCTACCTGTTGGCGTTTTCTGATGACGTCAGAGATTCTTATGGGTATCTACGATAAATCATACTACACTGAACATTAAGATCGCAAAAACTGTTAAAATGTGTTTTTTTAATTGAACATTCGTACGCAATTATTTCTTCATGAATCCATGTGTGGAATTTCATCGTTAGACCAAGTTTCAGATGACTGTATGAAAGAGTTACGACAAAAACCACTTAATATATAGCACATGACACACAAAAGTGTTTCACACCAAGCTGGTTGAAGAAGTAGGCCAAATGTAAAAACAGGATATCCATATCAAGTAACCAGGATGTTCTGTGCTTCGGGAGTAAGGGAACATGTACGTAGAAATAGAAAATATAAGACAAACTGCAGCCTTGCATATATGACATGCACGCCTGTACAATGATGGAGTCGATTTTCGTAGCTGTTCTATGGATTGTTGGAGTTGTCCCAACAGTTTCTCAATTACCGGCCAACGCCAACGATTACTTCTTACTCAAACTTCATGGGGAACTTGTTGTCATGAACTTCCACTTTCGTCAAATGGAACGAAAATTTAACGACAGTAAAGCTAAGGTTGATTTCCTGGAAGCAGAAGTACGGCGTTTGAAAATGGGGAATGGGGGAAATCCGAAAATGGCCGGCGGCGTCTGTGCATTGTGCAAAACCCAGCTAGAAAATTTAGAGGCTGGACTCCTCGTGGAGAAGTGGAGGTCTTCTCAAGCAGACGAGGCACTGGAAAACTTCAAAGATCGCCTTGGAACGCTGGTCCAAGCTGTGGAATCCACCGAAGATCTTCTTCAGGCGGTGACTCAACTGGAAGAAATGGTTGAATTCACCCAATATATAGCTGAAAATTGCACTGAACGTATAAAGGAGATTGAACATAGGGAACAAACTCGTAAGTATTAAAGCTCATGCTGATTAAACGTGTAAATATGCATATCAGCTTACATGACGCATTAGCCAGGACAATCTCTCGTTTAAGTCTACAAAATGGCGATTGGTTAATAATGTTTCTCACTACAAAAATGTCGTTACAAAGTATTATTGGAACACCGCAGGCAATTTAAAACACAACTGTCTTCCACACACCAAACGCTATCGTTCTCAAGAATAGTTCACTAATACAACGGTGGCCAGTATTATGGAGAGAGAAAACCGGAGAGAGCCTGGGGGAAACACACGGCCTACACCAGGTTGTTGGTAGACCTTCAAACACTACAGTGTTGCGGTATAGAAAAACACGGTGACTACTCACTGCGTGTTGTCGACATCGTATTTGTTTTTACAATTCCGACTGGCTGCTGTCAAGAACCGCACAGTTCATGAGTGTACAGCTCTCACTTCTACGGAAGCCGGTTCAAGCCATCATCACATCATCGTTCTATCGTTCCATCGCCCGACTATGGAACGAAGTGACAGCAAGATAAACGAACGAACAAAGCTATGACACGATACCGCGAAACGACAAATGGTTGTCACCAATCCCTCTTTGGTTTTCTCCTGTACTCTAGCTACAAGTCTTCGATTTCATGAAAAGTGAATGTAGGCAATTGCTCTTCGGTTCTCTCTTGATCTTTTGCTACATGTCCTGCATGTTACGGAAAGTCAATGTAGAGAGTCCTTTAAGGTTTTCTTTTGTTCCTTTGCTACAGGCCTACATTTTGAAGGGCAGTGAAGTCAAATGCTCAATTTCAACGGTAAATGATTCTTGAGAAGAATACATTCGCATACATTTTCGGACAGGCAAACTGAAACTCGCAATGAGAAGTTTATGAAATAATCACGTATCAGAGTTGTTGACAGCATGGTGAACCGTTCGGACGGGTGTACACGATGGTGTGGAGGAACCAGTGTTGAAACATGCGTTTGGACGGGCGGGTGTCAACGGAGAAAGTTTGGACGGACGTAAGTGAACGGATGGGCGTAGGCGGATAGGTGGTAATTCACGGATGCGTGCGGACGACGGTGTGGTCGGATGAGTGTTGATGGATAAGTTTGAAAAAAGATGTAAGGACGTGTCTGAAACAGTCTTGATTTACAAGTTTCACATTTTAAAGACGTGAAGCAATATTCAGGGCTGACATTTTCAGTTAAGTACTTCTTTGCAGGTTGGTACGTCCGTGGAGGTCGTGTGAATACAGACGACACTGTTTCCCGTGCTGACTGTTCACCGGGAACTGTGGTGGAATGTACGTGTAGCCATGAATCGGAAACATGTGACGGTGTCGAAGTTGACGGACGGAGCTGTTATGCTGCGAAAAGTGGCTATCGGCCTGGCCCTTCTGAAATATGGGTAAATGTCAAATAAATAAGTTACATTAAGTGTGCATCAGGTACCATGCAATGTGATAGTTTGTCGTAATAAACAGAGAACAAGGACACAAAGCTAGTGACTCCACTCTACTTCAGCGGTTACCGACAGTCAACATTCGTGACTGCACACTACTTCAATGGCGACTGTTCATTACGACAAAGCTCGTGCACCATTCTACTTCAATGGTTACCGACTGTTCATTAAGGCAAAATTCGTGACTGCACACTACTTTGATGGTACAGACTGTTCATTACTACACAGCTGGTGACCTCACGTTACTTCAAAGGATATCGACTGTTCATTACGACAATATTCGGGACTGCACACTACTTGAAAGGCTACCTACTGTTCATTACGACAAAGCTGGTAGCTGCACACTACTTCAAAGCTGGTGACTGTATACTACTTCAAAAGGTACCGACTGTTCACTGCGGCAAAGCTGGTGACTGTATACTACTTCAAAAGGTACCGACTGTTCATTGCGGCAAAGCTGGTGACTGCACTCCACATCAATGCCTGTCCCCTTTGGATCACTCAGATGACATTGTTAAGTAGTATGGTTCTTATCTCTGCACGGTAGCTATGTGACCTTATAAGGCCTACTGCGTGATACGGAGATCTCTGACAATACGGAGCGCCTGCTGCGAGGAACTGCGCAGTTTGAACTCGTACAAAACTCATTGCGACGTCATAATTGCTAAAACTTGAAACCAACGGCATGCAGGATATTGGGCGGAGTTCAGCATGTTTTGACTGTCAACTTTATTGTAATCTTTGAAATTGGTTGCATGTTTTAGTGTAATATAACCTCATTAAATGAATCTTTTTCTATCTGTTGTGGTCTATAATGGTATCACTGCTGTATTTTAGTGTTGAATGTTAGGAAATTCTTTTATTAAAAAAATGTACAGTAAGTGGGAAGGTCTGTCAGCAACCTGCGGATGTTCGTGGGTTTCCCCGGGATTTGCTTGGTTTCCTCCTACCATAATGCTGGCCGCCGTCGTATAAGTGAAATATTCTTGAGTACGGCGTAAAACACCAATCAAATAAATAAATAAATAAATGTAGTCTATTCGCGACGAAGAATATTGCAAGGCAATATTCAGCGTGTAGATGTTAAAATATCTTGGGATAACTTTAATGTCCATGCAATATAAACATGTATCCATGCACGTGTGAATGTCTAGCTATAAATTCTATTCATTTGACTTAGTTTTTGGAGATGTGGAGCAACTTACAGAATACCCTAACAACATGGCCGTAAATCTCAGAGGTGAAACACAGATGAGACATCATAGAGAAACTTTCCTATGTATCTTCCATAAGGGCAGAGCTTATGAGTTATTCACATCTAAAGAGGACTGCACCTATATGCATGAGTAATTGTCATTGAAGGGGAAGGGGATAGTGCAACGACTGGTTGACCCGTATCAGTATAATGGCTCGGGCGGGGCGACTTACTCGCCTTCGGTAAGTTGTCTCAGTGAAGCAGCACTAGATAAAAGAGCGGTGGAAATCCGTCCTGCAACAGGGAGGTACTTTACATAAACCCTAAGGATTCCTTCATCGTCATAAGACTGAAAAATAATTGAGCACGACGTTAAACCTCAGGCACTCACTCACTCAATCACTCACTCACTTGAACCTTTCTACAGATGGCTGAGAAATATCGGGAACAGGATTAATAGGGGACAAGGCGTCTCAACGCATTTCACAGCTATAGCATTTATTCTTTTCGTGAAAAGTTATTCTACAAAATGTCAATATTCATGAAGCACATGCGCAGAAATATTTATTAGTTTACGACCTATTTTGATACTTTGTTGTTGTCCGATTATCTTCTCCAGGGCTTGAAGACCATTTGATGCCGTGGTTACTGAAGTTGAAATAAACATACCCCCGGTAAATTAAAATACTAATTATGAATGTATGAAATCTTAAATGGTATTCTTGCATTCTGCCACCCGTTCAGGCCAGGGCGGTGTGTGAAGAAGATGAACGCTATCAAGTGGTGAGTTCACCGGTTGATGGTTATAACGGGAACCCATTGGCTAAATGCCCTCCAGGTACCCAGGTGACCAGGTGCTGGCTTCGTAACAGGTGAGTCGCTACATAACAATATTTACATGCATATGTTTGACATAAAAACAGAGAAACTGGTTGCTAAAGAAAACTGGTTTTCTTCTATATATAATGGAGGCCATAATTAATGCCTAAACAGTAGTATCTTAAATCCCCTCAAGCACGATGACCTTAGCAGAATTAGGTACCAAAATGCAGAGATTTTAAATGTAATTTATTAGACGCCAGTGCATAGAATGACTGAACATGCATCATTGCCATCACATTTAATGAACAGTTACATAAACAAGAGAAAAGACCAAGTCTCAGGGACTATTGGCCCATAAGCAGAATCCTGGTCCATGCAGGTATACAATACACACGACAAGAGCACTGAGTGTGGATCTAAACAGCAAGTGTGATAGTTGGTAAATGGTCACACACAACCGATGGAATCCGGCTTGTTGTCAGTTTATCTCATTTATACAATTTTATTCTAACTATCCGTATAATTGCTTAGGGACATGGCCCTAGGACAATGATTTATAGGGAATAAGGTCAAAATAGCAACGGACATGCCCCTAGGACAATGGTTTATGGGGAATAAGGTCAAAGTAGCAATGGACATGCGCCTAGCACAACGGTTTATGCAGAATAAGGTAAAAAGTGCGTTAGACGCCGTCCCACTACCGTACCCTATTTCTTCTGCTGGTTGGGTCAGTTACAGGGACAGCACTAGTGTTTGTGTTGTTGCTTTTTGTATGTATGAATGTATGTAGCTTCACTTTTCAAACTACATGATGCTTTATCTTGTTATATATATATAGATGTATTTTTTGATTGAACTGAACTATAAATTGTTTTCTCTGTGAAGGGAAGAGCAGTTGCATTGTAAATTGACCGCGCTACCATCCACAAATAAAGATATGATTATACCAGTTCTTATTTAAACAGGAGCCAAACACTCAGCACTGACACAACCTAATAACTGAAGACTAATTTACTCTTACAGTGCTAAGTACATGTGAACCATCAAGCCACAAGCGGACTTAAAACTCTCGACCAAACACCAAACAACAATACCCTGCTCTCCGGAAACTAGACTCACTGACTTCGATGTTGTTTGATCTCTGGATTAATACAGACTTTGAACATTAATGTTTCTATGACTGTTAAATTATTTGAATGTAATGTTTATTTCACATTCTTTTGGTTTTGGCTCTGCTATAGGTGGATGCACGAGAAGTACATTCGTACAATTAAAGATGTTTCCAACAATACTTGCAAACCAGAGCCCGGATGTGAGGTTAGGAAAAGGTGCAGGATTCAAGCATTGTGTAAGATGAACTGAAGGCGTGTGCTGTGGTACCACTGGCTGATTCTTCTGCCAGAGGTGGTTGGTCAAAAAAGAACTAAAGAACCTAGGGTGGCTTCCACGGCCTTTGTCACTTGTTATAGTCTGAAGACGGCCTAGGATGGCCTCCACGGCCTTTGTCAATTGTCATTGTCTGAAGACGGCCTAGGGTGGCCTTGGATGTATAGCTTCTACAGCCTCGGTCGCTTGAATTACAGTTCCAAGGCGATTCCACAGTGTCTTCCAGATCAGAAACTGTCTGCAGATGTGGACGACTTCCAAAGTTTGTGCCAACTGCGACACCGTCTGAAAACAATCTGTAATGCCTGTCCAGTTTTGTTACCTCTCTTACAACGTTCCGACGGCGTTGACGCCTTGAATAGACGCCGACTTTTCCACCACGAGTCCAACCTCCAGTTTTGCCCCCTAGGTTGTACAGAATAGGCAGACGCCTTCTGTTGTCAAATTCTGGATTTAACTGGTGATAAGTGCGCCCACTGAACGTAAAAACTCACGCGTGAGCCTTTTTCTAAGCCAAGACGTTTGCTTTCCCTGACTGGAACAGCCTGTACATACACGTTTCAACTGAATTTAGACGAATGAATGCCTCACACAGACCCATCCCTGTGTCGCGTTCGAAATGGCTGCAGATATCTGCAAAGTCGCCTTCAACAACCATCTCTGTTCATGCTACAGTGTATGTGTCTATGTGGTTTAGGAAACGCCTGAACATGTTCCGTGCCATCCTGGCCAACCAAAGAGGTTCCACAGTGACAATATTGCTTTTCCTAATTTCTTTGATCTACTATTTTGTGAGACGAATGAATCGATGGTGGAAAATAAAATGTAGGAGCAGCTAGAGTTTAGAATTCGTCACAATAGGGTTTGGAACATGTACGAAAAGAGATGAGTTTAGGGGGATGGTGACTGGGGGAGACTACCTCACTCATTTCTCTACAAGGTAGAATGATGTCCACATTAAGTAATGAGAATAAAGACAATCCATTTCTTTTCCGCTTTATGTGAAACTGTTATGACATATGGACGAAAAGACCAAAGCTGTACAAGTGTCAAATTATTTATACACATTATTATTGCTATGATATGTTGCTGAATCCTAAATGACTGAAGAACTACCGTCACTTTACCATTCATGTGTAATAAATCATTTATAAACTAGGTATTGCTGTAGAAATAAATTCCCGAATGGGACGGATTAACAAGATTATTAAAGACATGGACGGCAATTATTTTGTACATTTTGTACAGGAAGCTTTCAAACCTAACTGTCTTTATCATCAGAGTGGCAGATGTTTTAGTGAAGGGGTGTTGGCATTGTATGTAACCACCAGCTGCAACAGTTGCAGCATTCCCCTCTTCACATCACATGCGGGATAAATCCCCCGTTCACAAATGAGGCCGCATGACTATCCATCTTGTTAGTTTGGCTGCACCTTGAAGTCAGTTGGGTTTGCCAAGCTCCTAGCAGAAGGCGGGGATTTCTCCTGACAATGCCTGCTTTCCCTCACTGACAAACCTGACAGCTGTCGTACAAGTGAAATGTTATTATTGTTATACGCCAAACTGTTACAACAAACATGTCTTCTGTTATACGCCAAACCAAACAAACTGTTACAACAAACATGTCTTCTGTTAACCCTACAATAAGCCCTGTTCTCATCTATCACCAAAGGCTCCCTGGTTATGGAATCTTGTCGTCATCTATACATTAGTTTTAGCCTTCATTTTGGTTTATTACCTCAACCTGGACAGCTGATATTAGGGATAAATGGTCAGAGCGAAAGCGTGTAGATCCGCTCAGGCAATAAGCCCACCTCTCTCGCACAGCAACCATACTCCGTATTAGGCTCTTGACCAAACCCAATCCACTCAAGATAAATATTTCAGTTGTCAATCAAAGAAAAAATAAGCCAGAATACTTGCAACAGAGAATGTCTTTCTTGCAAGCAAATTATTATATCTTATTATACATGCACTTGTAGCAGTAGAGTTATACATGTACAAGCCAATCCACGTCTCATAAAGATGAAAACGCTGGTGTCAGGCGCTGACCTTGAGCCGCTAAATCCCTGCTGTTATTCGTACGTGTAATTCTCTATGCTGATGAATTAAGGTGCAAACACTCTTTATTTCATATCAGGGCCCGATTTCACGAAGCACCCTTAACGTTGCGTTCTCTTAAGTACCACCTCAACAAGTACTGTAGCCATTACGTCGTCGTGGTAGTTGCGAGCTTGTAACATGAAAAGAACTTCGTGAAACTGGGCCCAGCATTACAAACTCTTCTCCAAACACATGTATAACCAGAAGTACTGCCACGACAGCAGCACAGCTTACTTTGCAAAGCATAACACCAGCTGAAATGTATACAAATTTACATTTTATTGGGTTACACACAGTTTATACAATTGTTTTTCACACAAGCCATTTCAAATAACCAGACTGATGTGGTCTTTTTACTGATGTTAATGACCTTGTTGAGATCTGCTTCTGTATTAAATCATAAGGTTCTGTACACTAGAAAATCATTTATAACAATACTGTCACAAAAGAGGCTTAGATCATTTAATTATAAGGTTAAAACATGACAGTAACTTCATTCATCAATAGTTTGCCATTGTATTGTATTTATTTATTTATTTGATTGGTGTGTTACGCCGTACTCAAGAATATTTCACTTATACGACGGCGGGCAGCATTATGGTGGGAGGAAACCGAGCACAGCCCGGGGGAAAACCACAACCATCCACAGGTTGCTGACAGACCTTCCTACTTACGACCAGAGAGGAAGCCAGCTGGTCTTGAACTCACAGCGACCACATTGGTGAGAGGCTCCTGGGTCATTACGCTGCGCTAGAGCGCTAACCGACTGAGCCCTGGAGGCCCCCACCATTGTACTGTAAAAAAAATCTGTTACTCTTAAAGTCATTACAAACTAAGTCAGACATTTGCACCACACCACAGACCGGTTTGTCTCCAGCCCTACATGTACTTCAGTAGTGAACATTTAATATATGTAATATACACGTCAAACCTTCAAGCGATTGTTCTGTACAATGCTCTCTATACTTGTTAGGGTGTATTGATTTGATCTTGTATCTCACAGTAAACTGCACTCCATGCTCAAGCCTTCACCTATGCTCATCCATGGGAGAGTTTAACTGAACTCAATTAACAAAATCTATTCACTCTCAATAATATTTAGTGTTAATGAGAGATACATCCACTAAACATGCTTATGGGTAAAGATAACTCACCCTCAAAAAACTAAGCTTATTTTTGACAAAAGTACCGGTATTACTAACCTGAGCACAGGTGTACAATGTACCATATGTTGTGAAGGTCAGTACTGTGGCCACCTCTAGGGGACTACTATAAAGCTTGAGATCACTGTTACGCTTATGATATTCAGTGAAACATTTCAGATCACACTGCCAGCATGGATCCTTGATACCAGATCATGATGGCCAGATTGCATGAAGTTGCATGGTCTGACACTGAGAAGCAAAAAAACAAGTACCTCTGAGATTTGAACGGTTACCTATGAAAAGGCAAACTGTTTACAGGCCATGGAACCAGAAGAGTTGATACACTGCAGAGAAGTGCAGATTGACTGGACAACCATGCAACATGTACACCATACACCAGAGAGACATGTGCCCTTACTGAGTAATCATGCTACTGGTACACCAGTCTGTAAAGTTTAATGTTCTTGTTACAGTCAATGCACCACAACAGGGGTCTCATCTCCTGTAACGATATCGTTTGAAGTGGAACCAAAGTTGAAATATGTTGTTCTGGAACTGGCAGCGAAATCCTCGCTTGTATGAATACTCCCATTCTCTGTTGACGATTTTGAAAGCAATGTCCTGAAAGTAAAAAGTAAAAAATCCAGCTGACTGTGCATGTATTCTTCAGCAAACCAAGCAGCAAATATTGAAGTCGATCAGATAAATGGTGGCAGAAGTAATGGTTAAATGGCTATAATGGTTATAAATGGTTGCAGAAATGTTAAAGTTAATGATATAAATGGTTGAAGAAGTGTTGAAGTCCACCATATAAACAGTTGCAGAAGTGTTAAAGTTGATCACCTTAATGGTTGCAGGAGTGTTAAAGTTGACCATATAAACGGCTTCAGAAGTATTAAAGTTGACAATATAAATGGCTGCAGAAGTGTTAAAGTTGATCATGCAAACAGTTGCAAAAATGTTTAACGTGATGATATAACTGGTTGCAGATGTGTTTAAGTTGATCATATAAATGGTTGCAGAAGTGTTATAGTTGATCAGGGAAAAGGTTGCAAGTCAAAGGACAAACACACATAATTCTGATGACTTCCCATGCCAAAAAGGTAGATTACAGAAGATTACACTCTGAAGTAAAGTGACACGCTGAAGTTTGAGGCGCTTGAAGAATTTGTCAACAGCACCAGAATACACTCGAAAATTCTTCATAACACATGTGTACATTTACATAAAAAGGCTGAACAAATGCTGGCAAGATCATGTACACCTGAACTGACTTTACAATTCTGATTTATTTGTGGTCTGTTTTTCAAAAGTGTGCTGAGACTTAAGCCTAGTACATGTACAACTTAAGCTTCACTTTCTTGTATTTAGATGAGACAGGTAGCCTACATGTACCGTAATCTAAAACACTTCTGAACAATGCAGTAATGACTCATAAAAGTACAGCATTATATTCAATTTACCTCATATGGTGGACCAGCACTGAACAGAAGAGTTGAAAAATCCTTGTTGTCTTCCATGGGTGTCTGAGAACAGAGATAAAGAGCTAGACAGATGAGATTAACCTAATTTAGTGTCAGGGTACATGAATGATCCAGTGACACCAGGTCTCCGAGGCGTCTTCTATCTCGATCATCTTATACAAATCTCCACCATTTCATGCAAATCTCAATCTGTCCATATACAAGTACACCTCTACTATTTTAAGTCTCAAACCTTTCCTACATCTCGCAACCCTTTCCTACACCTTGAAGCCCTTTTATACACATGACAACACTTTTACACATGTCTCAACAAGGTCTTCTCCTTGGGCTTTTGTTAGTGAGAATACGAAAATCGCACGAACAAAATTTTTGAAATATTATATATTTTTTTTCAACCAATTTTTTTCATCAAAGATGTTCTGACATTCCACCAGGATTTATTCCTACAGTCCCAGTACCCTGATCAACAGTCCAGGTATCCTGATCAACATGCTGAGACCATGTGAGCTGAAACTTACCAGTGTGTAGCTTGGTGTCTTATGCTTGTCTATCAAGTCAGGATAAAATATCTGCAAGACAAAATAATTCATGCTCAATTTCTAAATTAAGCTCTTCATGACATGTTTGCATTCTGTGAAACAAAAGACATACAGAACATTGAGAGAAAATCGATGCCTCGGCCAGTACATTATTACATATGTCACAACACACATCTTCAAAGATGTATACTAGATATACATATGTGCACATGTTCAGAGGTACATGTGCACCCACATCTCACTGAATTATTCAACAACTTTCAAAGTCTAAATTAGAAACAACTGTTCTATTGAAAACAATTCCGGGCTGAACCTAGTACACGGATGTAATTATTGTGTGCTCTTAGTTTTGATCATTAATGAGTATTGGTAACATTGAATTTTTATACAGCACCAAAAAAAAAAAGAAAAAAAACTGAATTGGTAGCAAGACTGGTCTCCTTACAAGACTACAAAGATACAGCTCAATACATGCCACACTTTTTGAGATACCACCCCTAACATTTACCTTAAAGGCAAAGACCTGTAAAAATCGAAGAAGGCATCACTAAACAGACCACTTAAAACTATACATCAATATGCTTTCCATATTTTTTACATTTTTGAAAAAAAGGCACTCAAACATTGAAAGCTAAGGTGGGCTTTATGGACCATACTATCAGTGGTTAGGAACTTTTATGTCACATGAAGTTTTCCCAACTCTAATCACAATTCTGAATGTTGGAATGACTCATTTTACCCATGGGTAAAAGCTTAATGAAATAATGTTCTCAAAAATTCCTTCCTTCTGGTGATCATCAGGAAAAAAAGGTGATGTGACGTCAGAGTTCCTAGATACCATCAGCATGGCGCTTATAGCCCACCACAGTATTCAAATATTTGAATGCCTTTCAACACTCTTTACAAAAATCTGAAAAACTAAATGAAAGTATTTTTATGCACAGTTTTCAGTTGCCTGTATGGAGAGCCTTACTTCATATTTTAGCTTTCTTTTACTTGAACAAATGATTGTAATATGCTAAAGTCGCTACGGTAGTTAAAATGCACACAGCCATCAAAGTGGAACATCCCATAGGTGTTACTGTCCTTTACATGTATGTGTGACCTGGGCCCAATAGAGGCAGTACCTTTTGAGATACTTCCCCTAGCATTTACTTTAACATTGATTCTCCCATCCCATACTCACATTGAACTTGTAGCCCTGGACTATTTTAGGGGGGGGATTATCAATGTCGTAGTGAGTCTGATTGTACTTATTCCACTCAAAACCCTGAAATAAAAGAACAAACAATGTTTTATTTATTTGCTTGATTGTTGTTTAACACAAAGAATATCAGACGAGAGGCTACTTCTTATGACATGAGCACCATACATGTCTACATTTGCATGTACATATAGACAAGTCAGGAAGAGGACTATTCTCACAAAAACTAAAATTCAAATATTTGAAGGGATTGCACTTAGCTAATTCTGTTATAAATCATGAAACCACACTAAACAAAACCCTTCAAATATGAACCATGATCTAATAATGTACATGCAGGTTAAAGGTCATTTATGGTAGTCTGGAGAAAGCAGCTGCAGTGAATCCATATACGATACTTCACTGAAATATGGAAATATGGAATATAATGTCATTCGGCAAAATATAAACTCAGACTTAAGAAAGTAGGTCAAAGGTCAGAGGACTGATGACAATGTAATTGTGAAAGAGATTCTATGCATGAATATGACTCAATAATTTTAAATATAAATATGTAGTGTTACAAGTGTTCTAGGATAAATACTGAAGACAGCACAACAGGGTTTATATGATTTGTACTTACATTGTGCGCCAAGCCTAAAAGGTCAGGTTTTTCCCTCTTGTACTTTACGGTGTGGTTAAAGTCTCAATGTCTGAGTTTTTTTTACTTGCAGTGTGGAAGTTTAAACATCAGGGTTTTCTATTCAGTACTTTACAGTGTGGACTAAGTCTAAACGTTTATAAAAGGTTTCTCTTCTGTACTTTGTGTGGACTAAGCTTAACTGTTAAGGATTTTTCTGCTGTACTTACACTTGATTAAGTCTAAATGTTAGGATTTCTTTCTTCTGCACTCAAAGTGTAAACTATTGAAGTGTAAATGTCAGGCCTATCTTAAACACTTACAGCGTGGTCTAACACTGTTAGGATTTTCTGTACTTACAGTGAGGACTCAGTCTATATGTTAGGGTTCTCTGTATTTACAGTGAGGACGCAGTCTAAATGTTAGGGTTCTCTGTATTTACAATGATGGTCTAAATGGTAGGGTTTTCTGTACTTACAGTGAGGACTAAACCTAAATGTTAGTGTTCTCTGTACTTTCAGTGATGACTAAGCCTAAATGGTAGGGTTTTCTGTACTTACAGTGAGGACTAAACATAAATGTTAGTGTTCTCTGTACTTTCAGTGATGACTAAGCCCAAATGGTAGGGTTTTCTGTACTTAGAGTGACCACTAAGCCTAAATGTTAGTGTTCTCTGTACCTACAGTGATGACTAAGCCTAAATGTTAGGATTTTCTGTACTTACAGTGAGGACTAACCCTAAATGGTAGGGTTCTCTGTATTTACAATGACGGCTTAAATGGTCTAAATGGTAGGGTTTTCTGTACTTACAGTGAGGACTAAACATAAATGTTAGTGTTCTCTGCACCTACAGTGAGGACTAAGCCTAAATGTTAGGGCTCTCTGTACTTAGTGAGGACTTAGCCTAAATGGTAGGGTTTTATGTACTTAGAGTGACCACTAAGCCTAAATGTTAGTGTTCTCTGTACTTACAGTGAGGACTAACCCTAAATGTTAGGGTTCTCTGTACTTACAGTGAGGACTAAGCCTAAATGTTAGTGTTCTCTGTACTTACAGTGAGGACTAAGCCTAAATGGTAGGGTTCTCTGTACTTAGAGTGACCACTAAGCCTAAATGTTAGTGTTCTCTGTACCTACAGTGAGGACTAAGCCCAAATGTTAGGGCTCTCTGTACTTAGTGACGACTTAGCCTAAATGGTAGGGTTTTCTCTACTTACAGTGAGGACTAACCCTAAACGGTAGGGTTCTCTGTATTTACAATGACGACTTAAATGGTCTAAATGGTAGGGTTCTCTGTACTTAGAGTGACCACTAAGCCTAAATGTTAATGTTCTCTGTACCTACAGTGAGGACTAAGCCTAAATGTTAGTGTTCTCTGTACCTACAGTGAGGACTAAGCCTAAATGTTAGTGTTCTCTGTACTTACAGTGAGGACTAAGCCTAAATGTTAGTGATCTCTGTACTTTCAGTGATGACTAAGCCTAAATGTTAGTGTTCTCTGTACATACAGTGAAGACTAAGCCTAAATGTTAGTGTTCTCTGTACTCTCAGTGATGACTAAGCCTAAATGTTAGTGTTCTCTGTACTTACAGTGAGGACTAAGCCTAAATGGTAGGGTTCTCTGTACTTAGAGTGACCACTAAGCCTAAATGTTAGTGTTCTCTGTACCTACAGTGAGGACTAAGCCTAAATGTTAGTGTTCTCTGTACTTTCAGTGATGACTAAGCCTAAATGTTAGTGTTCTCTGTACATACAGTGAGGACTAAGCCTAAATGTTAGTGTTCTCTGTACTCTCAGTGATGACTAAGCCTAAATGTTAGTGTTCTCTGTACTTACAGTGAGGACTAAGCCTAAATGTTAGTGTTCTCTGTACTTACAGTGAGGACTAAGCCTAAATGGTAGGGTTCTCTGTACTTAGAGTGAGGACTAAGCCTAAATGTTAGTGTTCTCTGTACCTACAGTGAGGACTAAGCCTAAATGTTAGTGTTCTCTGTACTTTCAGTGATGACTAAGCCTAAATGTTAGGGTTCTCTGTACTTAGAGTGACCACTAAGCCTAAATGTTAGTGTTCTCTGTACATACAGTGAGGACTAAGCCTAAATGTTAGTGTTCTCTGTACTTACAGTGAGGACTAAGCCTAAATGTTAGTGTTCTCTGTACTTTCAGTGATGACTAAGCCTAAATGTTAGGGTTCTCTGTACTTAGAGTGACCACTAACCCTAAATGTTAGGGTTTTCTCTACTTACAGTGAGGACTAAGCCCAAATGTTAGGGTTCTCTGTACTTAGTGACGACTTAGCCTAAATAGTAGGGTTTTCTGTAGAGAGAGGACTAAACCTAAATGTTAGTGTTCTCTGTACTTTCAGTGATGACTAAGCCCAAATGGTAGGGTTATCTGTACTTACCATGAGGACTAAGCCTAAATGGTAGGGTTCTCTGTATTTACAATGACGGCTTAAATGGTCTAAATGGTAGGGTTTTCTGTACTTAGAGTGACCACTAAGCCTAAATGTTAGTGTTCTCTGTACTTACAGTGAAGACTAAGCCTAAATGTTCGGGGTTTTTTCTGTACATACATGTACATGAGAAAGAAGTTGACTGTTCTGATGTGGGGAATGGGTGTAAGGAAACCTCCAACTTCTACAGTTGTATTCCAACTGCAGATTTGAACTTTCGTTCTCGTCAGGGATGTATTCCAACTGCAGTTTGAAATCACAGATGTAGTAATTTGAGTAGGTTTCCTTTGTTTTTTCTTATACATGTATATATATATAAATATATGTAGATTTATATATATATGCATATACATGTATAACGTGGAGGAAGTCAAATTGTTACATGAAGATTTTGTTTTTGTACATGCAGTGTGAGCAAAGCCTAAATGTGAGGACTTGTTCTGCAACAAGTCCTCAACAACGTGCACTACGCCACAACGTGCACTACACCTAAATGTTCGATTTTTGTCTGTACTTACAGTGTGAACCCTGTTGAAGAATCGAGGTTTTCTGGGCCTGTATTTGTCAGACCAGAGGAAGGCCTGCTGCTCTATTGGCACCTCCACACTGAACTGGGCTTCCTCATCATTCATACCTTCTCTGGCTTTCTTGATGAACTCACTCTCCTGGTCCATCTATAGACAAACAAAACATTCCCGCTTTATTCTCCATGTGTTACATGCTGTACTACAAATGCAATATAGTATTACATACTGTGAAAGATGATCAAACTGGAAAAAGAATTTGTACAAATGATAAGCGATAAATACAGGAGATGCAAGGTTAAACATGTGCACAAATGGTATTGCCAGACAAATGCCACATTCACACAACTCAATAAATTAGCTTTCAAATTTATTTTCACAAGTCGTATTACAAGCATTATAATCCAGACATAAATCTGAAAAAATTTACAACAAATACATAGATTTATTTATTTATTTGATCAGTGTTTTACGCTGTATTCAAGAATATTTCACTTATACAATGGCAGCCTGCATTATGATGGGAAGAAAGAGAAGATTACCAAAATGAAAGTCTTTGGGTCTTGTGAAGTGCTCATTACATGATGAGTAACAAAATGTCCATTCCTTTGTCATCTTCACATCTCATCTGTATTACATTCATTCACTTGTCACTTGGACTGACCCCTCCTAACCTACCCCGGCTTGTCACATGGACTGACCCCTCCTAACCTACCCAAACTTGTCACATGGACTGACCTATCCTAACCTACCCCAACTTGTCACATGGACTGACTCCTAGCCTACCCTGACTTGTCACATGGACTGACCCCTCCTAACCAACCCGGAATGTCCAACAGACTGACCCGCCTAACCTACCCCGACTTGTCGCAGACCTCTCCTAACCTACTCCAACTTATGGGGACTAACCTACCTTCACTCGTCCAGTGGTCTGGACTTGTTCTCTGGCAAATGCCAGCTTCTTCAGGTCATCTTCTGTCTCATAGATGACTGTGTCATAGTCCAAGTCCTCTGGGCGGATCAGCTTAGGGGAGTACTTGCCAGCCTCGTACTCATCCACACTCTGATCTAGCAGGTCCTCCTCCGTCAGTACACTCTCCACCCTAGACAAGACAATGAATGGTTAGGGTTTATCACTATACTGCCAGTATTTTAGCTGCACTGTACAGAGAATATGCCAGAACCAGAAATTGGCCTTCCATACGCTAACATCTATAGCTATCTTTTGTGACATTTAACAGTCGACAGTTATGCTATACTGGCATCAGACTGACCAGTCCTGACCTCTTCCGCTATTAAAGATATCAGTATCAAACAGAAAAAAAAGATGAAGTTGATCATCTTTTCAAAGCCAACAAGTGGCCTCTGGCCTTAGCTCTGTTTACGTGCAAACACTGTATGCGCTTGTTAAAACTTTCTTCTAAGAGCGAGTGCTTTTAGGAAGGATTTTTACACACACAAAGATTCATGTAAGTTATGGTAAGAAAGACTGCTTACTCTTGTGTGGGGTTCTCTTTGCTGTTGCCAGGTTCGGGGTCTGAGGCATCGTTACTGTTTCCTGGTTCGGCCTCAGGGCTCTGGCTGCTTCCTCCAGGTCTGAGGTCTGCCTCTTTGGCAGGTGCCTGTTTCTGAATCCCCCCTGGGGACTGGGACCTTTCAGATACACTACCCTCTTGCACAATAGGGAACAGCGGGTTTGACTCAATGCCTTGCTGCAAGTATCCATAAGGGTAATGCAGATATATGCAAAGTGCTAATGGAAAAACCATCATACATAAACGAATGCACATGTCATCACTTCTAGGTGTACATTAGCATGACATTTTGACATCTGTTCTAAAACATAATAAACTGATTCATTTTCTTTTTAGCAGTTTTTACTTATAAATAAATATATCAATGACTAGATTCAGAGATTATCTGCCTGTACATGTCAGTCAACCTATCTTCCAGATAATGAGCCCGGTAAGGCCATGGCTACTGCAGTGTAAGTGTTAGTCCATACACCTACATGTATATTTGTTACTACTAAATTAATCAGCTGATTGTGTCTTAATATTGTACACAAGACTACAGAGGGCAGAATAAAGGCATTACAAATGTATTATTTTACTCAGAACTCATCTTCAAAATATTAAAAATACACCAGTATAAATGTGTTGATTAAATTGTGCTTAAAATAGCTAAAACAAATGCTGGGTTAATCTAAGAAAATCCAAATAATGTTAAAGTAGGTTATGGTTTCTGGAGAGTTCACCTCCTGCTTAAGTTTGAAGAGCTTCTGCCTGAGGACTTCCTGGTGTCTTTCTCGTAGCCTAGTCTTGGCCATGTGGGCTTTAAGCTGCTGAAGAAGAGATTCCCAATACCCAATGTCCACACCCTCTCCACCACGCAGCTTCTTGTGGATCTGCTCCTCCAACAACAGAAGCTGATTGGTCGTCTTCCCTTTGAACACGTTAGACACCTCACTGGTCACAGCCTGGTTAATGCCTTCCCTGCGATCCCCTACATGATCTGTAGGAAAATTACAAGGAAGGTTATTCGTTGCAACAATGTCAGCATAGAGACAGACGTTCAGATAGAAATACTTGTCATCTCAATAAGTGCAAGAGGCCCTTGTTCAAAGCTTCAAACCAAATAAGACCTTTCATTTTGAAGACACCAAGAGGACAAGATTCTTCCTTGCAACATGCAGCAAGAGAATGGTCATACCCAAAAAGTTTTTCAAGTTGAAATATCCATGACATAAAGCTCCAAGAACAATTTGGTGAAAATTACTCCATTAGTCCTTGAGCTTATTGTGGAAAAACATGGACACATTTCCTCCAACAAACTTACGTATCAAACTGTACTGAAAATATCACCACAAACTAATATATATGTAGACAAACTACTGACTGATGAAAATAAATGATATCTAATTCAACAGTTTCACTTTTGAGACATAACAATATACCACTGATGACAGTGAAATCAGACACCAATCTTCATCTCTCGACAAGACAGTTTTCCAGAATAAACGGTCATTTTCAAGTGAATTTCATACCTGTGTTGACCTGATCAGAAATTATATTAATCACCCATGACTACATCTAGCCACTTCCAACCAAATATGCCTTTACTCAGATAATGATTCAGAAAACCAGTGTGTTGTAATCCTCACCTCGTATACTGGGATCAAGTTTGCGAAGTTTTTTCAGTTCATCCTCAGTCACGATGATGATATCCCTCCAAAAGTCCACATTCTTCCCCTCCTCCAACTCCAGGTACACCTTAATGTCTTCTAACAGATCCTCTAGGTCTGTGATGGTCATACCCTGTGTCCAACCAGAGAGAAATTACACCGCTGCCAATAGCTGTCTCCTCCAAATGTATATAAAATGATAATAAAGTTCTGAATTTCCATTTGCATACCTGTGAGCAGTCATTGTCACACCTGTGAGCAGTCATTGTCATACCTGTGAACAGTCATTGTCATACCTGTGAGCAGTCACTGTCATACCTGTGGGCAGTCATTGTCATACCTGTGGGCAGTCATTGTCATACCTGTGGGCAGTCATTGTCATACCTGTGAGCAGTCATTGTCATAGCTGTGGGCAGTCATTGTCATACCTGTGAGCAGTCATTGTCATACCTGTGAGCAGTCATTGTCATACCTGTGAGCAGTCATTGTCATACCTGTGGGCAGTCATTGTCATACCTGTGAGCAGTCATTGTCATACCTGTGGGCAGTCATTGTCATACCTGTGGGCAGTCATTGTCATACCTGTGAGCAGTCATTGTCATAGCTGTGGGCAGTCATTGTCATACCTGTGAGCAGTCATTGTCATACCTGTGAGCAGTCATTGTCATACCTGTGAGCAGTCATTGTCATACCTGTGGGCAGTCATTGTCATACCTGTGAGCAGTCATTGTCATACCTGTGGGCAGTCATTGTCATACCTGTGGGCAGTCATTGTCATACCTGTGAGCAGTCATTGTCATACCTGTGAGCAGTCATTGTCATACCTGTGAGCAGTCATTGTCATACCTGTGAGCAGTCATTGTCATACCTGTGAGCAGTCATTGTCATACCTGTGGGCAGTCATTGTCATACCTGTGGGCAGTCATTGTCATACCTGTGAGCAGTCATTGTCATACCTGTGAGCAGTCATTGTCATACCTGTGGGCAGTCATTGTCATACCTGTGAGCAGTCATTGTCATACCTGTGGGCAGTCACTGTCATACCTGTGAGCAGTCATTGTCATACCTGTGAGCAGTCATCGTCATACCTGTGGGCAGTCATTGTCATACCTGTGAGCAGTCATCGTCATACCTGTGGGCAGTCATTGTCATACCTGTGAGCAGTCATTGTCATACCTGTGAGCAGTCATTGTCATACCTGTGAGCAGTCATTGTCATACCTGGGAGCAATCATTGTCATACCTGTGAGCAGTCATTGTCATACCTGTGAGCAGTCATTGTCATACCTGTGAGCAGTCATTGTCATACCTGTGAGCAGTCATTGTCATACCTGTGAGCAGTCATCGTCATACCTGTGGGCAGTCATTGTCATACCTGTGAGCAGTCATTGTCATACCTGTGAGCAGTCATTGTCATACCTGGGAGCAGTCATTGTCATACCTGGGAGCAATCATTGTCATACCTGTGAGCAGTCATTGTCATACCTGTGAGCAGTCATTGTCATACCTGTGAGCAGTCATTGTCATACCTGTGAGAAGTCATTGTCATACCTGTGAGCAGTCATTGTCATACCTGTGAGCAGTCATTGTCATACCTGTGAGCAGTCATTGTCATACCTGTGAGCAGTCATTGTCATACCTGTGAGCAGTCACTGTCATACCTGTGAGCAGTCACTGTCATACCTGTGAGCAGTCATTGTCATACCTGTGGGCAGTCATTGTCATACCTGTGGGCAGTCATTGTCATACCTGTGAGCAGTCATTGTCATACCTGTGAGCAGTCATTGTCATACCTGTGAGCAGTCACTGTCATACCTGTGAGCAGTCATTGTCATACCTGTGAGCAGTCACTGTCATACCTGTGAGCAGTCATTGTCATACCTGTGAGCAGTCATTGTCATACCTGTGAGCAGTCATTGTCATACCTGTGAGCAGTCATTGTCATAGCTGTGGGCAGTCATTGTCATACCTGTGAGCAGTCACTGTCATACCTGTGAGCAGTCATTGTCATACCTGTGAGCAGTCATTGTCATACCTGTGAGCAGTCACTGTCATACCTGCGAGCAGTCATTGTCATACCTGTGAGCATTCATTGTCATACCTGTGAGCAGTCATTGTCATACCTGTGGGCAGTCATTGTCATACCTGTGGGCAGTCATTGTCATACCTGTGAGCAGTCATTGTCATACCTGTGAGCAGTCACTGTCATACCTGTGAGCAGTCATTGTCATACCTGTGAGCAGTCACTGTCATACCTGTGAGCAGTCATTGTCATACCTGTGAGCAGTCACTGTCATACCTGTGAGCAGTCATTGTCATACCTTGGTGAGAACTAGAGGAACCCACAGGAACAATACAACTTAGATACACCTGAATACTATAATTCTCCTTACATTGGGGAGATAACAGCAGAGATGAAAGCTAAAAACAGAAGAGAAACTGTATTCCTCTTACAATTTCAAGAGTATTAGCTAAAAACAGCTGATCAGATGTCCCAAAAATGAGAAGAATAAGGGTACACATCAACTGTTGTTGTTGTTATTGAAATCCAAGGTCACAGGAAACATTATGTACCAAATATGCAAACCAACGAAGTGTGACTAATAAACATAAACAGAGATATTTACGTGCAGGTATGTGTAGGGCTCGTGCATCTCAATGGCTAACTCATCATCTTCTGCACTGATGTACTTGGCCAGCAAATCTATAGGTTTAGCTGTGGGCAAAATTGAATCAGGTTACTGCAGTTGAACATATAGTTTGGGGGTGGGGAATACCCCCCACCCCTATTACATACAACTAATATATGGAAGCTTCCGACTTGCACGTCTAGGTATTTTTTCACAACTTTTAATACATGACAAATACAGTGTAGTATCTGTAGTTACCTTTTATATAAGCATATGTATGTAATAACACACAGGAAAATAACATGGCAGAGATTACATTTTGTACATACTAAAATGTGGGACATTATCTGTCAAAGGCTAGTGGTCTTAATACGCAATGGCAATTCTGAAAACTCCTTTCCTTTTAAATCTAATCATACACATCCCTATTCTCTACAAGATGAAAGTTATGTTTAGTTTAACAGATTTACTACCACGTTTTATTTTTGCCCATTGTGAGTGTCTGATTTATTTTTACGACTACATGTAAGAATGACTGACTTATTCTGTATGAAAATAAATATCATGAAAGTCACAAGTTGAATGTACTGATCATGAAATTCTCTCATGGGTGCGATCTTCAAAAAGGAATGTGAAGTAATGAGGAAGTTGCTTCAAAATAGTCAGCAGAATGTTTAAATGACAATCACAGAACATGTAACTTGAAAATAACTTCCTTCAGGATATGGACAGAAACACATTGTTCTGAACACTTCCCAACCATGTGTGCTTGATTAAACTCAATTATTCATCTGGACAAATGCATCATGGTATGAGCCTCCTACCTCTACCATCTTGAATTCGGATCTCTGATCTCAACATGGCTTGTTGAAGATGAAACTGCAAAAAAAAAAAAAAAAAAAAAAAAAAAAATCATTAAATGTATGAGGAAAGAAATAAGATTTTTATAGAAAATGACTATGATACTTGAACATATGTACATGTAACAGAACAGCTACTGTATAATAAAATTACAGTCAGATCAAGTAGCTTGTAAACTTGTAGCATCAGCCAAGCCTAGACACAAGCTTTAAATTGTAATTTATACAAAATATCTCAACATTATACCTCATAAAATTCTTCCAATTTAAAGGTAAAGGTAAAACTTACAGTGTCTTCCTGTTTCTCCCATTCCCTGAAATATTCTGCCTCCTTTTCACGTTGCATTTTCTCCTGCAAAACAACAACAATCAATTGTTATCTTACAGATCCATGTATTTCTGAGCTGTAGACAAACAATGCTATGTAAGGCACTTACAAGATGCAACTACCTGCCTAGTCAACGTAACCTTAAAACTGACCGATCCTGTATCAGTTCATCAATCAGTCAATCAACATGATCAAGGGAAACAGTACATGTACCTAATGCAGCTTTGAAGTACAGGTAATTCATGGCAGAAATCCACAGTGTGTTAGGCAAAATTACAGAGGGTAATGAATACAATGTTTTATAAGGAAATGCCAGTCAGTCACTGAATGCAATGTTTATTGCTGCCGATACTATTTCTGTCAGAGTAACTCAAATCATGAACAATTTTTATCGGTTATACTTTTACACACAGACATACAAGGTATCTTCACAAGCTCAAATTCAGAATAGCTATGGCATCCTGTAAAAAGTCGAACACACAGAGTTTTGTGACATGCTGCACACAGGCCTCTCGTTATGTTAATCACTCATGTTAAAAGACAATTATTTGACCTGCTGAGTTACAGACAAAGGCAAAGTGACTTTATACTGAGCTGGTTATTACAGCCAAAATTAATTATTTATTTATTTGATTGGTGTTTCACGCCGTACTCAAGAATATTTCACTTATACAACAGCGGTCAGCATTATGGAGGGAGGAAACCGGGCAGAGCCCGGGGGAAACCCTAAACCATCTGCAGGTTGCTTGCAGACCTTACCACCTATGACCGAAAAGGAAGCCAGCATCAGATGGGCTTAAACTCACAGCCACCACATTGATGGATCCTGGGTCATTACACTGTGCTAGCGTGCTAACCAACTGAGGCCTCCAGCCAAAATTAACAATTTACTGAAAACAAATGTGACATCATAATAAAACATTGCACCCAGGAGCCTCTCACCAATGGAGTCTCTGTGAGTTCAAGTCCAGCTCACAATGGCTTCCTCTCTGGTGGGAAGCTCCACCAGCAAAATGCAGATTGTTATGGGTTTCCAGGAAAACTTCAATGAAATAAATAAATAATATAACATTTTTGTACCCTTTCCTTCTCCCTCTCTTCCATTTCTCTCTCTCTTTCTTGTCTGCGCTTCTTCACTTTTTCAAGCTCCCTCTATTGAAAGAGAAGAAAATAAAACAGTTAACTATCAACAATCAAAATAACAAATTTTACCTTAAGAAATCAGTGGTTTTGAATTACCACCTTTTACACATCCCCTTTTCACAAGTTCAATACCTCTGTAAGCATATATTTCATGTTTATCACATCTGCTACACTAAAGCTACAATACTGGTGGGGAAGAAACTCCTGAGTGCGTAACAAAGTTTCATTTTGAAGATACATTGTATCTTAACACTCTTCCTTTTTCACCTTATTTTCCTCCATCTTCTGTTTATATTACTCCACTATCTGCAATATTCTGTTGCAGTTTTCAAGCATTCACTCTTCTCACCTTATTTTCCTCCATTTTCCATTTATTTTACTTAATTGCCTGTAATATTCTGTTGCATTAAGCATTAATATTTCCTTTCTCACCCTCCTTTCCTCCATCTTCTGTTTATCTTACTCCATTTTCTGTATTAATATTCTGTTCTATTAAGCATTAATACTCTTCTTTTCTCACCCTATTCTCCTCCTCTGTTTATCTTACTCCATTTTCTGCATTAATATTGTGTTCTGTTAAGCATTAATGCTCTTCCTTTCTCACCCTATTTTCCTCCATCTTGCGGCGCTGAAGCTGTTGAATCTCCTCCACTGTAACATTTTTCTTCCCTTCCTTTGACATTTTCTTGGTCCAAACAAAAGTTTCCAACAAATGTTCATCTCCAAAAGGGTTGTCAGCATTTGAGTAACCCTAATATATAAACAAAAATATACAAAATACTTTTATATGGATTATTTACCAGAATAGACAAACTATGCCATGTATTTTATTTATTTTTTGATTTAGGATATTCTCAACAAAATCAGCCTTGTCTCAGAATAGACATAAATTAGGTCTAGGAAATTACTGGAAACGTTGCATTTAATAGCATTATTAGAAATTCCCAAAACAGCCAAAAGAATGTGATTGATCAGTATTATTAGCTGTACTAAAGAAAAAGCACTTAAACTGTGATGATCAGTTTCACTCATAGACAAACTGGAGTGCCCAGAATACACCCGTTTGTGGCAAGTAAATGACAAGCCTTTCCAAATGTAACAAAGGCATTTTTACCCGCAGAGCAAACTAAATGTGTAAGCCACATTTGTGTAAGGCAAGCGATCGGTAATGTAAGTGTACCTATTAAAACAACCTTGCAAACCCACAGTAAACAGTCATTTAATGCATTATAATATTACAATAATACAGTACACATGTTTCATGATTAGTTCTGAACAATGGACTTGTAGTTGATTTTGTAGTGTACATGTATAATTTTGATGAACACAAGGGTACATAACTCTTCTTACCATGTATTCCTGGTCCCACCCCATCTGTTCTTTCCTCTTTCTTTCCTTCGCTTCCTGTGAATTAAACAATTCACATTACAAATGACAATCAGAGTTGTACATGTATGTTGATCAGTATTAAGCAGATCTTAGAAACTGAATGCATGTATCTCACATGTACACGTATTAACATTTCCACCACTCTTACGACTTTTACAACTTGGATCAAACTGGTTTAGGAAACGGGATCTGCGTGAATGCACACAATTTACATTCAAGCCTACATTTTATCATGTGACAATAAAACAGATAGCAATTAGATTGAACACTGATTAGATAGCTTCATATTCACAAATACCAATCAATGCTTTCTGAATGTATCCAAATTTCAGAGTCAGCTTCATGAATAAAGCCCTCTCTTTACACTTCAGCAACTCTCTCACGCTGCTAACACTATGACTCAGGACTGCATACTGGTAAACATTTACCTTCTTTGCCATTCGGCGTGCCCTCTTCTCCTCTGGGGTCTCCAAAGCCTTCAAAAGTTCCTTTTCAGTTCTACAAAACACATTTTGCAGATTTATCTATTTTGACTGGAGCTGAATAGATCTGACTGACAGAGAACGTGACGTGTAACCCCATAGGCCCTTGACAGGAAATATGGATTGTGGAATGCATGAGTGCAAGAGCTTGACTTAACCACCAGATGTTGGTCACTTCCAACATGAAATACAAATGTTCTGGAATACAGTTAGTTCACTTTGTAGGCAATTCTGCCTCCCGTGAAAAAAGGTCATCTCCAACAACCCTTGTGTAAGGTCTTTCAAACTCTCGTGAGTTCAGTTAGCTGATTATTATTACCATGGCCCTGAAAATTTTGGAGGAAGGGCAATATTGTCATAGGCTGGAATTGAACCATCATCTTGTATGTCCAATGATTAAAAAACAAGCATTCCTACACAACACTCTCTCCACCAAGAGATGGAGTGCTTGAGTGCTTGGGGTTTTAACGTCGTACTCAACAATTTTTCAGTCATATGACGACGAAGGAATCATTAGGGTGCATGCACATGTAATGTGCCTCCTTGTTGCAGGACGGATTTCCACCGCTCTTTTATTTAGTGCTGCATCACTGAGACGACTTACCGAAGGCAAGTAAGCCGTCCCGCCCGAGCCATTATACTGATACGGGTCAACCAGTCGTTGCACTATCCCCTTCATGCTGAACGCCAAACGAGGAAGTTACAACTTCCTCTTTTAAAGTCTTAGGTGTGACTCGACCAAGGATTGATCCTGGATCTACCGGTCCCGAAGCGGACGCTCTACCAACTGTGCTATCCGGGCAGGTCCACCAAGAGATGAACATCACATTCAAATATGTGCCATAACATGTAAACATAGAAATTTTTCTATTAATTTTAATACTTTCCCTATCCGTAAATCTGACTGTCATAAAATTACTTTCTTTTGAGTAGGTTGCATAAAACAAAACATGTAAATAGATATTATTCATAAATGATGGTTGTTGTTTATCATCATCAACAATGTCTACATTGTCACAACATGCCATTATCAATTACACATGATGAAACAATTACATGTAGACTCAAAAGGCAAAACATATTTTGAACAATGCCATACTTTGTGTCGACACTGGGTTTTTCCACTGTATCTTTTCTTCTATCAGACTTCTTTCGTTTAGCTCTTTCTCTGGACCTTGACCTTGACCTCTTCTTGTGCTTTTCTTTCTTTTTCTTTTTCTTCTCTCTTGATCTTGACCTTTCAGAACGTTTTTTGTGTTTCCTGACGGGCGATCTTGACCTTGACGAGTCTGTCTCAGAATGGGAGTTATTAGATGAAGAGGACGACCCTCCAGAAAGTGACCCGGACCTGAAAATATGAAGTTTGTCTTTCAGTTCTTCACAACCACAAACCTGATTTAAATGAGAGATCAGATTTTTGGCATAACCTCACTGCTTCTAGGTATCTCCATTTTTCGGATCACGTTCAGTTATCTTCTGCCCTTTTAGAATCGCTCAACTTCAGTGCCACTCAAAGGAAAACAAAAGGGGTCAATAAAAATACATTTACACTATGCAGAAATGCACCCTGATTACGGACAAACATATTATTTGGTGGACAATGTTAGTATATTGAGGACAACATGGGAAGTGCAGAGGTCCTCATGGTAAGCTTATGGAACAAGACAAGACTGTCATAGTATTGGTAATCAATGCAATACAGAGCTACATGTAAGTCTACACATGAGTTTTTCATTCATAAAGTGAAGACTATCAAATGATATCTAAAGTGATAGCAGTGAAATGAAATTGATGAAAGAGGTTTACCTGCATTCCTAAGCATTTATTTATAAATAAACCATTTGCACAGGCTCCTGACATATACAGATAAATCAATGGATATACGCTCAACGATGTCAAGCTTTTGTATTATTTCTGTTTTGAAGATGTGGTGATTTCACAGCAATATTAATTGTCTTCAAAGCAAGATATTTATAAGGTTAGTTGCAGAGTGGGTAGATCTCTGATTTACCTGTGTAATACACCCCTAAATGCGAACAACTTATGACTGAGAATGATGAATACTTGATTTTTTGACTGTTATGGCCACAGGAGCTCAGATATAATCTACATCTTTACACTGTGGTGAGCACCAAAAATTCATTGTTAGTCAGTTCCGAACCACTCATAATGGCAGTGGAAAAGCTGGTTCCTCAATGAAATGACGTCACTCTAGCACGTGACAGCAGTCTGAGCTTACAATATCCCCTCATAATTGAAGATATATTAACAATACAATGTTCTTCGAAACTACGAAAAATGGGCGACTTATGATCCCAAATACGTCGAGATACAGTTTAAATTGAAGAGAACTACGAGATATTCACCGTCGTCTTCGTTTGCTCTTTGTGACATTTCTCTCCCTTGACCTGGATCTTGATCTGTACGAATGCTTTGGGAACTTTTCCATGATTTGTACGGAGTTTAAACAGACTATTCCATTCTATTCCACACTATTTCAACTTCAAAAACCATCGTCGTACGCTAGACGACTTCGTATAAAATGTCCTTTACATCAGAAGATTTACGATAAAGGGGGATAACTCTAATCGACGCTAATCGGAAGGCATCTCCGAGAGGAGTTTTGAGCCATTCAAACTTATTTGGCGCCTTTAGACGTGCGGTCTAAAAGAGTGCGGAGCCGTAAAACTGACCAAAAATGTAAAACATTAAAAGTCAGTGGCCCGAACTTAGTAGTTATGATGCCAATTTTAACACTCTAGCTCCGAGTTTAAAAGCTGAGGCTTTGGAGAGCGTCTTTAGCAAAGTATTTTCACTGTCCCTTTCAAAGCCGTCATTACTCAGCCGTATCTGATCTCGAAAAAATAAGGAATTTCAAACTTCTTAACGTAATTTTTAGTACTTTCTTACTTCGCGTTATTTATAAAACCGAAGAGAATCTCTCTCTAAAATGTTTGGCAGCCAAAGCCGTGTATTTAGTCAGGTGAAGTTGTATATTAATAAGAATCATTCCTATACATATATACATCTATATGTTCCGGTAGTTCATCTGTTATCAAGTTGGCAACACCCCCTCTCCCCCCCCCCCCCTCCCCCTTGTTGATTAACTTGCGTCCTGTGTATAAGGCCCTACCAGCTGTTGGTTCCAAGATTGTTGGTTAAGCCGTCATAGCCTGAGGACAAACTATACACCTACAATTCCCTTTAAGGCCGTAAGTTCGGTACATATATCAAATTTTCAAATGTTGTAATTAAAGTGACCACCACTTGCTGCAATGTCTGTCAATATTTGAATGTGTAATTGATTGATTGATTAGTCTTTAACGCCATTCTCAATGGTGCTTCATTTATGTGATGAAGGAGATGCAGATTTAATGGTGTCAAGTTTATCATAACTACAATACCAACATATATGTGTTTTACATGACTCCTCATGGTTATTGCGCCGTCATCTGTTATTATCCAATAGCTCACTTGGTAGAGCTTCTTCGAGGTCGACAGATCCAGGGTCAATCCACACCTAAGACCTTAAGAGAGGAAGTTGTAACTTCCTCGCTTGACGTTCAGCACTAAGGGGATAGTGCAACGACTGGTTGACCCGTATCAGTACAATGGCTCGGGCGGGTCAGCTTATTTGCCTTCGGTAAGTCATCTTTGTAAAGCAGCACTGGATAAAATAGCGGTTGAAATCCGTCCTGTGACAATAGGACATGCACTCTAAGTCCTCCTTCATCGTCATATGACTGAAAAATTGTTAAGTACGACGTTAAACCCCAAGCACTCACTCACTCACTATCCAGTCATCTATTGTTGCGACGAGCCATCTGTTACTATCCAACGTCATCTGCAATTGTCCCCTATAATAGTCACCTTTTACTGCCCAAGGTCGTTTGAAATAGTCATCTGTTATTGCCCCAAGTCAATTGTTACTATTCAATGCAATCTCTATTTGTCCTGAAATATCTGTTAAAACATCCAAGGTTGTCTGTTATTATATATCATCAGTATCTTCATCTGACGTTACACATGGTCATCGGTTACGGTTCAAGGTCGTTTGTCATTGTTGTCAGAGTCAACCTAGATATAATGGTTATTGCACCAGATTCATTATCTACATGCCTGGTTCCATGATTGTTGTTTAACGCCACAAACAAGAATTTTTCATTTATATACGAGGACGGCTATTTTTATGGATAGAAGGACGTTGACGGTCAGGCTGTGTAGACGGTCACGCAAGAGTTGTAGTTTTCTAGTCACTAGTTTGCTGAAAACGAGAGAATCTACAAATTATCAGTCCAAGGCCGGAAATAAATCCCCGCCTCTTAGCAGTTAAAGACAAGTCCTTTCTGCACCACTTGTCAACGACCCACTCCTTACATCCCATCACACAAAGGGACTGTTTCCATTACGGTTTGTGCATTTCCACTCAGTTCAAGTGCGAAAGACAACTCTGTGATATCCATATTGCAGATAGTCTTCATTTACATCGTAACAGTACTACACGGTATTCATGGTACCGGATGGCACTTAAGACCATGCAATAAAATCTGACTGCATGAAACGTGAACTCATAGCACGATCATTTGAACGAGTGTCTAAACTACTAATTGGTGTTTTAAACCGCACTAAAGAATATTTCACTTTAATATAATAGTATTGTCAGATATATGGGTGGAGCATAGAGCCCCGATAAGGCTATGGGGCGATGGCACGAAGGGATGGTACGATGATGTGAAGCGATGACACGATGCGATGGAACGATGCGGCAAACGATAGTATCGTGCCATCTCCTCGTGTCATCAAGCCATCGTTTCGCATGGTCGTGCCATCGCCGGAACAGCAGTACGACAGTATGATGGCCTTATCGGGCTTGCAAGGTGGAAGAATCTATACTATGTATCTGTCCTTTATATTGGTAGCTCTTCGGGGGCAGTCTTCGGTATTGGCGGCCCATCAGGTTGGTTAAAATCTAGCTTAGCGGCTCTTAGATTGGCATGCAACCCTTTTGATTAACTACCCCTTAGCCGTGGCTGATTCAAGAGATACTATTGGGACCGGCTATTCTCTGGATTAACGGTACTTTGAACTTCCTGTTTTCTGGATTGCATGGCGGAACGTCAAACTGGCTACTGTGTACAAAATAAACTAGCGTCCCTTAGGACTGGCTGTTGTTTACTTTCAGGGCTTTTTTGATAGTTTTCTAGATTGGAGGCACGTCAGACATAGGCACTCCATTTCATCTGCATTGACATGTACTTGGTTCCGTCTAGATTGGTGGCACTTCTGCCAGGTGCTATTCAGACTTGGGCACTACCTGACACTATAGATCATGTAAACTATCTATACACAAATTTGCACTTCCACGGTTAGTCCACTGCCTATCAGATGTACACTGAAATCCTCTGCACAAGCACACTGGTAAGCAAATTACTGTGACCATGCATGATTAGCTGCTTTGATCTAGATCTGGTAAATGGCATCATCAATAACAATCCGAGGCCATACAAGACACCTGAATCACACTCTATCTGAATGATCAATCATTCGAACTAACAGCCTATATACACTGAAAATAACAGAACAAAATAACACAACAAAAGATCAAATCTCTTTGTTGAATAATCACCTTTTAATCCCATTTGTGCATCGATTTCATAAACTTTTTATAAAAATTTCATTGGGAAAATGGTAGAAAATTAGATTATTTTGAACGTAGTCTGACAAGAACCAGATACCTGTAATAATGAACCCAAACTTCTGAGCAATGGATTTTTACCTAACCACAGCTACAATAATATTTGAAGCTACACCACCTGTTGTAAAAGATGCCTTTAAAAGCTTTGCAGCTCCGTTTGGAGAGGTGTGTGAAAGCTATTATATCAGGTGAAAGCTTGGAATTACACAAGTTCTATCTGTTATGTCAGTAGTAATGATCTCAGTGAGAAAAAGGTTGACGAGAATTGTTACAGGTAACTGGACAGTTGCTATCATATGTACACGGTTAATATTCCAATTCCTCAGTATCAATACACATAAGCGGTGTACATTCGTTCACTAGGGATTTACCAAAGCTGGCTTTGTTCAAACAAAGGAATCACAGAATGATATGCATAGTTATTTCTTGGTTCAAATACAACACACAAGCGCGAAAGTTCTATGGTTTTATGGTGGATAGGAGACAAAGTTAAAATAAATGCGAAATGTTTACTCTCATTCAAACCCAGTATTTTGTACTGAGCTTCTAAGAAAGTAATACCTTTCTAAAAGAAAATCAGGATCCATACCAATGATTTTTCGTTAAAACTTTTTTTCCGTAAACTGTACAAAATATGGAATGACTATTGGTCATTGTGGATAAAGGAAGAACAGCTGAGGATTATGGTTAAAGCCAAACTGGGCTTTATGACTTTTACAATGAAACAGACACAGAAAAGAATGACTGTTCTTAGAATGACATTTAGTAATTCTACATATTACAATTCATTCAACAGGAAAAGTACATGAATTTAAGTTTTAAAAATTGTTTGAACTAAAACTGGTCATGATCATTGAATTTTACAATTATTTCACTTCTAAATTCTTAACAACATAAAAGACTACAAAATAGAGCTGCGACCACCTTAAAGTAAAAAATTGCATTTTTAGAATTAATTTTGAAAATGATCAGTTCACTTGAAAAAAAAATTGCCAGTTAGTTCTGTGAACAGTAGTCAGTGCATGTACAGGCATGTGTTCTGCTTTCTTTGTAATAAACAACCACATAGAAACCAGTTCAGTGAGATATGGCAGTAACAAAATTCATAATTACAAATTTAAAATTTAATTAGAAATCAAAGTCATAACATTTTCACAAAAATGCATTACACAGAAACCAGCACCAAATCTTTTCTCACACACCTTTTTACCCTTAATAATAATGAGGACACTCTATGACAAAAACAAACACTCTGAATGGTGAATTGGAATGACAAAAATTATTAATATATTGCACGCTTGTCACTAGGTCAGTGAAACACACGATCATATAGTGATCTACGGTAAAATCACTGACAAAAAAAGAATAAATTATGCCCAGCATCTGATGAAACCTTCAAATTTGAGACGTGAATAGCATGTAAGGCACCTGGTTTAAAGTTTGCATCGCACCCTGACGGTATGTCAGAAGACCGAATGCCGGTACTATAGGACTGAGGACATACCACTACACTTCTCTATAAAATCTCTCATCTGAGACCAGAAATATGATTAAAAATGTCTTTGTTTACCAAAATAGGAATAGGAACCGAGTGTTAGATTACTGGAAGTCAAGGTAAATAAGCAATAAAAACATGTATTTACATGTTTTAAAAAATCTTTACTATCAGGTCGTCAACTGTGATCCCAGCTACCCTATTAACTTAAAGGTTGCACAAAACTCAAATATCTGAACTGTGATATACCAGAACAAAATAAATACAGTAATTACAAAGTTGGATAATTCATTATGATAAAAAGTATGTATACAATATGCCTATAGAATGTAAATTACTCAGACCAGCTGCCATGGAGATTCCAAAAACATGTACATATAGCTGATTTGATAATAAAACAATTATGTAAATCTATTCTGAGAAGAACAAGATTCCAGAAAAAAACCCTTCAAGCCTGACATTTTTCACACACTCAAAGATTAGCTTTCATCATCAAACCATCCTTTATTCCAAAATGGTGCTGTTCAACATTCTCTCTTTCAAAATCATAACAAGTTTCTAAAAGACTGCTAATGAGCACTTGGATTAGTTTCATGTCCTATTCACATAGCAGCCACAATCAGGCATCAGTCAAAGTGACAAGTTGAGCATCCATCATGACGTATCACACAAAACTGAGCATAGTTAGCAAGAAGATGTTTAGTCAGTCAAGTCTCCGGAGGACCTCTGAATTGCTCATCCCATGGTCATGTCTCCTTACACAAAGGGCTTCAGATTTTCTTTTTCGTCTTTCCTGAGATGAGGGCCATGTCAGGGCGCAACTCTCTGAACTGAACCTGAAACAAGAACAGAGAGACATTAGCTTTCAAGAAATACTGCCATAACGGGAGTGCCTTCAAGAGAGTTACACATTTTTCAAATTTAGCCAAAACAATGAGAGGAACTATACATGGATTTTCCCTTTTAATTTCCTCAGATATCATTTGAAATGAGGTTCATATGAATTCATATTTTCTCCCCACATACCAACAGCCACAATAATTTTATGCTGAGTGCGATCAATTATTTATCCCATATATCTGATTTATTTGATTGGTGTTTTATGCCATACTCCAGAATATTTCACCTGAATGGCTGCATCCAGCATTATGGTGGTAGCAAACTGGGCAGAACCCTGATGCAGCTTGATGGCAGACCTTCCCACATACGGGCAGGGAGGAAATTATCACATATAGTTCCTCTGGCATTTCTAAAATAGTTTAACCCAGTGACGTCTCTCAACAGACTGACCTAACAGTAAGTCGGAGCAGTGAAGTGCTGTATCTATATTTGTAAATTAGCTTCTAAAACACATATGGGTATTTATTTACTTTAGCCTAGACACCTATTCATCACTTGGTGATGTTTTGAAAGACGTACATGCTTATCCATGTTGGCCTATTTGTTGGTGGTCCACCGTCTAACCTTAATCTGCCTGTTTTGGGAAGACATACTCTTGCCTGCATTCTGCTAGAAAAATGCAGAGATGGTACTAGTGCTAACATTTTGTTGCTCACCGAAACGTTTTGACAGGACTCACTAAGCACACCATGTGTGAGATGTGCATTTAAGCAGGAGCTGTGTCGCCATTCTACTAGAGCTAACAGTTGCATGTTAAGTGAAGCGTGAGTGTGTTAATTGGTCTTGTCACGGGTATGTACAATCCTGTGAACACACTGCTCACACCTCCAGCGCCCAGCTGTGTTGAATGACCAAGAATCACAACCAGAAAGAGTGCTCTTGCACATGTGTGTTTCACAACATTAAGTGCCATGTCAACGATGGCTCATTAAATGGAATTTGTAAGGGCACTAACTGCCCCAAAAAAGAAAGATGAAAGTTAAAAGTCTTGGTTGTGGTACCATCATTTGAAGTTTTGATCATGGGAAGCTTCCATGGCACCGATAGAGAGTGAATATCACAATCATATTAGGCCCTGGGATCACAAGCCATCTCAAATCACCTTAAGACTGTTATTTCTTATGCAACAAGGACAAAATAGTCACAATGTAAATTCTAGGTAAATTATTGTACACCAAATTTCAGCTAAAATAATGGAAGGGAACATACCAAATTAAAGGACTGAAATTTTGGCTTACCCGAATATTCCTCAACCTTTTCACGTATGAAATAGCAACTTTCAGTGCAGTTTATACACATAATTTTGGAGACAAAACTGAATTAGTTGGATTTGATTTTATCAGCCTACACAGAATAATGCCTTCAGAATAGGCTTTAATAAACACCTTGCAAATATATGAAAAGGTCGAAGGATTAGGGTAAGACTAAGCTTGCATCGTGATCCCGGGGCCAGGGCCATAATCCACAATAATCCGGAGGCTCGCCATTGGGGCCAGGGCCATAATCCACAATAATCTGGAGGCTCGCCATTGGGGCCAGGGCCATAATCCACAAGAGCCCAGAGGCTCGCCATTGGGGCCAGGGCCAGGGCCATAATCCACAATAATCTGGAGGCTCGCCATTGTAGGGTTTTACGTCCATATTTGGCCACCATGTCTCTTGTCTGTATTAGACAGCACTGTAACCTTACCAATTCACTGTCAGACGGAACACGTGACAGGAAGTCCATCAGTTCATTATTGGGAATAGCATTAGGAGCACGTAACTTCTTTGTAAACTTGTTAATACCTGGAACACACAAAACAGATGGAAGACACTAGTAATGTTTTTATATACATTTATACAAAACAAGAAACTTTTAATACATGAACGACAGCACATGCATATCCATGAACAGGTTTCTTTTCAATTTTTCATCCTATAGCCCAAGTTTACTCACTAATGTACTACGATAACTGAAAAGAAAATGAATGATAAAGCTGGTGATAGCATTTTGTATGCTTGTTATGGCAGATTAAATATGGAAAACAAAGCATGGTTACACTTAATGTGTCAATGTATCGACCAAACCATGCAACACTGTAGAGTGTTTATATTTAAGACAAAGTGTGATAACTCTGTACTGTATAGATATGGACACTAAAACTTTGGTTACATCGCAGTGGGTGGACAAGGAAACCAAACTCTGGTTAAATCACAGTGGTTGGATGAGGACACCATAGTCTGGTTACACTCTGAATATAGAGAGAGAAAAGCTTACCAAAGGCCATGATGAGGTATCTCAGTGGAATGAAGTAGAGGACCAAAGTGCCAGCCGACAAGGCGATTACAGCCAGCATGGACAGCCACGGCACCGTCCAGTTAAACGTGCTGTAACAAGAAAGGTCATTTTAACATACTCAATATTTTTGTTGCAATATGGCTGAAATATCGCCTAAATGGCACTGTGCCATAATCATTCATTCATTCCATTTTACAGTCAGTATCTGGTCTGGTTCCTTCTAAGCTAAAATTAAACTTCCAGTTGATCACTGGCAATCTCATACAATTACACATCTAAATAATACAACAATTTGTTTTTTTTTTTGGCAGTTTGTTTTTATCATTTACCAGCACTTTTTCATACATATTACTCTTTTCACTTTGTTTAGGAATAGCCTGTGTAAATAACTTAGGAATTGTGGTATCTCAGTAAGTAGGCATAAGTACTGACTTTTTGACCCTCTCTCCCATGGAAGCCACCATGTCCATTCCTTGTTGTACTTGCAAACACACCTCTTGGATGGCCTGTAACTTCTCTTTGAAGGATTTCTTTTCTTCCTGGAGGCAAATAAGAACACCAACACCACATTAACATCTTCCTGTGCTTTGGGATATCACAGAACAAAATGAAGTTTAGTCAAGGCAGAATTATTTTGGGAGACCCAACTTCCTGTATCCATACAATGGTTCAGAAAGTTGGAGAAATTGCACTGACAATACCTACCTGGATTATGAGCATAACTAGTTAGCAGTATGGTTTTTAAGCATCATACAAACATGACCACATCTTGTCGCAAAATTTCATACTGAGATAACTATCACTTTGAAGTTACTTGGTAAAACAGAACTCTGCACCACTTATATAGAAAACTTAAAACTTTAAATCATGGTAGACTACTATTTTGAAAAGGGCAACTCCTGTTTTTCATGTACAAAATGAGTGAAATTTTACTTAATTATTTGATTTGCTTAAGTACATGTACCTGGGTTGACAGTTCTTAAGGACTGAAATAACTCTATGTTAAATTGAAGATTCATTGGGAAACCAGCTGTGATGATTGAATTGGCTGACAATTCAGCTAATTGGCTAATGAAAGTTATTTTAGGACAGAACAAAAAATGAAAAAAAAAAATGTAATTTACTTCAGCACTTCCAAACACATTAAAAAATTACAGATTTAAGAAACATTATGTGGATCATAGAATTCCAGAATTCTTCATTTTGAACTTTCCCTCCTCCGCACTAACCAACCACCAAGGAAACAATGGCTGTTCATGTTCATCGTGCTCAAAGTTAAGAGAGGAAATTCTCAATTAAATTAAACTCTTTAATTGTAAGGTTCATACACCGGAGAGAAAACATGATTACCAACATTCATTTCCAGTGAAAGTAATTATCACCTTTTAAAAACATTCTTTTGACAAACTCGGCAAGGTATCTTTTGATTAGTGATGAAGGCAAAAGACAGTGGACAAATTTCACATCTTAGCATTTCACACTTCAATATAGTTGTTAAGAGCAAAGCTTTTTGAGCAATTTCCTTTGCACAGCACCTACAATAGCTAAAAATTCTAACAAAGCAATTAGTTCTACATGTATTAAAACTATTTTAAAAACCATATTAAAACACTTTAATTATGAAATTCTGTGAAAGGAACTATGGAGCACATTTTTCTGGCATGTTTATGTCATTTACCCACTTCATGGGCAATTGTTAGAAACATTAGGGTATGAAATCCTCTGGTTTATAAAGTCAAGCTGGTGCATCTATATTTAACCCATATATTTGGCTGTGCATTTAAAGTAAAAACAAACCCGCTGTGTACATCAGGTGATGTATCCTTCACCTGAACAATTACACACACCTGAATTCCTCACTGAAAGACTTGATCAAAGAAACATTACAATTCTGTTCTTGGAAATTTTTGACACTTTGAAAATGAGATGGCTTCCAAAGTAGCCTATAATTTCAATATCTTTGTCTACAAGTATATTAGTATTTTTTTTTAAATCTTTTTTCTAACAATGAAATAAAATGTACAACAATGTAAGAGTGTACTGTAGGCCTATAAATCATATTTTGCTGGTATTTAACAGTGACTGACAGTGATTTGTCAAAACTTGAAATATTTTCATTTAAGTACTTATATACACACAGGATTGTAGAATGTACCAGCTATACCAACCAAGAAAGTCCCTCAACATACCATGTACCATTTTATACAATATACATGATACAAATGTGCTTCCTAAACTCCAGCGGTGATATCACAAGTCCACTACACAACTGTTCATGGCTAGTGAATTTCTGGTGTGAATACAAGTGTTGTGCAAGTCCAGTTGTAACCCATACAAAAACCAGGTATATATATATAAACCAACCTTATGTTCACCCTAAGGAGAAATAGGCAGAAAAATTTGGCTATTAGTGAATATTTTGGCTTGTCACCATTTCCATTTTGGAGTCTCTTCATAATACAACTACACAGGGCATTAAACCTCTTTATATTGTGTATCCCAGTATAGTGGCTTCCTCTCTCTGACAGTTCAGTTTATCAGGCTCATTCCTGAATACAAAAAATTCCAAAAGAGGTCAGAATGGATGATATTACACAAGACAACTGATTCTTATCGCTGTGTCTTTCAGTCAACGATGTAATTTGAATATAAGTCTGGTTTTTCCATAGAAGAATGAACATTTTGTGTTGAACTCAGTGAGAGAAAACAGCACGGACTACAAATGCTGATATCAGCAAGCTGCAGAAAAGAAATTCTGGATTTATATACCACATGACACAAATACACCTGTTGTATCATTATCAGAATGTACTTGTCAAAGTCCAAACCTGCAAACAAGTTTCTACTTGTCATTTATTACCACCTTGACCACATTGATGTATATCTACATGTACATACAGGTAGACCTTAGACATTAAAGCATGCATCAACTTAACCACCTGATGACTGAAGTTCAAAGTCCTGGTTCAAACCTACTTGTAGACTCTGGCATCGCTTGCTGGTGCCACTGACAATTTCAGAATTGTTACAACAAGGAAATATTTCTCATATATTTTTGGAGTCACACAAAAAAAACTTGTTAAAAAACTCATTACAAAAAAATGCGATTCCAAATGCCCTTACTTGCCAAAATTCACATTCAACAAAAAATAAGAAGTATTTCAAATATCAGGCTGGCAGGCAAAAATTTAGATGGATGTTGGAGGATACATGTCATCAGGAGTGATGGTGATTAAGTTTTGTATTAAATCAAAATATCATTCATCTGTCAACATACCACCCTTTCAAGATGACTGCAATAGGTACCTACACATGTGCCGACAGCAGCACATTGACATTACATTGAAGGTAGCACATCGTTACAGTAGAAACATTACATCAGTTTTAGCTGTAACAAAGTTCTAATTCACACTAGCCCAACCTATACGGTTGGAAGGCCACCACCTCATTTACTAAGCCACATTAATCTGTCCTCCCGCCAACTATGGGGACACCTTGATTGAGGACAGGATCAAGTACTAATTCAGATACAACCCCTGTTTAGCTCAGCCAGAAGTAAATTAGGACTTCAGGAAACAGTCAGAAACAGTTACATAAAGCTTACTTTATGGGTTAGATGATCGCAGCATTCTTTACAGCAGAAAAAACTATGAATACTTCAAACTGATACACGTATACGTAACAAGTATGTGTCAACATGTTGACAACACTTTTTTTGTGTTAAATCTGTAACAGCTCGTACAATATATTCAAGACAGCAGGGAACCCAAGATAAGGAAACAAACTTGTGAATATAAGCTTGTTAGATTCTACAGCAAAGCACACTTTTAAATAAAGAGCTGTATTGACACGAGTGTTGTTTAACACAAGGAGCCAGATTTCAAACTTAGAAACACAAAACATGCACAAACAAACACACGAGACAAGGATGTCAGTAATATATACTGTGTCGACTGATTACAAAACAAACAAGCAAGGATGATCAAGCTCTACAAAACTCATGTTAGTAAAACATCTGCACCTTTACCACAGGTTTCTGTACACTTTGTCGTCTCTAACAAATAAAATTAAACAAAATCAAAGCTATGATTGAAAGAAATCAAAAAATTTAAAGAGAAACCTGGAATACAGCAAAAGAAATCATGACACTGATATATATGAGAAGATATGTAAGTTAAAGATGAAGAGAATTATTTTCTTGTTTCTAATCAGTAGCGAAAGATAAAATTTAAGTCAAGAGTCAAAATAAAAACATTAAAGTTCTACTAAAGAAAATCTCCAAAAAAAAAATATATATATATACGGTGGAGCATTAACATTTTTTATGCCCACGCGATATACTAACGCACGCCAAGGAACCCTTGACTATTAGTGACTAATATTTTAAAACATTCAAGGCTATGGGCTATAGAGAAATAAGCTGTATGAAGCTTTCATCTTTAGTGACACAACAAATCGTTTTTGGTGTTTTTTTCATTATTAATGTGTGCATAAATTTAAAAAAAAGGTGCTTTAGGGGTCGAAAAGGTTGAAGATTTAAGTATTAAAGTACTGATGAAATGAAATACAATGCTGCTGAATGACGAAGGATGCACACTTTATTCTACATCAGAAGGTCTTCTTTTTAACGGGCTATAAATGAAAAGTAATGACCTAATGTAAACCAGCAGAACCAGGTCAATATCAATGGCTTCTATCCGAATATATAATTTTGTACTTCAGTGACATTTCTAGCAATGAAAGAAGCAGGACTGAGGCAGAATGAATAGATGACAAACTGTAAGGAAAGAGCATGTAAGAGAATTCCGGACCACGAGTAACATAAATATACATTTAGTGTTAACTAAAACCCAGCATGTAAAACAAAAATTTGTAAGTTGAAGATAAAAACTCTGTATGTCAAAATTTAAAATCTTAAACCCAAAATCCCAAGGTAGATACAATGAAGAGTTTACCTTCTTTGGCTGATTGATTGATAAAATACAACATACAATAACAGGTATTGAACAAATTATTGAATCACTTTAAAAATGAAATAAAACAATAATCAAAAAAAACCACTATGAATTTTAGTACTTCACATCTTTGATAAGCACTTTTCAAAGTTGGTTAATTTTCAAACTTGAAAACTGTTGTAGCCAAATGAGCATGCATGTATGAATCACAACACAAACAACAACCTTCCATTCCTCATTATTAATGCCATATCAACAGATAACAACCGGAACGGATTACATGCTGTAAAACTGAACAAATCATACAGTATATTTTTCAAATATTTTGGTAGCAAAATATGTTCTTTGCACCATTCACATTATAACTTTCAAAAATGTCTGGATAGAGCCCATCCAATCAGTTCAAACTTGCCAAGATATACATTTCCAGGTTTAAAATGTGTCACAGCTGAACAATCCTCATTTTTACATGCAAGTACAAAAATGAAGGAAGTCTGGAAATGTTAAGATTCACAAATCCAATAAAATAACAAGTGATTAATTATTACCTTTTCTTTTTCATCATCGTCATCGTCGTCTTCATCATCTGCATAATCCTAAAACCAACACCCAATGTCATGCTTGGAATTCCACTCAAATTATTTGTAATCAAATATCTCAAACTGTTATTATAAATAGTGATCTCCCCCTGTCAATTTATTCATTTACTTGTTTGAATAATTGGTAATTAATAATGTACTGAAGAATATGTAACATGTCTTTGCGTCTATCGATCAATGACCAATGACTAATGTTTCTTAGGCACATGTATATTTCATGTCATCTACACTTTCGTTAATGCAGGAATGTATGAGTGAGTATGATCAACATTTCTCATAATAACATAATAATAATGTTAAAAAATTTGAAATGTTATAAAGCTTACAACTGTACAAACCTTTAACACATAAATTCATGTACCTATGCTGATTTATGAGAGATGCACATTCTTGGGCGTTCCACTTGGGCAGCTCGTGCATATACCTCAAATTGGGCTTAGATTACATGTTTGGCCCTATGCCCATGTGCGTTACCGTGTAGCCTGTTTTAGACCTACACGCAGTAACCTCTCACTGTGACACATGTACTCATTTATATGCAATTTTACTGTGGAATCTCCAATACTATCCTCTTAATTTACTACCCTCACCTGGGAAACTAATTTACTTGCTGTGTGGTGGTCACATTGACAGCAAGAGCTTCAGCAGTAGCAAGAGTTTCGGCGGTACTAAGTGCCTTGCCGTCGACAGCCATTTTGAGGCGTCAAGTGACCTACTTCTGGGTGTGAAATGCAACTGAGTTTTGGCACTGAAATCCTTGAGAAAAGTTTCATACCATCAGCAAGAACTACTTCAACCATCTTAATTCAATCCAAAAAGGTATAAAAAACAACTTGTGTTTTTAGTGCAGGTAAGTTTGGGTGCGGTCAGCGTGGACTGTAGTGAAATCGCTCCCATCGAGTTGGAGTGCGCAGACGTGTCGTGATTTGTCTGAGAGGCGGAGACGGACTCAGTGTTATGATGAATGTCAGAATTGTAGATGGACTAATGCTTAGTGTGATCTATATAAACTTGTATAGATCACATGTATGGATATCACACAAAAAAAACAAAACAAATAAATCATAAGCAAAGACAGAGTGTAGATTTTTTTGAATTGCTCCATTTGCCCAACACATTTATGTTCTAACCCCAGAAGACCGTGTACCGCCAGGGTTCTAACCCCAGAAGACCGTGTACCACCAGGGTTCTAACCTCAGCTTCCGCTATTTGTGCGAGCGACCCCCCCCCCCCCCATACCTCCTGAGAACGTGCATCTCTCATAGGCCCTATGCTTAAATACATGTACCCACCCTGGTTTATACATAAATACATATATCCATTCTAATATACACTTACATCAGTTGAGGGCTCACCAGCAAAAGCTCCAACAACAGTAACAACGATGAGCTTTTGCAGAAAGACAATGAGCAATGTCACTGGAATCATGTAGAGTTCGAAACAGGAGACGATGATCAGGAAAACCTGTTGAAGAATAAGTTAGAAAACAATTCAAATCTGAGTAAAGTTTATGTTAAGGTGACAATGACCAGGAAAACCTGTCAAAGGACAATTCAGAAAACAACTCAGATCTGAGTAAAGTTTGTGTTAAGGTGACAATGACCAGGAAAACCTGTCAAAGGACAATTCAGAAAACAATTCAAATCTGAGTAAAGTTTGTGTTAAAAATCAGGATATGATGATCAGGTAAATCTGACTAAAAACAATTCAGAGAACAGTTTAAATCACAGTAAACTCTAACACAAAAGGCATGTGTAATGAGTTTACTGAAAGAATGGAGTAAGACAAAAGAAAGCTAATGCTTACAAAGTTCTTGAGTTCTAAACCTTCAAGTACAGAAATCAACTGACATCAAGTATAGTGCGATTCCTGCAGAAACAAAGCGACTACAAACACATCTGCACAGACCACTATTCCTGTCCTAGTATTTCTACTTGCCAGCTGTACAAACTTGCTGCTTCTAATGGAAGTTATACTGACAGGCAAATATCACTCTTTTCTGTTAAAAGTGAACAAAATTTAGATTTAACGTGCATTAACTTACTGTGAAGGCAGATATGCTCCGAGCTTTAGATTCCCAGTCGAAACAGCTTTGGAGAAATTTTCCTCCTTCCACAAAAGATTCTGCAATCTTGGACACTCGGTCAATGTTTCGTTTCATGATCTACCAAAAAAAAAAAAAAACTTCACCAACAACTTGGTGAAAACACTCGAGAACACATTTAGCTTCATTGAGATCACATATTTAGCACAGACTGTTTCACATGAAATGCAAGATAAAATTTGTGTGTACTCACCGATATTTTAAACTTTGGTTCAGGTTGCATAAATTTTTCCTCTCTTGGATTCACTGTTCTGATGGCTGCCTTCAGCTACAGATCAGAAATGCACAAGTGTTAGTCATGCTAAATTTCTTGGATATCTTTTCACTTCTTATTTCTAGATTTCTTCTAAATCCAAGGCATTGAATATCAGAAAACTAATGCTGTTTAGCCCTTCAATATTTCACAAAAAGCAAAAGTTATCCCCCCTGATTGTGACTATTCATTTCCTTACCACCACAGTGGTTTCCATGGTAATATGTTGAGGATTAGGCTGGGGGCACCAGTTTTTCTCTTTAGTAAATATTGGTTTTCATACACTTTTCAACGAGAAATTTTTATTCAATTTCACTAACCACATCAGTGGAATGAGAAATAAATTGTAATGACGTCACAAGATATTGGCATCTGTACAGGTATGTATGGCAGTTGGCATGAATACCCACACCATTGGAAAAGTCTGTGCACAATGGTTGTGGGTCACACTGACTGGATAATATGACGAAATCACTGTATCAGTAAGCCAAGAAATGACGACTGGAAACCTCTCTATTAATCATTTCACTTTACCGATACAGTATTCCAAAATTGGTATGGTAGATACTGTTAAATTTCATCGAAAAGTTAATGCTCTCAGGCCTTGTCTGTTCATGCTTTATCCCAATTTCTTCTAGATCTTCCCACATGTACCATCGTCTGATTACTGATTAAGTTTTCTTCGCTGACCCGCAACTATTTTCTTTCATTTAAGTTTCCCCCGCCCGTCCAAAACTTACATGGTTATATACAAAGTCCATCTCCAGTTGAATGGCCCCCTTGACCTTGCGTAGTAACTTCTTGTCTTTGAGAGCGTACCACCGCCTCTCCCCATTTTTAATCTGCAAGGCAACCATTATGGTCAGAATGAACATTATTATGCAAATATATGAATAATATCAAATAAACATGTGAATTAGGCCCTCACTAGGGTTAATGATCAATGATGAGAACTGCCTAGGATTTGACCCATGGGGTTGCCAGTTCAAATCCCACAAGTTCAACCATGGCTTTAAATCAGGAGGATTGGTCTTCTGTCCAGTTTCCACTACTGCTTATCCTAACTGTCCTCATAGGAGTAAAAAATTTCTTATTTCAGATTTAACGTCCCAATCAAAATAAATAAACAAATCTGTACCATGAAGAAGCTAAAGCTCCACTCGGCAAAACTTCTTAGTTAGTGAGGCCCCTTTAGCTATATAAGAACCCTTGAATTTCCACTACGAAAGTTGAACAAAGATTAAATACACTTACGTTGAGCAATGGAATGGCAATTTTTCCCAGGAATTCACATTTCTTGTCTCGATCTTCATCATAGACCGAAATTTCCAGCACAGAATGAATGTCCTTCACATTACTGAAGTTAAACAGACATGATCAAAAAAACATTCAAAGATGCTTTCTAATAACTATCCCATATCAGAGTAATAACAGCTTACTCAAAGCATTATAATAAACCATTATCATTTACAGTATTTTCGGTTCATGAAAACTGAAGACCAGTAAATCTGATAAATTCTTTCATCTCTTAAACTTGTCTTAGGGGTTTTCTTGCATATTACAAGAGAATCCTGACAAGGTGTTTCACAATGTACACAAGATTCCATTTATTTATGTATTTATTCATTCATTTAATGTTGCATACTATTTAATAATATCAAGGTCATCAGTTTCAAAAGTGGAGAAAACTGTAGTGCAACAACCACATGAGATTTCCCATTTGTGACCTACATATGTGAACGCCATATTGGAGGCAAGATTATTGGTTGTCAAGGAAGGTAAAACTGCACAAACAGACCGATCGACTGATCAAAAGTGTGATCAACTGCTTCTTGTTACCAAGGTCGACAACGACAGAGATGAACACTGTAAAACATCCTGATATCAAGCTAAAATGGGTACAGAAGACCTACATGTAGTGTGAAATATAAAGAACTGACCACTGGACAAGACTTACAATGTGAAGATTTTGGCCCACTCTGGGTTGAGGGTTTTATACTCTGTTTGAGTCTGGAGACGGGCATTCACTAACTCTACCACACAGAAGGGATCACTCTTTCCCCCGATGTCCGCTGAAGCCAGGCCACATGCCTTAAACACTACAAACATGGAGGGAAACATATATGTATATACAACAACAACAACCATAAAAAATTAAATTTCAGGTTTCAAAAAATTAAAAAATCGGGCAAAAAAAGTTTATAAAAGAAGTCTAAAAAGTGCAAATATGACTAAAGCCAAATGGGAAAAATACAATAAGATAATGTAAACAAATAATGACAAAACAAGTTAAGTAATTCAGTTACAGAGAGTTGTGATATAACCATTGACTGATCAGTCCTGGGCAAATACTCCACATCCAAGCCCTGCCGTATGACCAGTTCTTGTACAGACCTTGAATCTACCGGTACTCCACAGCAACGCTGATACATGTCACTTAGATTTACACATAACTGCAGTCTTATCAGGATATGGCATATTTCTTTGTCATACAATGTACTAATATACATAAACAAAATATATATTTGAGATGAGGAACCTGGTTGTCATGTTGAGGCGAAGACAACCGGCGGGGGTTAGAGGTTAGTTTGACATAATAACGGTTTGGCACTCTGCCAAAATCAAATAATGTGAACATTGTATGGGGTTCAGCAAGGAGGGTAGTTAATATGTGAGAGGCAAACTAGCCCTCATGCAGCCTGAAGAATACTGAGGAATTTCAGAAGATAACTAAACTCACCTTTGACCTGGAGCCAGCCCACGTCTTTTACTTGTTTAAAGGAATTGGCCAATCCCTGTAGACGTTAACAAAAGTTTTGCTTTAGACAATCAAAAGTATGACAACTCTATTTTATTACAGTTTTCTATATACACATGTTACAAACACTCAAAACTCTGTTGGAGAATATCCAACATAGCCATCATCAAAAACAGGTACATGTAAACTGAAGAGAACTGAAACCTGGATTATCATCAAAATATGTGCAGACTGCAGACAAAATATGTGTGAACTGCAAACAAAATATGTGTAGACTAAAGATGAAGACAAAATATCTGTAGACTAGACAAAACATGTGCAGACTGAAGACAAAATATGTGTATACTGCAGACAAAATATGTGTTGATATGTGTAGAATGTAGACAAAAATTGTGCAGCCTGTAGACAAAGTATGTGCAGCCTGCAGACAAAATATGAGCAGATTGCAGACAAAATATGTGTAGAAGGCAGAAAAAATACATGTAGACTGCAGACAAAATATATGATTACTGCAGACAAAATATGTGTAGACTGAACACAAAATATGTGTAGACTGAACACAAAATATGTGTAGACTGCAGACAACCTATGTGTAGACTGCAGTCAAAATATGTGTAGTCTGTAGACTGCAGACAAACTATGTGAAGACTGCTGACAAAATGAAATCAGTTAGAAAAAGCCTGAGGATAGCTCATGAAACTGTGCTAGGACAACTACCTAAGCTCGATAATCTGGTTCGAAACTCGAACAATCAGATGAACTTAAATTTTCTAACTTCATCCAACCTACTTTCAGTCAACACTCCCATTGAACAAAATGTAAACCAGACTAACTATGGTCATGATTACAGGCACACTTACATATTTCCGGACAATGTCTAATCTCTCCTTGGGGTTAGGTGTGAAGTTGGCCAGATCAGATGATGTCTCAGAGTCTGTCGTTCCGCTTATCGTCACCAGTAGCTTCACAATCCCGGCACCATCTTCCAGCTCCACCTCCAGGGTGTGCGTCACTTCCTTCTCCAGATTCTGCAAGTCTATCGTAGCTCTGGAAAACAGATTTGTATAAAGTTACAAGTACATGTATGCTTAGAACACTTCACACGCGCATCTCAGTGGTGTATGATGGAAGATATGGCGACCACAGAGATGTCACCTGTGCACCTCTAGCACCTCTTGGTTACATGTGATGGTGGCCACAGTCACTACAACAGATGCCACTGTGCATCTGAAGCACCTATTAGTTGTGTTTGACAAACACCCAGAGACCCCAGAGGATGTCATTGTGCACCTGAAGCACCTACTAATTGTGTCTGACAACAGATCCAGAGACTCCAGAGGATGTCATTGTGCACCTGAAGCACCTATTAGTTGTGTTTGTCACAACACCCAGAGACTCCAGAGGATGTCATTGTGCACCTGAAGCACCTATTAGTTGTGTTTGACAATAGATCAAGAGACTCCAGGGGATGCCACTGTGCACCTATTAGTTGTGTTTGTCACAACACCCAGAGACTCCAGAGGATGTCATTGTGCACCTGAAGCACCTATTAGCTGTGTTTGACAACAAATCAAGAGACTCCAGAGGATGCCACTGTGCAACTGAAGCACCTACTAATTGTGTTTGACAACAGATCCAGAGACTCCAGAGGATGCCACTGTGCACCTGAAGCACCTATTAGTTGTGTTTGACAACAGATCCAGAGGATGTCATTGTGCACCTGAAGCACCTATTAGTTGTGTTTGACAACAGATCCAGAGACTCCAGAGGATGCCAATGTGCACCTGAAGCACCTATTAGTTGTGTTTGACAACAGATCAAGAGACTCTAGGGGATGCCAATGTGCACCTGAAGCACCTTACTGTGCACCTCATACCGAAAAAATCTTTCTGATCTGCAGCAAATGAGGACTGAATTTCTCAACAATCTGTTCATCATGGAAACACAAACAATTATCTCTGTACCCTGGAGCTTCCAAGCCATTCAAACAATCGTCTTCTACATTGAAATCAAATGGAAATGGCAAAACAAGAAGTTATTGTGTTTGGTTCTACTTGTTTCACTATAAGTACATCTATCACTGTAAACTGCACAAGCAGTAAAGCTAAAGCATATGTCAATTTGATTTAACTTACTTTGTGACAGAATACAATGAAATTGGTTATGTAGTTCAAACAGCTGGAAAGATTGATTCTTGCAAGGAAAGTAATACTGGGGTGTTTCAGGGATACCTTTTGTCACCACACTGTTATAGAATTACGTCAGTGATCTGTTTTCCTTGAGTAAATCATGTTAGGACACATCACGTCAAAGTCTTCCTTTGATTCGGAACCTGCTGATGCCATAAACCGTCATCTATATGTGTCATCAGTCTTCTCACATTTGCCAGAAATCTACTGAACTCTACAGCTATAAGTTACAAACACGATGACTCTGCATATTTATAAGGACACATAATCAATACATGAATGTGTAACAAGGCAATTAATTACACGGCCAATGTTGACATATTCATGACTACAGAGGGGAATAAATCCCACAGAAATGCTTAAGGCAGAGTTGTGTTTCTAAGATGTGAGGCAGAATCCAACAAGGGGCTCAAGGTTAAGTGGAATTCACAGAAAGCTACGATACACACTGGCAACAGGATAACAACTGGACTCTTAATAAACAGCTAGCCTGACATACAGGAGCAGAACATGTCAGATCCAAGCACTAGAATCTGTGCTTCTTGTACCGGAATAGAAAATTTAATCCCTAATAACAACAATAGTGTTATTTTAAACCACTTTCTGAATCATCAATCTGATTAGGACACCTATCCTAGTTTGTAAATAAGACTACAAAACACTCATGTTGTATTCAATATGTCGAGCGGAGCCCTCTGTAGGCAAGTGAGCGAGAGTGCCAGCATGGCGCAATGACCCAGGAACCTTCCATCCATGTGGTCGCTCTGAGTACAAGTCCAGCTCATGCTGGCTTCCTCTGCGGACGTACATGGGAAGGTCTGACAGCAACCTGCAGATGGTCTGGGGTTTCTCCCAGGCTGTGCTCAGTTTCCCCCAAACTCCAGACCGCGGTCGTATAAGTGAAATATTCTTCAGTACAGTGTAAACAACCAATCAAATAAATAAATAAACAAAGGATGTTGAGTCTGGAATAAAGAGCAGGACAAGGACAGTACCCTCTACCAAACAGTATTTTGTCAGGGGCTGCTTGTTTGGTACAGGACAAAACTGCTTTTAGTAATGTGAGAAGCCAGAAGATATGCCATTACACCTGCACCAACTTAAAATTATTTCCAGGCCTGCATATGATACAGTAAACACAGGGAATGCAATGCAAAAAATATACACAAATTACACCAAAAGTCTTGACCAGTTCTTATAATATAGACTGAAACCAATCTTGGCCCTCTTGTACTGGAGATATCAAATCCAATAACCTGAACATGCTGCCAGAAAAAACTAGATTCAACCCAGCAACCTTTTTAGCTGATTTAACCCCGGCAAGAGCCAAATGGCCCACTTGGGAGAACATAGGAAAATCAATAGAGACACTTTAACACTTAATGAAAAGTTTCTACAAGTCATCATCGCTCCAGTAAGCTTGTGTAGATGAAGATCAAACAGTATTAGCACTTGGCTGCTTCAATAAGTTTTCCACCTTGGTATTAAAAATGAAGTCAAGTAGTTTCACCCTGATGAGCTGTTTTCATGTGGACATTTGGAAAACCAGGCATGTAGTACATGTAGGGCTTGACACACACGAGAGCTTAAGGCCCCACTTGACTTTACTCGGCTGTTGTGTTGGGTCCTAAACACTTGCATATGTGAAACGACGGTGGAACTCAACTCAAGCTGTACTCCAGTAATAGGTGTAATCATATGTCCATCTGTGACAGGGACTAACTCCAGTTCGTTTCATTTGAGGAACTTCAAACATCCCCTTTGGTAATTAGCACTAGGCTCTTGCAGATAACTGAAGTTTGATATCTTTGTTAAGGCACCTATCTTACCTGCCCATGGGGTCATCCTTGCCTGTTACATCATGGTCCCACACAGAGATTTCCAGATGGCTTGTCTGACCGTCAAACAGACGCAGGTCAAACTGCTCCAGCCACCGGGGATTCAACGTCTTACTCTTATGCTGAAAAACCCACAAAAACCTGGTAATACTCTGGGTAACAGTGGGGATTTGAACACATATGACAAAGTGACTCATACTTTCACTGTTGTAATGGCTTAAGGTGGAGATACATGAATCTGTGGCAGATTCTACAAAGCCAGCTTGGACATACCTCAAAATATAAAACCTAAAAGTAACATATGATCCAAGAAGGCACAAAACAGTATATTTCTCAAACGCAAATCAAACTTTTTCTTGGATCCCGTACCATGTCTTGAACTTGACCCACATGATTATTCCTCTAATACAGAAAAAGGCATACCTTGCTTTTGTACTTCTCGTTGCCTAGACGAAACTTGACATAGGGATCGCTGAGACCATTGTCATCCATGGGCAGTAGGTTCTTTCCTTCAACCAGAACCACTGTCACAACACTGTTCCACATCTGGGACTTTGACTTCTTCCCAGCCTCTCCCAACTTTGAACCCTTCTTGTTGAACTGACAATATAAACAATCAATGCAAACAGTAAACTAAGATTTAATGGTCTCAAGAAATGCTGGCTGGGATACATTTTCAATAGGCTTCTTGGGCAGTAGTGCACAAAAGTACAGTATATCAGCACCTCAAGTTTAAAAGCTGTAAGGGAAACAGTTCTGTAGATATAGAATTAAAGCCATAGAAATGCAATACATCACAAAAAACAGCTGTTGGGATCCATTTTAAGTAGGCTTCTGGGCCAACCGTGGGTATATTCGCACCATATGCTTGAAAGCTCTGAAGAAAGTGTTTCCATAACAACATAAAAACACAATATGTCAAAATTCCCTGCCCAAGGTTGGGATTGAACCTGCGCCTTATGTGACTCATGATCATGAGTCACACACCTTACAGCTGAGCAGCATACGTCCCACTTCCACATTTGTCAGTATAGCAATAGATTACACACTTATACTGATAGCAATCTGCCAGCAACCTACAGAGGTTCGTGGGTTTCCCCTGAGCTCTACCAGGTTTCTTCCCACCACAATGCTGGCCGATGTCATATAAGTGAAATATTCTTAAGTAGGGCATAAAACACCAATCAAATAAATAAACATACTGACATGCATACAATCTGTCATACCTATCAATCACCATGAACACCAAACTTTTTTTTGGTGAAATGACCATGGTCTATCAATTTTAATGATGTTGAAAAACAGTAAAAGCTCAGCAAGCAACTTTGGTGACTATAAAGCAGCCAAACACCAAGTAAATCAAGCAAGCAAATGTCACATGAGAAATGCAGTATGCCTACATAAAAGTAACATGTCAAACCTCGATATGGCTGTTAGAACAGCTCTCTTCCATGCTGCTACATGTAGCCCCAGAGCATTCTGCTAAACTGAGATAGGCCACAAATACTATTAGCTTGTACATCCTAGCACTACGTTGAAATCAAAATGTCTCCTTAACCAATCCCTTTTCACATCTTGTAAGCATACGTACTGTACAACATACTGCCTATACAGTTCCCTGCATGTGTGATCAACAGTGACATTCTTGGCAGCTAAGTCTGTTTAACATTCCCCATTAGATTTGGCCACAAAGCCGAGGGTTTTACAAGGTAAGTAGTGCTTAAATCCCATGCTGCTCATCACCACTTAACTACTGCCAAGGTTTCTGGCACATCGACAGCAGCTGTGAAACAATATATAAACAGTCTGATATAAACTAAACCTCATCAGCTCTACTTAAACTGTTACCTATACGCACCAGGTGTTGAGAATACACACAGTCCCTCACAGTTCAGGGCACTTCCTGTTGCTCAGCTGTTATATCCGACAATCAGGTAACTGTAATGCTGCCAATTCTACATGCATCAGGACAAAAAAGGTTTAACTGCCTGGTTTCCTTGGCAATGTTAATTCACACAAAACCATCAAACAGCTATTAGGTGACTGCTGTTATAAAGGCCCACTACACTCAACAGGCAGGCGTTATGCAACAAGTACATGTAAGTCAATTTTACCTTCAAGTCCAATGATTCCGTCTCCATGGAAACATGACACCCTAGATTAGCAAAATGGTTGCCAGGCAATGAGTCTCCTGTAGAGACAATTTCCACTGTCTTTGCACACAACTGCACAACTGGAGAGTCAGTCATGTTGAGGAACATTCATGAGCAGATTGAGCCATAAAGACAACTTCACGCAGAGCTCCACCAAATATCAGAGAAAGCTGTTAAGTCTCTTGATGTGAATGTGGATTGGTCGTCCTGCTGGCAATCAATGGGTATCACAACAAGAAAGGCTTGACTCAGATACAAGCTTTCAAAGTTTCAGCCTCAAATCAATACTGGTCTATGTATATACACATATACATGAATACATACACCCATATGGATTTAATTTAAGAAGCTAAATCTTGTGGAAATGACTATAGACAACATCGCCATTAATATGTTTGCCACATTTATTGCAACTGTGGAGACAGCACGCTGTAAGTGACATGAATAAATACTGTATTTCACCTAAAAATTTGCCCATGACCATGTTACAAATCTTGCTCAATTCCTAGGGCTATCTGACCTAAGAAAGGTGTTCTGAGGTTTCTTTGAAAGATAGGATGAATCTTTCTGGGAAAGTGTATGTTTGAGCACAAAATGTAATGTTTGTGACCTTTATCTGCCTGTAAAGCTGCACTGTTAGTGGATGAATGTTTGGGGCAAATACAGTAAACAATTTAAAGGTTCAGCATTACATTTTTATATCCCAGAACTATACAGCTGGTCATAAAAGCTTGAGTGCAATTAACATAGGCCATAGATTTGAGTATCAAAATATAAACTGTACATGTATACACCAGGCACTTTTTCAAATCAAGAGAAAACAATATTTAAATTATATGCTTCTTTTTAAGAAAACTTTTGATACCTGAGCTAGCTTGTAGTATCACTTAAGTCGGGTAAGCCATACAGTACAATGATTGAATAAATTAAAATTGTTTTAGTGTTCATTTATATAGGTGACTCTAATTTTGTAATATCTTATACAAGGAAGAACTTGATATGTGTAAATTTTCTTGCTGTTTGACTTTATTCATAGTATGTTCACTACAGTACAATTCAACTTGTGTTTCAATTCCTTTCCATCAGAACACATTTCAATTGCTCAGTTTACAAAATAATCATTTACACATGTATATCACGCTTTAGGATTTGCTTTCTTACCCAATTAAACTGATGTCTCATGACTATATATGGCACTTGGCTCATTTCAAATACACTGGAAACTTCTTTATAAAAATAGCCCACATACGTACAGGCTGATCGCCTTTACAGCCCTCGACATAAGAGGAGATCGAACCGACCGATCACGTGTCGATCACCTCATTCGAAAAAAGGGGGACCGAAACGTCGGTTACCATAAAAGCCACAGGGGACCGATAAATAATTTCGGCAGATTAGGAGTGAACGTGTACGTAGTGTCTGCCGCTGCCGAAAATGCAACCGCTCAGTCAAAGGGGAGCTTGTCGCAGTGCGGCGCGAAGGGAAATGCATGCATGCGCTATGAGCCGTGGGTCAGGACGCAAAAGACATTTGGTCATCACAAAAATAAAACAGTTAATTGGGTCACTGTCCAAGCGCGGCGCACAGAAGGTGTAGTTTAACGTTCACTGATACCCATGTATCTTTACCAACCAGAAGTTTAGGGTCCAACAACACTGACAGGCATGCATATGCTGTGATCTGGACGATTCCAATTATTGGAAACTAAAGGGGTGGTGAGGTTGTTCCAATACGCTTGTGTTGTACTTCGATCTAGGAATTTCATAACTGTCAATGAAAACTTTGAAGAGAATACGTACTTGTATCATATATCACAAGGCCAATCTTAAAATGCATTGCATGGATTATTTTGCTTGAATTGGCTTGCAAACCTAAACTCAAAGGTCCCTTGTTCTGCTGCTGTCTAGAAATCTGGTGCCGCGTCTCTTTCAGGCGATTAAAACAATGCCAGCTAAGTTTTTGTCTTCATATTCATATCTGTCCATCTCTTATTCTACTGATATCGGTTCTGCTGGAAAGACAATGTACATGTATGTATTAATAGAATGCAATATATGTGTACATGTGTCCGTTTACTCGATCGCAAAACAAGGTAATCAAAACAAGGTTAAAGTCCATGGCATTCCACCGTTGGGTCAACGGTCGCCAGAAATAATAGCCAATCGTTTTAACTGCTAATTAGAATATTGACAGAGGCGCCGCGCTGAAGATGTTTGTCACAGTCCAGAGCGGAATATTGGCGCTACGTCGAGCAGAATCTTTTGAGGAGCTGACGAATATTGCTTAGATTTTAATCGTTATTTGTGTATAAATATGTTTTGATGGCTACCAAAAAGCCAGAGACTGTCCATCAAAAAACCTTCGAAAAGTGGCCTTTCAAGGAAGAGTTCAGAGTTTTGGCAACTGACAGTGATGGTAATATCACTAAACTGCAGTGCAAAATATGTGCGGACAACTTGGCAGCTATCAGGGCAGAGGCGGCAAGGCGAAATGTGAAAGGTGCAGCGTTTAATGGCATTGTGAACCTGGCAGACGGTGTTGAGTGCGTCCACCGAGGAAACTTATCTCGTCATATCAAACCTGGTGGACTGCATGACTGGGCCAAGCAAAGATTTGGCAAATCACCCGTGGCATCAACGAGCAGTGCTCCACAGGCAGGGTACGTACCATTTAAAGACATTAAATTTAAAGTTTAAAATAAATGTAACTGTATAGGAAAATGATACACACTGATGTAATAATGTAGAATATAATAATAACTTGTTAAATATAATCACGAAAATATTTAAAATATAGGTGCCGTATGCATATAGTTACACTGGTGTGCATGTGTTGTTCATCGTATATAGATTATAATTTGTAATGTTTAAGCTCGAGTTTCTAAATGATTTTCTCTCCCTTTTGTTTAAGGCCTCCCAGTGGATCTGGTCAACGCCGCATTGATATTCTTATCGACCAAACTTCAAGCACAGCATATAGGCACCTATTCAACACCGCCCTTTGCATTGTCCGGCATGAAAGGCCGTTTTCTGACTTTCGTAGTCTTGTTACGCTACAGCGCAAGAATGGAATCAAACTGTTAAGCGGAAAAGACACTGACAAATGTTGTCGCCAGTTCGTTTCTATAATGGCCGCAATACTCCGACAGGACATTGCAAAAATGCTGCTCCGCTCCAACTTCTTCTCGGGCCTTATGGACGGCTCCCAGGCCAGGAAGACGGGTTCAGAAAAGGAGCTAATCTATGCAAAAATTGCAGTGAACGGATGCACTGTAGAGCTCCTTGTAAAGTGCAAGGATATGGCCGAGATCGGAGGGGAAGATGCTCGAAGTTTAAAGCAGGCCTACGATCAGGCATTTTTGGATTCCTGTGAGGTGCCGAAGGAAAGGCATGACAAACTGATGGTGAGCATCTGCACTGACGGCGCCAGTGTAAACATGGGGAAATATAATGGCGCATGTACCCAACTGAAGGCTGAACGAGAGTGGCTGCTTGTGGTACATTGTTCAAACCATCGTCTGGAGTTGGCCATTAAAGATGCCTTTGCCTCTGACAAATCGTTCGAAGAAGTGGACGAAATCATGACACAAATGTATTATCACTTCAGAAACAGTGGCAAAGCCAAACGAATATTCACAGCGACAGCAATCGCATTGGGCGTTATTTGCGTCGCTTTCACGAAGGCGCACGGGACGAGATTTCAAAATCACAAGTACAGGGCATGCAAGGCCATGGTGATTAACTTTTTGCCCCTCTGCTTGTATTGTGAAAATATGATAGAAACACCAGGCGCGTGCAAGACAGAAACGGTAGCAAAACTCCGTGGATACCTACGAAAGTTCTTGTCATACTCCTATCTCAGCAGTCTTAACTTCTACATGCAAGTCCTGAGGGTCACAGCTCAAATGTCATACGTCCTGCAAACCCCAACGTCACTAATAACAGACGTCACTGAATCGATTTCAGAGGCAAAAACCAACCTTCGTGAATTGACGGCAACTGAAGAAGACTTGCCGTTCGATACGGAAGGGACAGCCGAGAGTGACAGTGTGAAACTATCGGCCAAAGCAACAAACTTGCCAGCGACGCTTGCCTTCAAGGAAAAACTAAACGAAAAACAAAAGAGACAGGTCGAAAAATACTGCACTATTGTGAAACAGGACTACGACATCAAGTTTGTGCGCCAAGGAAAAGCAAATGTCCGGAGAGTTAAAGAGACTCTGATCCCAGCAATATCTGAAGCTATTGATGCGAGATTTGCTCCTTTCCTCTCTGAACAAGAAATCTATGCATTTGTTCAAATAGCTGACCACAGATGCTGGGACTTCGAAGAAAAGACATTTGGTCTTGACAAAATCCAGAAGCTGAGTGAGCATTTTCAAGAGCCGCTGGGGTATCATGAGTACGACATGAAAAAGGCCCAATCGGAGTTCAGACAGCTGAAGGCCGTTGTTGCTGCGAAGTACAGAAAATTCCGCAACCCCTTGCAGCTGTGGAAAACAGTCTTTCAGCATTCTGTCTCTAAGTATCCCAACATCCTACTGCTGATAGAATTGTGCCTTTGTTTTGCTTGGAGTTCTGCAACGGTGGAACGCGGTTTCAGTGTTTGCGGCCGGACCTTGACAGATGCCAGAACGTCCATGAGCAAGGGTACACTGGATGACCTGCTTGTACTCAGGATAAACTTGCCATCGCTCGAAAAACTGGACAGCGAGTATGAAACAAGCCTGGTGGATAGAGCAGTGTCACAGTATCTGTCAACACCAAGAAGAAAAAGTGGAAAGGCGAAGCAAGTCGCCAAATCTGGAGGTTCTAGCGAGCCTGGACCAGCCATAATGCCCACTCCATTCTCATCCAGCCGAAATCCTCTGTTAGAGGATGACAGTCATCTGTATATTTCAGAAACTGATAGTGACGCAGACAGTGTGTCTGATGATTCAGAAATAAGCGATGTCGAATCAGTGGAAATGCCGATGGAATTCGAAGAGGAGATTCTGAGTGATTAAAAACAAGATCGCCTACATAAAAGTGTAAAACTTTAGCTAGGTGCCATTAAATTTAGTTCTTTGCCTTGCACTGACTTTGTTGATTGACTGTTACATAATCATGGCTGAACTTTTCACGTCAACACGTTATTACTTCAACAGGAAAGAATGACTTTTGTGCAGATCTCGTTTATTTGGTTTTGAATTTTTAACGTTTTGCTTTGAACTAAAATATTTCTACAACATACATGTATAATATATATGATAATGTGTGTGGACGTCGTATCATTCTTGCACATTGATTACTTATTTAAACTCATTTTTTTACCTTTTATCGCAAACTTAAATACATGCATATAATATATATATATATAACGTTTGTAACGAAGTCGTGTGTGTGATGACATACACCTCGGGGGACCTGGCATTTCAATGCAATAACGTCTTATATGTTATGTCTTTTACATTAAAACCATTTAAGTATGATTGTGTGGTTTTGTTACATATTCAACTGCGCCTGTATTAAAGACAAACGTACAGAAGGCTATTTTTCAAAGACTTGCGCCAGCATTGGTTCTTTCGTGGTATGTTAACATACAATTACAACTCCAAACGGTAACAACGCGAAGTAACGAAAACTCCGGCCGATATGAGTCATTTGAAAAATAGTTTTTGCAAAAATAGGTATAGCAACGGATACGCCAGGTAGATATGTCATGCATATTTATCCTCATTGTAGAAAAGTCAATGTTCTCCTTCACCTCCTATCTTGCCAAAATACTGACTGCGAATCCACATGGCGTGAGTGAAATGTTTGTAGACATCGCCATGATCTACATGCATCAATCAATCCTTGTATTTAAATTCAATAATTACGTTCTATAACTTATGCGTATATACCGCAGGCTGGTAGTCATAAGTCTGCTTTAGACAGATCGCATAACAAGTTAGGAATACGAAACTTTCAATTTTGAGTGGTTAAATTTCACCGTGGCAGTCCCCGCCTGTAACTGATTGACTGGAAGTGTGGGCGAGTCCAAAAGCATGCTAGCGTAGGGGGTTTTCGACTCGAACTAATGTCATTATTATTTAATGCTTGGTTCCGCTGATTTTCTGTGGTAGCAGCAATCGGGACACGTCATGTTTTGTAGAAATAGTGAATTGAGAATATTCAAGCAACATTTACAAGTTGTATCATTACTTTTCGAAAGACATTTCTTTACGCAACTTCAAAACTTACCCACCCCGTGTGACCCTCTCGCAGCAGTCAGCTTTGCGCGGGAACGTGCTGGAGACATTATGCCTTCCAGAGCAGGATTTGTATTATTTCATTACCTGCTTGGAGTACTGGGTACGTTTATTTCTAATACAAATACAACAATAATGTGATCAGTAGTGACAATGATAAATTCTTCATTTTTTACACGATCAGTACGTCAAACACCATAGACATTGCTCCAATCAATTCGCCAGTTAAACCCACCACTCGGACTTCGCTGCGATTGCCAGTGGGTTTCATGGACGGCGTACCAGCGACTGCAGCGAGACTGGGACTAGTTACTTCTGAAAACAGACGGGAAGCCCTCTAACAAAATTAAATAATGCAGAGCATACATATATATCATTGTGTACATGAACTTCACGGCATACCTGTATATTACAAGGAACAATTTTGGTTCTCGAAACCTACGTAATCGATACAGGGGATCGATCGGTTACCAAAGAATTTGGGGGAGATCAAATGTCCGATCACCTGAACGTTAGGTCGGGGGATCGATTTCTCGATCACCATAATTATCCTTATGTCGAGGGCTGCCTTTAGGAAGATAAATGTATGTACAAAGTTTAATAAGAGCCATCACAAGTAAAGATATTTACAGCTGGATAGCCAATCTAGAAAGGTCACCCCACCCCCCCTCCTCCTGCTCACACCATTACCCATTACAGGTAACAAACTGATAACAACACCTGATACCTAATGACATCCCTATATATCTCCGCACAATTTCTCACAAGGGATACAGGTAGCTAGATGATAGTGTCATGAATATATCCATAAGGGTCAGGGCACGGTAACACAAACAGCTGCTGATCAACCACAGCACCTGGATTCAAGTGCCATTCTATCAACTGACGGGACTGTCAAAGCAACAACCAGGAATGCCATACAGCAACAGAGGGTTAAGCACGCGGTATAGCAGCAGAGAATAAATAAGGCATCAGTACAGCATCAATTAATGAAGATATTACCTCACAAATACTTAACACATGTGATGCGCACTCAGCTGTATGAACAGAAAGACAATGGACTGATTATGTACAACATCAGCTAATGAAGATATTACCTCACACATACTTAACACATGTGATGCACACTCAACTGTATGAACAGACAGACAATGGACTGATTACTTACAGCATCAGCTAATGAAGATATTACCTCACACATACTTAACACATGTGATGCACACTCAACTATATGAACAGACAGACAATGGACTGATTATGTACACCATCAGCTAATGAAGATATTACCTCACACATACTTAACACATCATGCACACTCAACTGTATGAACAGACAGACAATGGACTGATTATGTACACCATCAGCTAATGAAGATATTACCTCACACATACTTAACACATCATGCACACTCAACTGTATGAACAGACAGACAATGGACTGATTATGTACAGCATCAGCTAATGAAGACATTACCTCACCAATACTTAACACATGTGATGCTCACTCAACTGTATGAACAGACAGACAATGGACTGATTATGTACAACATCAGCTAATGAAGATATTACCTCACACATACTTAACACATCATGCACACTCAACTGTATGAACAGACAGACAATGGACTGATTACTTACAGCATCAGCTAATGAAGATATTACCTCACACATACTTAACACATGTGGTCTGCACTCAACTGTATGAACAGACAGACAATGGACTGATTACGTACAGCATCAGCTAATGAGGATATTACCTAACACATACTTAACACATGTGGTCTGCACTCAACTGTATGAACAGACAGACAATGGACTGATTACGTACAGCATCAGCTAATGAAGATATTACCTCACACATACTTAACACATGTGGTCTGCACTCAACTGTATGAACAAACAGACAATGGACTGATTATGTACAGCATCAGCTAATGAAGATATTACCTCACACATACTTAACACATGTGATGCGCACTCAACTGTATGAACAGAGAGACAATGGACTGATTATGTACAGCATCAGCTAATGAAGATATTACCTCACACATACTTAACACGCGTGATGCACACTCAACTGTATGAACAGACAGACAATGGACTGATTATGTACAACATCAGCTAATGATTACCTCACACATACTTAACACATGTGATGCACACTCAACTGTATGAACAGACAGACAATGGACTGATTATGTACACCATCAGCTAATGAAGATATTACCTCACACATACTTAACACATGTGATGCACACTCAACTGTATGAACAGACAGACAATGGACTGATTACGTACAGCATCAGCTAATGAAGATATTACCTCACACATACTTAACACATGTGATGCACACTCAACTGTATGAACAGACAGACAATGGACTGATTATGTACACCATCAGCTAATGAAGATATTACCTCACACATACTTAACACATCATGCACACTCAACTGTATGAACAGACAGACAATGGACTGATTATGTACACCATCAGCTAATGAAGATATTACCTCACACATACTTAACACATGTGATGCACACTCAACTGTATGAACAGACAGACAATGGACTGATTATGTACAGCATCAGCAAAAGAAGATATTACCTAACACATACTTAACAAATGTAATGCGCACTCAACTGTATGAACAGACAGACAATGGACTGATTACGTACAGCATCAGCTAATGAAGATATTACCTCACACATACTTAACACATGTGGTCTGCACTCAACTGTATGAAAAGACAGACAATGGACTGATTATGTACAGCATCAGCTAATGAAGATATTACCTCACACATACTTAACACATGTGATGCGCACTCAGCTGTATGAACAGACAGACAATGGACTGATTATGTACAGCATCAGCTAATGAAGATATTACCTCACACATACTTAACACATGTGGTCTGCACTCAACTGTATGAACAGACAGACAATGGACTGATTATGTACAGCATCAGCTAATGAAGATATTAACTAACATACTTAACACATGTGATGCGCACTCAACTGTATGAACAGACAGACAATGGACTGATTATGTACAGCATCAGCTAATGAAGACATTACCTCACCAATACTTAACGCATGTGATGCTCACTCAACTATATGAACAGACAGACAATGGACTGATTACTTACAGCATCAGCTAATGAAGATATTACCTCACACATACTTAACACATGTGATGCACACTCAACTATATGAACAGACAGACAATGGACTGATTATTTACAGCATCAGCTAATGAAGATATTACCTCACACATACTTAACACATGTGGTCTGCACTCAACTGTATGAACAGACAGACAATGGACTGATTACTTACAGCATCAGCTAATGAAGATATTACCTCACACATACTTAACACATGTGATGCACACTCAACTGTATGAACAGACAGACAATGGACTGATTATGTACAGCATCAGCTAATGAAGATATTACCTCACACATACTTAACACATGTGATGCGCACTCAACTGTATGAACAGACAGACAATGGACTGATTATGTACAGCATCAGCTAATGAAGATATTACCTCACACATACTTAACACATGTGATGCACACTCAACTGTATGAACAGACAGACAATGGACTGATTATGTACAGCATCAGCAAAAGAAGATATTACCTAACACATACTTAACAAATGTAATGTGCACTCAACTGTATGAACAGACAGACAATGGACTGATTATGTACAGCATCAGCTAATGAAGATATTACCTCACACATACTTAACACATGTGATGCACACTCAACTGTATGAACAGACAGACAATGTACTGATTATTTACAGCATCAGCTAATGAAGATATTACCCCACACATACTTAACACATGTGGTCTGCACAGTCAACTATATGAACAGACAGACAATGGACTGATTACTTACAACATCAGCTAATGAAGATATTACCTCACACATACTTAACACATGTGGTCTGCACTCAACTGTATGAACAGACAGACAATGGACTGATTATGTACAGCATCAGCTAATGAAGATATTACCTCCACACATACTTAACACATGTGATGCACACTCAACTGTATGAACAGACAGACAATGGACTGATTATGTACACCATCAGCTAATGAAGATATTACCTCACACATACTTAACACATGTGATGCACACTCAACTGTATGAACAGAAAGACAATGGACTGATTACGTACAGCATCAGCTAATGAAGATATTACCTAACATACTTAACACCTGTGGTCTGCACTCAACTGTATGAACAGACAGACAATGGACTGATTATGTACAGCATCAGCTAATGAAGACATGACCTCACCAATACTTAACACATGTGATGCTCACTCAACAGACAGACAATGGCATAGTTAAACTCCACAGTTGGTGATTTGATCAGATTAGGATCAAATAACAGACTTCTATCTTTACTTAGCAGTTTGATAAAGAAATCTTAAGGAAAATAAAATGTAACAAGGTGAGAATACCAAGGCTTTGCACAGCATGAAACGACTGAGGTGAAATAGGGTGAAAATTCCTCTTTGGATAAGAAAGACAGCGCCCTTGATTTATGGACTGTACAAAGTCATATGCAGGTTGAGAATTTCTACAGCACTTCGCCCACTCAATTCTGTATTGGTTAAACTCAGCACTGAGGGCCGAGGAAATAGGACAAATGAGAGGACAGGATGAAGACTGCAGAAGATGCGGAGGTTTATTCAAGATCAATAAAGACATTCTCCCAAGGCATACCAATGGACTGATTTGGGGGCGGAAGTTCCCTAACTATATACTCACATCTTCACTTATTCTACCTCCAAAATAAAATCCAGTCTGAAACCATCAATATCGACTTCATTTGTTAACCAAGCACGTATATGATCAGGTTAACAGGGGGATTATGCCAATTACTGAATTTCGCTAAAAGTCGAAAAAGCCTGAAAAAGTGCAGTTTTAGAGTCAAATAAAGGATACCAAATACTACTCTGGGTTCTCAAACGGACATTTTTCCAGCAGGATCTCATCCAACTTCCTTCTAAACAAACCATAAAAACTGACATTTTTCCTAAACTGGCCACAAAACATCATCACACAGACACATGGAGCAGAGTTGTGACACTCAGACAGGATGGAACACAGTTGAGACACACAGACTGGATGGAACAGAGTTGTGACACACAGACAGGATGGAACAGAGTTGTGACACACAGACAAGATGGAACAGAGTTGTGACGCACAGACAGGATGGAACAGAGATGTGACACACAGACAGGATGGAACAGAGATGTGACACATAGACAGGATGGAACAGAGTTGTGACACACAGACAGGATGGAACAGAGTTGTGACACACAGACAGGATGGAATAGAGATGTGACACACAGACAGGATGGAACAGTGTTGTGACACACAGACAAGATGGAACAGAGTTGTGACGCACATACAGGATAGAACAGAGTTGTGACACACAGACAGGATGGAACAGAGTTGTGACACACAGACTGGATGGAAGAGACGAATACTGGGATTAGGACAAAATTATGTCAGGCGGGAAAGACACCCCATTCCCATGACTGTCACATCCTGGTTTACATCACTCTCCCTCTTTCTCCCTGAAACAAGCTACCTCAAAATGTCATTTTTTCTTTCACTGCAGGGAACATGTCTTTGACAACCAGATTACTTTTGTTCCCCTTGGGTGGTAATGTTGAAAGCATATCAATATTCCTGGCATGCTGTACATATGTCCAATTCTGCTCAAAAGGTCCCTTTCTCCATTTTTTTCACCACCATGATGCTGACTGCCGTTTTAGTGAAATATTCTTGAGTTTAAAACACAACTCAAATAAATATAGAAATCAATCAAAAAGGTCCCATCTTGAATTGAGCACAGAATTGTCAGATATTACCAAAATGTCTCATGCTTGTTGATCACAAATGTCTCATGCTTGTTGCTCACAAATGTCTCATGCTTGTTGATCAAAGGCCACAGTAGTTGTTCATTTATGTCTTAAATGTTGGCTACTTAAATTTCTCATTAGGTTCAAACTTACTACACTGCCCAATATAATGTAGTCCTTATGGTATGGTCCTTGTTACCATGGTAACAAATTGTGAATGGAATGATTTACCCTTATTCAAAACTAAATAAAACACCCTACAAGATTAATATCTCCATTTAGGTACTTCATGCGATTTTGTGGTTTCCTTTATGATTATGATAAATCAGGAACACCTTAAGCTGACAAGATGGCGTCTGTCAGCAACGTCCTTTGGTCTTTGCTAGATTACTGTTGTTAAATAGATTGCCCTATTGTCTTGTTCCTCCATAACTGTCTTACATGTATATCTGACAATTCAACTCTTAAACCCTGCTCTGTCACATGATGCATCAACAGTTTTCATGATATCTTTAAATATCCATAATTCTAAATGACCCAGTTTGTTGGCTACCTTGTCATTCCTGAATATCAATCATTTAATTAGACGAAATACATAAACAAATTATAACGCACTTATTGTTTCTTGAGTTGTGACTTTAGTCAACTACCTCAAACAGATTTTCACAATGCTTTGTCTTGGCTACTCTTTTGGATAAAGCAATCCTTTGAATTGCAAGAAACCAGAATGCTTCATGCATCTAGAACAAAGTTATATATGCCAAGAAATGCTGCTGCTCCATTACGATGGCTACAACATTCTACAGTAGCAAGTACTGATACCATGGTACAAACAAAATGGTTCACACATTATAATAAATAGATGTCGTTTCTGTCTTGTTACTATGATCAAAGGTTAAGGAGCTTCAGGCCTGCTGTGCCACAGGCTACAAACACTGAGCCGGAGACAGATTAGTGAGGGAAAAGGTGAATATCATATTCAACGACCATCAAGGTCACATGAGAATGGTGCCGACGGATCACGCCTGGCAAAGCATGGTGTTAAGGCTGTAGATATCTAGTGAGGGTAACACCTGGTCATCCAATACATGCGGCATTTCTCGTTAGGGTAACACAAAAACTGCCAAGGTCATTAAATGATATTCCTACGGGACACAGAAAGCCTGGCATGGTTGTGTCCCATGGGTGGCAGCCTAGTTGTATCTCATGGGTCACACTAAAACCATAATGGTCCTACTTGGTGTCGAAGGAACCAGGGGCACATGTCTTCACGAGTGTGACAAAATTACTGCTAACAATTTGTGAAACAAAGGGCCAGTTATAAGCATGTCTGCTCTGGACACTTTTGCCTAAAGCATGGCCTCCAGAGCATCCACATAATTACATCAATCTTACATATCACATGTAATCTAGGAACCAATACTTCTCACACCATTACTCCTGGCATGTCACTCTTGTAATTAGCAAACACGGAAGCAATTTAATCCCCGATGTCAAATGAAACTGAAAGCCTCTGCACTAATGGCTCTCGGGGTGTTCCAGCCTTGTGATTTACATTAAAACTATCTGAGTGTTCACTCAAGCAATTCAGCCTCAATACAGGACATTCAAAATAATTATCATTAAACTATAAGTGTAATACCAGAGAGACAAAGTCAAATATACATATTTAAAGTTATGCTAATTTTGTACAAATTACATCCAGTCTGTTTAAAATGTTTAACCAAGTCAAGAGGATAACTCAATGTCTATTATCATAATGGTATACAGGGTAGTAAGGCTTCAGCTTTACATATGCAAGCCCATTAGCTTGAATTTTAATATTTCCCTCACACGTACATTTCTTGTTTGGGTGCATATATACCCAGTAACTAGTGTACCTGAAAGTTCAGTTATGATTTAAGTCTGACAGCAGGAAAATTCTCTTACATTACATCAGTGAATTACAATCTTTCATAACAGTGTCCGAAATTTTTGTTGTTGTTAAAAATGGTTTTCTCAACTATTTCTAACATATTAGAGAAAATGTTAACACTAATTTTCAGATGTTTCTTTAATTTCATTCCTTTACCGAAAAAAAGCATATTTTGTGAACATGATAATAAATCAAGGATTACAGATATATTGAATTTGCATTAGTCCAGTAGTCCTACCATTTCCACACAGACTCATTAGCAGGATACGAAATTGTTTTTGATGTTTAGAGGTGACACACCACCAAATACACCCAACATGGTTATCATGATATCATGTGCACCAGCTGCAAACTGCTATCACTAAGTACAGACATTATAGCCAACATTCATTAAAACAATCCAATACACCTGTATTACCTAACAGGTGATATTTCTAGCCTGTAAGATGATGCAAGGACTGGTGTACCCAAATATACATGCATCAAGAATGCCACACCATACATCCTTTCTATCTTAATACATTCAGTGAATTGCATGACTACCCCCTGCATTACAGAGGACTATTCTTACACAAGAGATTGGTATACAGAGGTAACACCACATGTAGCATAGTCATTCCTTGGCTCTATTCGTACTGTACATTTATTTAGCTCATGGTTTACCTGAATCCTTGCACGCACGCACGCACGCACGCACGCACGCATGCACACACACACAGAGCAGCCCAGAAAATGTGTAGGATGAAACGTTCCACATCTGTGATTACAATAAAGTCAAGAGTGACAATGATGTCATAGCAATCCACCTGGGATGTTCATTACTTGTGGCCTTACAGAGCAGTTGATCAGATGCGGCTGCTCTGTAACACACGGACTATTAGCCTGAGAATAACCTAGCTGTTATAAAGAAGTCAGAATTTCAGCCCCCAGAATCTGGTGATAAACATTAACCTGCCTCATTCCGGACACTAAAATAGACGGTTTTACAATTTCCACACTTCTAAGCAAACAATCTAATAGAATTATTTCCAATAAAGCTTCCCACACCTTGGAGTGTGACAGTCACAAACCTGTCATCTGACAAAAAGTTGGTATTCAAAGATCTTAACATTGCATGTCTCCTCTACAATAAACAACATGTAGCTTTATAGCCAGGCATTATTACTCCCAGTCTAAGCTATCACTGAAAGTCAGTTGTTGATTAAAAGTGGTAGTGGATGCATGTGTGTGGGACTGGGGTCTCTTGATAAACCAATATTTGTCTCACTGGCTGAATATGTGGGTAGTCAGGTTGTAGGACAGTCACATGCACATATCAGCTTTGCATAATGCAGTCCATTAGGCAGTTTCTTCCTTCTAATGTTACACCTGACTTAATTACCATGGCGACGTGTATCTTTGCTATGGTATAATTTTAGACAGGTCTATAGTACAAGCTGCCTGTGGATTAACCTTGTAAGGCTGGTCCTGAGAGGGCGGTGTCAGTCATAGGCACCTATCAAACTAGAAACGGTACACTACTAATCACAACCAGCCCAAAATACCAGCAATTCTTCAACCTTTTACATGTGTTTATTGAAGCATATTTTTTGGACATTATTCTGTGCAGACAGATAAAATGAAAACTTGAGTAATCCAAACCAATGTAGTTAAGTTTTGTCTCCAAAATCAAATGAATATGGTGCATAAATCGCAGTGAAAGTTGATCTTTCATATGAGAAAAAGCTGAGGGCTTAGGGCATTTACTATGAATAACAAAGCTAGGAAGAAGTATCACACAGTTTTAATCACTGTGTACAGCCAGATAGTCTGATTATGTTTACCTGTAATTTACAATTATACTACTTGTCACCATTTAATGTGTAGAATGATGGCAAAGTCTATAGACTTAAACACACTAGAGAGGAGCGAGAGGTAGTTGAACCTGAAGTACATCTATACTACACCATTAACACGCTGCAATGCACTCTAGTCAAACTGGACATGAACCGGGCAGTCAACAAGTAACATGCTTGTTAGTAAACTGAATCCACATTTACTAAAGTTAACATAAAGTCAGCCACTAAATCTGAAATACTTAATAACATTATATTCCACAAATATTCTAAAAATATTTTAAAAATTGTACATTGCTTATCAACAAAATAAATATCGTCAGTACCTAGCCAATCGTCTGTACCTAGTCACTCATTTGATGATGCAATTTTTCTATGTTATAGCTATCTAGAGTGACGTCACAAAACCTCAGGGCTCTACTGTACCATCGGTATTAAACAACGTGACAATGAGAAAATACAAACAAAACCACCTAGTACACAATTAAGGATTATCAGCTCTGTTCCCTGTTCAAAGGGTCAATGTTTTTTTTACTCTGGCGCTCTATCAGAGCGATGTTTGTGGACACAAGCCTCGTCCTTGTTCTGTATGGGTCTAAGCATTAGGCCTGGCTGGCTGGACCGATATCAGGCTCGTCCTTGTTCTGCATGGGTCTAAGCATTAGGCCTGGCTGGCTGGACCGATATCAGGCTCGTCCTTGTTCTGCATGGGTCTAAGCATTAGGCCTGGCTGGCTGGACCGATATCAGGCTCGTCCTTGTTCTGCATGGGTCTCAGCATTACGCCTGGCTGGCTGGGCCGATATCAGGCTCGTCCTTGTTCTGCATGGGTCTAAGCATTAGGCCTGGCTGGCTGGACCCACATCAGGGAATTTACTGAACATAGCAGGACCCTCTGACTTATAACAGACTCTTTCATTCAGATTTTGGGAAGATATTTTCGTAAAAAATTTAAAACTTTGCTAAGGAAAAATAATGCAAAGTCACAATATTTTTCTTCAAGCAATGACTCTCCCCAGGTGGTTTTCTTGCTAACCCACCCTGACAAGTTAGCTGCAGTCTCCTGCCCAGCATGTACGCATTGTGACACAAGCAGCCGTTCTCAGTTCCCTGCTCATAAGTGTGTTGCCCAAAATGCACCTGTTTAACACTTAAACTAACCGCAAAATTCACTTTATTGCATCAATGTCTGTCTATCCACTGTAAGAAACCACACTGACAATCGAGAGTAATAGGTTTCTTGACTTGACAGTCAATTATCACAGGACGCTTCAGCGCTAGTGATTGGCCAAGTTCATAAGGGCTTCAACAACATGACAGAGTGAATTGTCCGTCAGTGCCATATCCTCAATGCTGAAATTCATCTTCTCGGCTTTCAAAGTTTTTTTTACATATTTTTCTGTGATAACGGAGTCCTATTTCCTTTTTTGTATGTGTATATAGTGGCAGACTTTATATTCGCTTTAACCATAAAGCATATGTTGACAGGTCAGTCAGCAAGTAACATGCTTGTTAGTAAACCTAATCCACATTTATTAACTTAAAGTTAACATAAAGTCAGCCACTAAATCTGAATAATTTAATAGCATCATATTCCAGATGACTGAACTGGCTATGCTCAGAGTTACATTCATTTATTAGTTCAGTGTTAATATACTGACTGATGCAAGCTGAGACATCTATTATAGATGTGTTCTCGGAGAAGTCCATGAGGGTGCATCGGTGTCATGCAGTGTGCATGCTTGCTATCCCTACAGTTCCAATTACATCTAGCAGCTTGAGGTATTCACTAAAGATTCAAGGATAAACCAACCATTAGTAGGCGCGTAAAGACATATGTGGTGACACTCAGATTATCTTCACAGAAAGACAGGAGAATTGGTCACATTATAGCAGTAAAGAAATTCTGAAATCAATGGATGCGTTGATTCTCCTCTGTTCCACTTGGCAAGATTGCACCTTGACGGTTAAATGGTTATGTTTTGATAGAGATTCACGGAGTTGAAATGCCACCATGTTCAACAAATGTATGATTTGTCACAAATGTTGTCACATTTCATACTAAGTTGCACATTTTTGTCCCATACTGTGGGTCAAATATATGACAAGTATTGGAGAGAGGCGTCAAACAAATGAGCTTTGTTTGCAAGGTAAAAAGACATCCTCCTGAAAAAATTTTCCAAAAAATTCCCTATTTTGAGCTAAGTTTTAAGTCATTTACCACACCTGCTGGCAGCCACACAAAGCCAGCCCTCTCTGAATTAAGAGTAGAGCTCATCAATTACTACAGAGCTCAAAGGTTAATCAGCCTAAAACACACATGCCTATGTTTAGTTTGTTCTGGAATATCTGGAATAAGGAGGTATTGAACTACATCAGTTTTGATCGCAACAGTAAATGGTATCATTCTCTTCTTTTCATTAATATATACCTTTAATTTGCTGAATCTCAGCTAAATTGCTTCATGCTAGTACATCATATATAGGTAAAATTCTGTTCACAAATATGAAGTGTTATTCTGTGTTTGTTGCTAAGAAACATTGGTTATTTCATACCCTGATGCATGTATCTAAATATAATATGCCTTTTCACTTTTAAGTCAACAACATAGTCTGTAGCTAGTATCTAACTTCTCCCAAACCTCAAGCACTATGCAGATATTTATTACTACATGTACACAATGTACTGGCATTCAGGATGTGTAATACTCACAAAGAAACGTTCAAACACGAATGTATCTTCTTCCCTAAAATACTGACAGCATAAGAAAATCCTTAATGATGAGATCTGTCAGATGACTATTGGTAATTACTTGACAGGTTTTGTCAATGTCAGAATCATTCATCAAAAAGTATGTTTTACGTGAAATCGTTCATACATAAAACAATGACTAAAGCCAGCCCAAATGCTTTGCATTCAAAACATAAACAAAAATATTAAGTCTGGATACAAATAAAAGTGTAATTAGAGATATATCAAATTTATATTTGACTAAAAACTAAAGCTGTGCTAGGGAATTTAAGTAAAGTGAACACTTTAGCCAGGATGCAAAGAAAAGATCACAAATGAGTAACTTAAATTCCTATACCAAATCTTACCACAACCTGTATAAATGGAATATGAAAAATTAAATAAAGAACAACCTGAGAAGATACTTTTTGAAGTTCCTGAGAGGCCATTTGCCAAAACAGAGCCTGTTCCCCAAAGATACATACGTGTAATCTTACAAAAGTCACAACAATTTATCAGGTTTTGGTGCCTGTAAGTGTACAGGTAAAAATTCTTTGCATTGAAGAACAGGAAAATTCGCCACCATTTTGTTAAAAAACTTCAATTTACATAAATCCTACTTACATTGTCCTTGTCGTCTTGGGTTTTGGGCACGAGGGTACAGTTCAGGAGCAGATAACCCATGTAGTCCGACTTGCCCTTTTCCTTCAGCTCTACCTTTATGTCACTTGGTCTGTATATAATCAACAAATGTCAGTTTAAACTAATTGAACCAAATTTTCTCAAAAATTTAAATAAAACAAAAAGTTCCACACCAATAGACTCAAACATGACACTTTGTATGATACAGACATTTTCATATAAAATGGATTGAAACAGAAGAGGAAAGTTTAAATATGCATTTTAATAGGCGGTTGGAAAATTGTTTTAGCATAATGTTTATGTTTTCCGGCATGTATATAACATACACTGTAGTGTTACACTGTACCTTCTATTTGGGTATTAGTTATGTACCTTTTATTTCGGCATTAGTTATGTACCTACTATAAGGCATGAGTTATGCACCTTCTATTTTTTCGGCATCAGTTACGCACCTACTATAAGGCAATGCAACTGATATTTCGGCATCAGTTATGCACCAATTATTTCCGCATTAGTTATGTACCTTCTATTTTGGCATTAGTTATGCACCTACTATAAGGCATTAGTTATGCACCTTGTATAAGGTATCATTGCAGTTAATCACCTACTATAAAGCATCAGTTATGCACCTATTATAAGGCATCAGTTATGTACATTCTATAAGGCATCAGTTATGGACCTATTATAAGGCATCAGTTATGCACCTTCTATAAGGCATTAGTTATGCACCTTGCATAAGGCATCATGCAGCTATGCACCTACTATAAGGCATCAGTTATGCACCTTCTATGAGGCATCAGTTATGCCCCTTCTATAAGGCATCATGCAGTTATGCACCTACTATAAAGCATTGTACATCATCAAATGCAAACCTTGTCATCATTCAGAATACGTAACACCCAATGAGAGAAAGCCGAGCTTACGTGTTGAGTTCGATGCTGGTGAGATCCAATTCTGCCCCTCCCATGGGGTCATCGCTGATACCCGCGATCATAGTCAAACACGCTAATCCGTAAGGGCTTCAGAACATCTTCTATGGGAATGGTAAACCGTTCGTCCCAGCGTGGGTTGAGGTTTTTGTACACAGTTCGGCTCTTGTAGAACTGCTTTGTGCCGATCTTGAACTTGACATAGGGATCACTCGTACCTGAGTAGAACAGATACCAATATTTGTTCAGGCAACGGATTTAATCACAGAGGATCTGAACCCTCTTTTGGCAGCCACACTTGGAGCAAGCTTTTGTTGCAGACGGAGTCACATGATGGAGTATAGATTGGCATCATCAGAAAACATGACATGAAATATAACAATGTTTAATGCATGACTGACACATCACAGATTTTCTCTAAAACTTAAAATGAAGGTAAACCGAAGGATATATGAAAAGTAATGCTGAGGTAAAAATACATGGCCTTGTTGAGCTCATATTGAAGGATTTGACTTACACCCTACGAGTAAAAATTTACATCTTTAACAAATCTGTAGACAAAAAAACATATTTCAAAATGGCGACATAATTATGACTGGCCAGATCACGGGCTACAATTTGGTACAGCTATCATCATTATAGCTTTTACAGTTTTCCTCCTACAGGACAAAATGTGATTTCTTCAAAATGGAGGGTACCTGGTAATACATGTACAATGAAACTGTTTTAAAGACATGGAATATGCACTGCTGGACTCCCAAATTACATACACAGACTTTTGTGTGTGAGCTTTTGCCAAGTAAAAGTTATGGGTCATTTATACATAAATGATCAAGTTTATACTTGTAGTGTAAATTTATTTCTGCAATGAAAAACACTGTCAGGTATTTAACACGCTTAATTCAAACAGATCATTTATTTATGTCAAACCTTGAATAAGTTAGTTTATATACGAGGTAAATGCATTAAAGTTGTCACTAGTCTGTTAGCATGCTAGTGCAGCATAATGACCCAGGAGCCTTTCACCAATGCGGTCACAGTGAGTTCAAGTTCAGCTCATGCTACCTTCCTCTCTGAAAGAACATGGGAAGGTCATCCAGCAACCTGCAGATTGTGGTGGTTTCCCCTGGGCTCTGCTCGGTTTCCTCTCACCATAATGCTGGCTGCCGTCGCATAATTAAAATATTCCTGAGAGCGGCGTCAAACACCAATCAAATAAATCACTAGTCTGAGGATGTACTTGTACTTGTACTGCAACAGTGAATAATAAGACCATTTCTGTTGACACTTTTGTTGCAAACCCATATTGTAAACATTTCAGTTAATTGATCTGATTTGTACATAGATTTATGCAGACTGCAGAATATTTTCTGATGCTCAAGGAAAATCTAGTTTTTGTAAATGTTCTACTTTAAACGAAGTTTACCTGTGTTCATTAAAACACACTGAAGGACTTTAGCCTTATGTCAACCTTTTAGCAATATTAACTTTCAATGCTCTATACATGTAACTTTAAGGCTGACTAAGTTGAATATAAATTCCAATGTATTTTATTAGATGTATTTTGCGTGTCATCTTATGGACATGAGGTGTACACCTCAGTGTGAGATATAGACAAGGTGTGTATGGGGTGTACGCCTCATGTACATCTTAGTCTAAGGCATAGATGAGGTGTACTCCCCATTTATATTATCTGAGGTGTACTGTGCCTCAAGTACACCCCAGCCATATGCCTATATTTTAGATGTACCTCAGTAACTGTGAAAAAAATCAACACTTGGAAGACGTACCTCAGGTACACCTTAGAAATTTTGAAAGTTAATAATAAAAAAAGAACGATGTACCACAGGTACACCTTATAAACTATGAGAGTTTTTGAGCGGTTTTTGAATATGAGATGTATCTCAAAAATATACCTCTGCAATTTTGAAAAAAATCAACCCTTTATAGAAGATGTACCGAAGGTACACCTCGGAAACTTTTTTAAAGTTTTAAAACAAGAGATATCATTCAGATATTTTACTTCAGGCAGTACAGATGGTAGTACAAAATTACAAATGTTTTTGTACGAAAGAAAAAACATTTACTAAATAAATATAAGCCTTTGTCTCACCCTATACTGATTTGCCATTCAGTGTGCAAATATTGACCAATCACAGAGCACAGATAAATCTGCCTCTGATTATTCCAAGATGGCTACCCTGAACAATGTGCATATATATTCCATGCTGTGGGAAAACAGCACAATTATGCACTGATTAGTGCTTCCTGAGTCACATGTTTGGGCACACATGTTTGGGCACACAAACATGTTCTACAGGGCAAAGAAAAGGAGTAGCACTAAATTTTAATCAAACAGCTAGAAAGCCTCATGTAAATGTATATCACTGTTGTTGTAATAAATCAGGTGAGATTTACTGAAAAACAAAGAACAGCATGCACTTACAAAATGACTTAAATTCATCCATAATTTATACAGCCAATATTTAAGTGTTTTGAGCTTGTTTTCTATCAAAATAAGAACAAAAACAGTGTACATCCACCTTGCCTGTAAACATGTACCTCAGCTGTACCTCAAATACACCTCAGGTGTCACATTTTAACCTAATATTTACAGGGTAGTTAACAGCTATAGATGAACATGAGGTACTAATTTGCATAATTGGCAATACCTCAGATCCACCTCACATACACCTCAAGTATACCTCAGTTCAGATATGCTACATAACCATGGTACACCTCAGATGTACCTCAAGTATACCACTAATACCTTGTAACAGTAAGGGTCATTATCTAGACTAAAAACCAACATCCTAAAATTCTACCCAGATAGATTATCTGACTGAAATGATCATTTTGTCAGAAAAATCAGTGTCTTGTCCTTGCTTACAGTTAACTCCAGCTGTTAGACAAAACGGTGTAGTACATGTGAACCATGTATATGTTTTATCCTGTTCTAAGGCTTGGACAGTGTTGATACTCTTAGTTTCTTTGAAGAGTTACACATAGTAGAGAGCTTGAAAAGTACAAGACACCACAGCACGTACAAGTAATAATTCATTTTAGGACTTTTCACCACCCACGAGTGGCACTTCCTCATTCTTGAGTCTGGTTTAAGGTAATCTTGACATCTATTGCGCAATGCACTAAACAGCCCCCTGGCCATAAGCACAGCTGCAAGAGAGTGTATTGGTGACATACTGAAATGTCAGGCGTGAACCTAATGTCCCAGGCAAAAACAGGTCACGGTCAGTAACATACAGTCATGGAAAAAATTATTAGACCACTCATATTTTCTTTGGTTTCTTGTTCATTTTAATGCCTGGCAACCCTAAAGGTGTATTAACCGAAGATTACAATGAATACGACAAAAATCCAGCTGATTCCATAATACTTTGTCGCATTTGATATGCTTTAAGGTCAGTTGTATTCCTAGGGTGTATGCGAGGCAATTTCATGCTTTCCATTTACATGCAGACTTACATACAGAGTGGTTTCCTGTTTACATGTAGGCTTACATAAATAGGGGTCTCTTGTTTATATATTAAGACGCAGCACAACTCGGTAGTTGTCAGCTCTCATAATGCCTAAAACGAAAGAATTATGTGGAGCCAGAAAGGCAGCCATCTTGGCACAGCTGGATACTGGATTGAGCGAGCGACAAGTGGCCAAAAAACTGAAGATCTCTAAGACAACAGTTCATTACACCAAGAAAAAGCAAGCCGAACATGGTACTACAAAACTGCTAGCTGGTCGAGGCAGGAAACGTCTTTCTACCCCATGAGATGACCGAGCACTCATTCGGTCCTGTATCAAGAATCGTCGTCAGACCTCCAGAGACCTTAGAAATGAGTGGGCATTGTCAACAAATGTGACTTGTTCAGCAAGAACAGTTCGAAACCGACTTCTTGAAGCTGGTCTAAAGTCGCTCAGGGCACGGAAGAAGCCCTTCATCAACGAGAGGCAGCGGAAGGCCCGCTTGCGTTTTGCGAGGGATCACAAGAATTGGACTGTTGATGATTGGGCTAAAGTTCTCTTCAGTGATGAATCCAATTTTGAGTTGATGCCTACTCCAGCCAACTCACTGGTTAGGAGGAAGCCTGGGGAAGCCTACAAACCAGACTGCCTTGCTCCTACTGTAAAGCATGGGGGTGGATCAGTGATGATCTGGGGTTGTTTCAGTATGGGTGGAACAGGACAGATGCAGTTGTGTGAAGGGAGAATGAACCAAGTCACATACAGAGCTACTCTTGAAAACAGTCTTCTTCCATCAGCTGCTAAACTCTTTCCTGGCTCGAATGACTGGATTTTCCAACAAGACAATGCCCCTTGCCACACGGCAAGGTCAGTTAAAACCTGGATAGAGAACCGGAACATTCGAACCATGAATTGGCCTGCTCAGTCACCTGATCTGAATCCAACTGAAAACCTGTGGAATATTATCAAGTTCAAAATGGAGAACCACAAGCCCAAAAACAAAGCAAATTTGTTCGAATTTTTGCAACAGGAATGGGCTGCTGTGACCGCAGGGCAATGTAACAAACTGGTGGAGAGCATGCCAGGGCGAATGGCTGCAGTCATCAAAAACAATGGGCTTGCAATCAAGTACTAACTCCCGAGTGAGACTGAGAGTCATGTGACTACGTGACTAGGAGACAGGAGAAAAAATGAAATGCCAAAATGTTTTTGAGAATACAGTTGCCACATCTACAGATGTATGAACTTAAGTGATTTTGGTCATTGTCAAGAAAGTCATAGAGAACTGATAGATATCACCTCTTAAATAAAACCCTTATGAACTATTTCTGTTTTCATCACTTTCTCTGCCCAAACAAATGTTCCTTCAGTTGTGCAAGGTTTTAAAATGAACAAGAAATGGGAGAAAGCAAGGGTGGTCTAATAATTTTTTCCATGACTGTACAACAGGGTTCTTCTACATGACTATAGCTGGATGTTTGGTATCCGTTTGATGAAAATTGTCTGGAGAGTTAAACAGATATTGTGAATACAGGTTTGTTACAAACTGGCACCTAAATGACCTTGAAAAATGGACCCAGGACATAGAAAATGAAAAGGGGTTTTCCCAATGCCTGTGTGTGCACATGGTATAAGTTTGGTGAAGATGATGATTTCACGCATCCAAGAGATAGAGAGTGTGCAAAGAAACAGGTCCGCAGACAGAGGGCTGAATGGATACCATCTGATACAACAATAATGCACAAGGTTACCTTCTTAGTCAATTTTTAACTACTAAGCACATTTAAAAAGACACAACATTAGGGGGAATTGAACTGTTTCAACCACAAAAGAATTCATGTTCAAAAAGAATTCATGAACAAATCCAGGGTGGAGATCTGGGCAAGTAAATAACAAGTGTTCTCACTTCTACCAAAACGTTGTATCACATCACATTTTGGACAATTCTGGATGATCTAAGCAGGCATAGGAGGCTAAATATTTATTTATTTATTTGATTGGTGTTTTACGCCATACTCAAGAATATTTCACATATACGATGGCGGACTGGATTATTGTGCGTGGGAACCGATCAGAGCCTGGATAAAACCGTCTTCCTACGACCATCTGCAGGTTGCTGGCAGACTTTCCAAAGTAATGTCGGAGAGGAACCCAGCATGAGCTGGTCTTGAACTCACAATGACAGCTTTGGTGGAAGGTTCCCGGGTCACTGTGCTGTGCTTGACCTCTGAGGCCGCCAATACTAATATGGCTGATTTGTACGCTATAAAAGATTACAGCATAGAAACTTCAGCACAGCTCATAAATCGTACATCATAACGCTCAAGTTTCAGACGTTTTTTCACGTTATTCCTGAGTCTACTGATACCCAATACATAGTCCTAAATATGTGGTCGGACATGTATGCCAGAAACTCATACAGACCTAGGCTAAACCGTAAAAGTACACGTGTACCAGGTCCTGCAAATTTCTCAACAGCCGATGAGGAGTGCTGACAACTATATTGTGGGATAGATGTTTGTTCAAATCTGTGCTTGAGCTCTAATAAAGAATATTTAAATATGTGAACTGTACATTATCTCCAGCCTTTGGACTCTTGCAGCCCTGCTTTCCACTGATTAAAAGTTTTAATTGTCATATATAACCAGGTGTCAGCATCTACTCACACTGTATTTTGGTGAAACAAAATGTGCATACTTCTTTATTTCACAGAACGCAATCCTTCATTCACAAACATAAGTAGGCCTACCAGTGGCCGTACATGATTACGGAAAGCTGCTTAAAAATTTCCGCAAGCTTCATACAAGCTGTCAACTTAAACTTTTGTCTAAATTCACAAACATTTAATCATGCATTTTGTTTTGTGTTTATTATCTGCTAATAATTTCTAAAGTAAATATCTGTACCGGTTGTCATTCAGCCTGATGTAATCCATACACATTGTATAGTTTGTGTCGCTATCGTTCAACTGAAAAATTTGTCAAGAAGACAGCTCACCTCAATCCAAGCCTGGGACTACTTTCCCCAGGCCTGATCCCTCTTCAACTTTTTCCAATAATCGGCTCCAAGGACAAAAAACAAATGAATTTGACACCCATTGTCTGAGTGTTCGTTTGTTTCAGTCGTTTTAACCAAACCCGAAGAAAACGATTTATGGGGGTGGTCCGTTGCCTAAAAAAAAACACTCACACGTACGATACAGCTAAAATATAAGATTCCATAATTCTTCCACTTAGGTATAACATCCAACTCACCACAGCTGTCTTTGACCACAAGGTCCTTGCCCTCCCTTAAGACAATGTCCAACTGGAAAAACGGATGCTGGAGGTGACTGGACTGTCTTTGCCGAACGGCTGCATCCTGGAACAGACAAAGCACTCTGTGAGACTAGGCAATTTCAAGTTAGGCATAAACCCTATAGACTGTCACATATGATCAGTGGGGTCTGAAAACTGCATTTACATATGCCGACAAATTCAACATTAACATGCGCGATATAAAAATGTATGAGAAGATGACAAAAGAAAAGGTTTATATCAAACATCTTATCGAAAAAAGTTTTGTACCACGTACAATGAGTTGCTTTCAGGATGCGCGGTTGGGCAGTGCAGTATTTTCTTCACCTAGACTGCACTAGCCCTGTTCTTAAAATTCAATACATAAGTGCATATACTGTAATTCTTCAACTTTTTCGCATGTTTGAAGATGTTTATTCAAGCATATTCTGAGTGCATCATTCTCTGTAGACTATTTATTTACTTTATTTTTGTTTTACACCATACTCTCTGTGTAGACTAATAAAATTACAATGAAGCCCTGAAATTCGCCATCCCAACCAATGTAGTTTGTTTCCAAAATCAAGTTTAAAATGTGCATAAATCACACTGAAAGTTGAAAACTATATGTGAAATATGAAAACTTTCATATGTGAAATGGTTCAGGAAATAAGGTAAGTGTGAATCTGCTGATAGTAAGTTTGAAACTTGAAATCTGATTTAATGAGCAAGTGCAAATTCCAAAGCTAGAGCATAAGGGATGTACACGTATATGTTGTGCAAATGCTGTGCAAATCATAGCAATTTTAACCTTTAGTACTGAGCCAAAACGAAACCAAAAAAGTCAATTGGCTTATGTCGGCCCCTGGTATTTGTGCAGCAATCAACCAGTACACAATTAGACCAGATGATCATCTTCTTTTATCCAAATCACACATATACACTTAGATTTTCAACAGAGATCAACTCTAGTATGTTCCCTCTATACATGATACATCATGCACGCAGCTTCGTGTATCTTATGACTTTAACACAGTTCCACATAACTGAACTTTCCGCATGACCAGCGCCACTCACTATATTCCTACATGTACCCATGCACGTATGGGTGTACATTTTACTGCTCTGATTACCATGTTCCACTGGAACAAATGGGCTCACTTCATGTGGATTGGCACCTGCAAACCATATAATTTTATGTTTTTGCACCAATTGTGTACAAAATGAGCCTGTAAAAGCCGTTTCCAGTGCATGATATTAAGTGTGTTTACATGGCATAGAATGAGTTATGTGTGGAAGTTGAATGATATTAAGTGTGCTTACATGGCATAGAATGAGTTATGTGTGGAAGTTGAATGATATTAAGTGCGCTTACATGGAAAGGAATGAGTTGTGTGTGGAAGTTGAAGCCTTTCATAACCTTTCCCTTATAAACTGTTGCATGAAATAAGGATGTAATCACTGATGACATTTCAGGTTTGTGTGTGATTATACAGGTATGTACATATAAGTTCATAAATTGATGTCTGAAGCCTCATTCACAGATATATGTATTTTTTGTCATCTAGTAGCTACTAACACTCAAGTGTTTATGTGGATTGTTCATGAATTAAGGTATGGAGCAGATTTCTCCTGACTTCATATTAACTGTGGCATAATGGTGATTCACCATACAAACATTCAGTATACAAGAAAATCGCTGATTTCTTTATACAGCAAAGAGCTGATACAAAATACGGCACATGGCTCACTCATAATATAGCATCTGTCTGATTCAAAATGTTGTAGAATTTGGCCGACTGAAAATACAACACATGTCTGACTCTAATACAGTATATGAATGATGAAAAAATAATATACATGTAGCATATGGCTAATTCAAAATACAGCACATTGCTCACTAATAATACAGCTTCTGCCTGATTCAAAATACAGCACATGGCTCACTCATAATACAGCATCTGCCTGATTCAAAATAGAGCATCTGCCTGATTCAAAATACAGCATCTGCCTGATTCAAAATACAGCATCTGCCTGATTCAAAATACAATATCTGAATGATGAAAAAAACAATACATCATTTGAGTGATTCAAAATACAGAACATGACTGATTTAGGATGAAAGCATAGGGCAGACTCCAAACACCGCTTTTGAAAGGATCTCGATACAGCTCTTTGCATGATTTTCCCATAATAAACTGATTCTCACTTCAACAGAATCAAATAACGCACTTGGCCGATTTCAGATGAAGTACTTGGTGTGGAAACTTAAACACGCTAGCTTTAAATCACTGTAATGTCTTCAAATCAGTTAGCAGGGGCTTACTGGTGCATGTATAAATGTGTGTGGACAGTAGTGTGATCACGCACTCTGCAGGCAAAATGTCAACAGGATGTGTAAAGAGTCACAGCTTTATAATATGGAGTACTAATTTAGTCAAAACAATGACATTATTCTTGCTTACATGTACAGGTATGTTTGCATGTCCTTATTCTAATCTAACTACAGGAAAACACTTTCTCTATGTACTGTGAGAAGAGCTAGAGCACAAGTGTAATTATCATGATCTTGACTTTGTTGAAGAAATACAGGTTTTTATGGGAAGAATAGTTTGGCATACTGTACATATAATGATAGTAATGAATTCATAAGATAAATTATAGCAGTTATTACACTAATGTTTCTCAGACCCAAATTAATTACCTGCAATTTTCACAAAAACGTTGGATAAACACAAAAAATGGATCTTCCTTAAAAGGCAAGCACATGTCCATGTTGACAGTTGCTACTGGATCATCTCTGAAGTACTGTTAGTAAACTAAACATTGTAACAGTGAGACTAAACTTAAGAGTGATCTAGAGTTTTAAATTTATTTGTTTAGAAAATAAAAAAAAATAAAATGATCATATAAAATTTGTTTATTGCCAGTCCTCAAAGTGCAGATAGCACCTGTAAAACCTACCTCTCATCAATAACACTGAGCCCAATACAATCCTACACAATCCCTTGAAATAACTCTTCAAGCAAATCCCTAATATCCTATGACAATAGTGGGTAAGATAGAGACTTCAGGCTTTTGAATGGAGAGATGCTCATTAGCTGTACCTGATCCAGTCTAATGCAACCTCATCTAGGATAATAATCAATTAGGCTGGCCATGAATACAGGCCTGTAGGAGCTGGCACTGTCTAGTGGTTAGACCCAGACCTCTTGTGGAATGCTACTGAAGCAATGCAGACAACACCATTAACACAACTCACCCTTAAAAACAAATCTCCAATTTATTGAGTGTAACATAAACAAACTGATCCGACCAAGTTGTATCTGTACATGACAGCAAGCCTGGAGTTAGGGGCATAAAGCAGAGCAGGTGCTGTTTTTTTCCAATACTACACTACCCAAGGCAAAAAAAGAATAAATAAATGCACAAATTGGCAAGCGTAAATTACATCTGAAATTGCGTTAGGGTAGACGCTTGGTTAACGCAGGGTAAACGAGATCATTCTCAGCTTGGTGCCTCTGGGCATAAATTATAGTGGATTTTCCCTCATCCGCTGAAACCATGGGATTTCCATGCCCTATTTCTGTAAAATTTGATAGATTGACATTTAACATTTCGTCAAGCAATGTTTGAGCTGTGCATAATTTCATTGCGAGCGAGTTTATTAGGCTGATAGTTTATTATGCATAAGTCTCCTAGAGCATCAATCAGTGGGTATTTCTTGTCCTTCAGGTAAAATACACAGAATTCCAGCCAGAATACCACTTACCTGTACAAGCATACAGGTAAATCTGTCAGTTTCAAAATATAGCAAGATGTGATCATGTAAATCTAATTTAGCGTATGTGTCCGCTAGGACTGCTCATACTTCCCTCCTGCATCTGCTTTCCAATGGCCAAAACAATACGTATATTTCACACTCAGCCTTGGACCATTAACGATAAAGGTATCAATCACATGTTATAAAACATGGTACATAGGACAGATTCCCCATAAAACTAATATCCTAGCACATACAGTCATGGAAAAAATTATTAGACCACCCTTGCTTTCTCCCATTTCTTGTTCATTTTAAAACCTTGCACAACTGAAGGAACATTTGTTTGGGCAGAGAAAGTGATGAAAACAGAAATAGTTCATAAGGGTTTTATTTAAGAGGTGATATCTATCAGTTCTCTATGACTTTCTTGACAATGACCAAAATCACTTAAGTTCATACATCTGTAGATGTGGCAACTGTATTCTCAAAAACATTTTGGCATTTCATTTTTTCTCCTGTCTCCTAGTCACGTAGTCACATGACTCTCAGTCTCACTCGGGAGTTAGTACTTGATTGCAAGCCCATTGTTTTTGATGACTGCAGCCATTCGCCCTGGCATGCTCTCCACCAGTTTGTTACATTGCCCTGCGGTCACAGCAGCCCATTCCTGTTGCAAAAATTCGAACAAATTTGCTTTGTTTTTGGGCTTGTGGTTCTCCATTTTGAACTTGATAATATTCCACAGGTTTTCAGTTGGATTCAGATCAGGTGACTGAGCAGGCCAATTCATGGTTCGAATGTTCCGGTTCTCTATCCAGGTTTTAACTGACCTTGCCGTGTGGCAAGGGGCATTGTCTTGTTGGAAAATCCAGTCATTCGAGCCAGGAAAGAGTTTAGCAGCTGATGGAAGAAGACTGTTTTCAAGAGTAGCTCTGTATGTGACTTGGTTCATTCTCCCTTCACACAACTGCATCTGTCCTGTTCCACCCATACTGAAACAACCCCAGATCATCACTGATCCACCCCCATGCTTTACAGTAGGAGCAAGGCAGTCTGGTTTGTAGGCTTCCCCAGGCTTCCTCCTAACCAGTGAGTTGGCTGGAGTAGGCATCAACTCAAAATTGGATTCATCACTGAAGAGAACTTTAGCCCAATCATCAACAGTCCAATTCTTGTGATCCCTCGCAAAACGCAAGCGGGCCTTCCGCTGCCTCTCGTTGATGAAGGGCTTCTTCCGTGCCCTGAGCGACTTTAGACCAGCTTCAAGAAGTCGGTTTCGAACTGTTCTTGCTGAACAAGTCACATTTGTTGACAATGCCCACTCATTTCTAAGGTCTCTGGAGGTCTGACGACGATTCTTGATACAGGACCGAATGAGTGCTCGGTCATCTCATGGGGTAGAAAGACGTTTCCTGCCTCGACCAGCTAGCAGTTTTGTAGTACCATGTTCGGCTTGCTTTTTCTTGGTGTAATGAACTGTTGTCTTAGAGATCTTCAGTTTTTTGGCCACTTGTCGCTCGCTCAATCCAGTATCCAGCTGTGCCAAGATGGCTGCCTTTCTGGCTCCACATAATTCTTTCGTTTTAGGCATTATGAGAGCTGACAACTACCGAGTTGTGCTGCGTCTTAATATATAAACAAGAGACCCCTATTTATGTAAGCCTACATGTAAACAGGAAACCACTCTGTATGTAAGTCTGCATGTAAATGGAAAGCATGAAATTGCCTCGCATACACCCTAGGAATACAACTGACCTTAAAGCATATCAAATGCGACAAAGTATTATGGAATCAGCTGGATTTTTGTCGTATTCATTGTAATCTTCGGTTAATACACCTTTAGGGTTGCCAGGCATTAAAATGAACAAGAAACCAAAGAAAATATGAGTGGTCTAATAATTTTTTCCATGACTGTATGTGTACTACTTTTCTAATAACAAACAACTCCAGACTTTCATTCAGATTCATCAGTGGCAACCATAAATTTTATAACCAATTTATTTCAGGCACTTTGCTGCAATGAAGATTGTGATCATGATTTGAAGAGAAAACTATTTTTATCCAGGAACAAATTATGTTAAACGTATACATTTTGGGCACAATTAAGATATCCAAAAGCAGAATAGTGATGTGACCACAGGTAATTCTGTAGTACACATAAAGGAATGCAAAGGGTAATGAAAACATCCTTTAGACAGCTGGGACAATTTTACTGATTCAGTACAGATTTTTGTCAGCAAAACAGTCACCACTCGTACAAACATAGAGGCATAAAAATATTGTACAAGGAACGGTAGTGATTTCATCTGTGTCAATGATTTTTCATCTGTGTCAATGATTTTTCATCTATGTCAATGACTTATCCTCTGTGTCAATAACTTATCCTCTGTGTATAGTCCTCTGGGAATTATATATATCTACATGTACAAGGTCTTTATTAGGCCATCCCAAACATGTTTTTGTAACCAGCTGTTGATCAGGCATCATAATGCTATTACCCTAATTCCTCAACCTTTTCGCATATGAAAGAGCAACTTTCTGTGAAATTTATGCACCTTTTTCATTTGATTTTGAAGACACAACTACCTTGGTTGGGTTGGCCAATTTCAGGGCTTCACAAAAAGTATAATTTTATCAGTCTGCACAGAATAATGCCCTCAGAATATGCCTAAACACACACCTTGCAAACATGCAAAAAGGTTGAAGAATTACAGTAAGTCACATATGCTGGCCAGTGTGCTAAGGTATTGGTGATTTTACACCATTTTATCACGTTTACCTTCTAACAGAAGAGTGCAGAAGATTTACAAGGCAAAACTCACCTGGCTGGTATTACATGGCTTTGGTTCCTTTCACCTTTATATTTTTTAACACTTTGTTAACAAGGCAACAGTAACAGTGAATAAACCTTATGCCAACCAGGCTAAGCCTTTGTTATTTTTGTTGAAGGATTTTTTATTAGTTTGTTTGGCACTGGACAAGAAAGGCTATACAACCTATTTAAGGAATACTGGCCACAGTGCTAAGCTATAAATGTTTCCACAAAGATTTCTATTCGTTTTGGTTTTAACAACCGGCTATCATGTAAAGTACAATTATGTGTACAAAAACCTGGGGGCTAAACATGAGACCTCTTTTGTCCTTATGGTCAATGCAGGCTTCTCCTTCTATTCTTATAGGTATACAACTCTCTTTTTTGTCATGGTTTGTCACTGATCCAGAGCTAGCTTTTGTGACAGCTAGAATGAATGCATATATTCTGACAGCTAGGACACAAAACTGGGTCAGGTGTTCACACCCTGACCCCCAATATCACCTGTACTGGAATTTTGCAATCAACACACAGGTGAATTACCAGCAGTTCTGATTTGCTGCACAGAGACCAACACTAAATCTGAATCCGACTGCAAAGGTTCTCCAATTGGAAGATGTGTGCCTCAAATAAAAATGCCCCCAGACTGAAGTGAAAGGAATAGGTTCTGCATATTTTTGAAATTCTGTGCAGTCCTTTTATTTGATTGGTTTTATGCGATATTCTCATATAAGCTCTGAATCTACACAAGCTTTGAAATGGCTTTGAAAATGTGACGTGACAGGAGTATTAAAGTGTATGGGTTCAGAATTAAAATAACACATGCCAAGTGAACATTGCCTGAATCCCAGAATGCGCGATAATGCTAATGAAAAGGAGAACAAACTCCTGTTATCCATTTATGACATTAAACATAAGATGTGATGAATTATCCTAGAAATGTTTATCAGGGTGTGACTATGATGAATGAGGAAGCCTTTCATTACAGACTTTGTTGTCAGAAGGCTGTGGACAATCACATGTACCTACAATCACGGTAGTGCTGGGATCCACCACAGATAATATTTTTGTTCCTAGTCTACACATTGGCTTCCACGTAAAATTAAGACAGTTAAACCATAACATGTACATGCTAATTTTTATGACCTTGCTTAATCCCTCTAAACAGACAGACATATAACACATGTTATGATCAACAAACATGGTATCTGATGAATACTAAATTGTGAAAGGCAATGAATGCTAGCTATTTGTTTAAAGAACCCTGATGTTTAAAGATGTTCATGGTTGTTTGGCATTGTCGCTATGGGAATAACTGTCTTCAGAATCTGATGTCATCAAGGCTATCTGAGCTAATTACAGGATAAAACAAAGCCAACCCAACACAAAAAAGTCCCTCAGTACATGTAGGTTACTTGTATGTCAAACATGCACCATGACAAAGTCTTTGAATCAGCACTTCAATGTAAACCTTTCCACAGGGTATAGACTCCTGTATAGTTAATGGCTGCTGTCCAGGACATAATAGGAGACCAGTGTAGATAAATGTTTGAAAAGCACTTAATAAAGAGTATAGACTCATGCTGCTTAATTTACGCACACACGGGGCAGCTAGTTGCCTCCTGGGTATTTCCTAACACACTACATGAATTAATCTCTACATGATTTATCACAAAATTTGATTTGCCCATTTTGATCTGATAAGAAGTCAAAATATACACTGCTTCAGCCAACCAAAACGTACAGCTAGACTAGGACTTCCAAGGCAGATTCATAAAAGAAACCCAATATTTAATTCAATCAAATAGAAATGTCAGCATTCGTCCACATTTTCTAGCTGAAAAAAGCTCTTTATTGAAAGTGACCTTTACCAGTGAAATAATTGAGACAAGGAAGGAAACTGACTCATGCGTGATTCTAACACATGAAGACTAAATATGAAATATATCCTTTATCACAAGACAAGGTTATAACAGGAAGGAGGAGTACAGGGGCCACTTTCACAAAAATGTTGTATTTCTACGATATCGCACATAATATAGGACAATGGTATGTTAATAGCTACGTACAAAAGATCATACAACAAATGTACGATGAATAAATGTCGTACCCCGCTTTGTGAAAGTGGCTGCAGATGTGTACAGAAATTGATTTTCAGGTCCTACACATATTCATTTTGTATTTAACTGCCATCCTACACATATGTAATTTGGAACGCTATGTGTAACTTAGGTTTCATCGCTGAAAACCTAGATGTCCACACATACTAATGGTTTTAATTTCATGGAGCTGTCTGTACAATGTACATTCAATTACTATGTTGGCCATCACAACTTATGTGTACAGGAGATACACATTTTCCATTTTACTGACAGTCCAGGTGTTCATAAAACTGATATACACATATATTTTCCATTTCACTCACAGCCAATGTGTACACAAAAATGATACACATGTATATTTTGTATTTTACTGACAGTCCATGTAAACATATACATATATACACATATGTATTTCGTATTTCACTTACAGGCTATGTGTACACCTACTTATTTTGTACCTCACTGAAAACTTGCATTTATGTGTACACATATATTTACTTGGTATTTCTCTGACAAACTACATGTAAGTGTACACAAATTTAGTTTGTCTTTCACTGACAAGCTATGTGTACACAAATTTTATTGTATTTGACTGAAAAAACTATGACCAGATATTTAATTTTGCATATTACCACTTTCATATGGACATTTACTCTGGGCTGCATGGACTGAGGTCACTTACCAAGAGAGAGTGAATAGGAGAGGAAGGGACAGAGAAGTCTTCCTCAAGCTCCGTGACTTGTATCACATCATAAGATTTGGCTTTATTGCGCCTGGTCAGCAGGGAATTAGCGGAGGCTGAGCCACTATTTCCAGAGCTGATGCTATCGTCCACACTGCCGTTTGCATGCCCATTTCTGTAGCGGGTATGAATGCCTTCCCCAAAGCTACACGCACGCCGCCTCTCTGAGAAAGTCCTAGGATTTGGGGGTGACCGCTTAAGACTGTCATCAAAGTTGTACAAATTTGGGTTCCCTGCAAGAGCATCTGTGCTACAAGCCTTACGCTTTAATTTGCTCCGGCGTAAAAATTTAAAGAGTTTAGAAGGCATACTGTTGCCTAAGTTCACACTGATGCCAATATACCTGCATGTCTATCATGAAATCAAAACTGAAAAATTTCAACCAAAAAATGACGTTCATAAGGCGATGTCAATTAAGTCACCATTATGAAAACATCACAAAAGGAGAGCTATCACGCAGTGTCCTGGCGTATATATCCCACAAGCTGCCATCTAACAGCTCCTTCCTGCAGCTCCTCAGGTGAATCCACATCATACTAACGAGTCAGGCCATACACTGTGTGACAGGTAACACACATTTCACACCTGACCAGCCCAGGTATCCACCATCTACTGACACTCACTGTATGCTGTACCAACAAAAGCTCTCAGACTCAGACAAAGTAGAATACATGAAAACCTGTGGCCGCTTCTGAAAACTGTGACAGTCGTCAAAACAACAACATTTTCAGTTGAAGCAATGGAGTGTGCCCAAGTGGGCTTACGCAGGTATCCAGGTGTTCAGATGAAGAGAAAAAAGTATCCACTCTTCTGGAGCCCAGGGCACACTTGTCACCACAACAACTACAGTAACATGAGGGGATTTCAGCTGGAGATACCCTCTATGCCCTCATAGAACTAACTGTCACAGCTGTAACACATCCCAGGTTAATATCAGCTGGAGGGACTGTCCCACTGTAGATTCCGGTGCTATCCAGATGTTCAGGTTTCGAGAGAGAGTGCGGTGTTTTAATGTTTAGGTATATCCATGAGCTCACTGAATCCATACCATCCTTGTCCCACAAAAACTGTCTCACTGCTGTCTTCTGAAGTTGTACTGAACATAAAATCACTCTGTACAGTATTGGGACCCCCGACAGCTAGTGGTCATTACATGTACACACTCTCTTACACACAGGATATACTAATATCTTGACATAGTTGCCAGGGCTTTGTACTCAAGTGCTAGCTGGCTTAGTGATCCATTTACCTGTGTGGTGTAAGTCAGGTGTCAGTGAGCTCCTAGTGCAGGCAGGGCAGGAATGGGACAGGCTATGGCAAGTCCCTCTCCCCCAGGCAGGGTCACATGGACACACATGGTGTGTGCGTGTGTGCTGAAGAGAGCTGGGTTGTACTGCTTAGCTGTCCAGGGTGGCCTCACAGTCTGTACCCTCACTCACACACACTACACATGTCCTCAGTCAATAACCACTGCTATGGCTGTCTGGCTGACTGTAGCACGCTCTTGCCTGAATGAGACTGCGCATATCAGCTGCTGAGGTATAGTACACTATACAGTCTGACAGGCAGGCAGACAGGCTCTAAAGAAAGTGACTGTCAGTCAACAAACTGAATACATGACCTAGACTTGATAGAAGATGCTGGTGGATAACTACAGTAAGTGTCTGCCAGAAGCTACAATGCAGGACACACATTATTGAATGGCTCTATAATACAACTGGCACTTCCTTGTCACTACTCTGTTTCACAGGGCCTCTGGTCTTAAACTACCGTCAAGATGCACCAGATTCCGTTCAGCCTCGTCATATTCCTGCCTCTTTAAACTGAACCACAACTTATTGCTAAATATAAAAAAAAGATAAAAAAAGATAAAAAAAAAAAAAAGGTTTAAAAAAAAAGGTTTAAAAAAAAGACCAGAGAGCTTCAAGCTTCAATTTAACTGGAGAAGAGATAAAATGTCAGGCTGACTTTAACAGACATTTCAGTCTAGCGACCATGCTCTTTCAGAGAATTCAGCCAGTGTTACATGTTTCAAGATCAATAAGACGGCCTACATGTAAGAGCTCAAACATTCATATTTTAAGAGACCTGTTGAGTTTTACTTAGATTATCATATTCTGCAGCTTATCTATGTATAACATAGATTCCATATCTTACGGACTAATTATAACTCATCAAAATAAAAAGAATGAACAGCTCAGCCACAACTACATATGTAACAATCCATCAAGGCTGAACAGCCGATCATAGCCTACATGTAGCATCAAGGCCTAATAAGCCATCCACGCCTCACAACCTACACAGGGGCCACATCTAACAACCCGTCAAGCCCTAATAAGCCATCCAGGCTTTACAACCTAAACAGGGGCCACATGTAACAACCTGTTAAGCCCTAATAAGCCATCCGGGCTTTACAACCTACACAGGGGCCACATGTAACAATCTGTCAAGCCCTAATAAGCCATCCGGGCTTTACAACCTACACAGGGGCCACATGTTACAACCTGTCAAGCCCTAATAAGCCATCCACGCTTTACAACCTAAACAGGGGCCACACGTAAAAACCTGTCAAGGCCTAATAAGCCATCCAGGCCTCACAACCTAAACAGGGGCCACATGTGACAACCTGTCGAGGCCTAATAAGCCATCCACGCTTTACAACCTAAACAAGGGCCACATGTAACAACCCGTCAAGGCCTATTAAGCCATCTGGGCTTCACAACCTAAACAGGGGCCACATGTAACAAACCGTCAAGGCCTAATAAGCCATCCAGGCTTTACAACCTAATCAAGGGCCACATGTAACAACCCGTCAAGGCCAAATAAGCCATCCACACTTTACAACCTAAACAGGGGCCACATGTTACAACCTGTCAAGGCCTAATAAGCCATCCAGGCTTCACAATCTAAACAGGGGTCACATGTAACAACCTATCAAGGCCTAACAACCCATCAAGTTCTAATAACCTTTCAATGCCTAACAATCTAAAAAGGTCTAACAATTCATAGAGGTCACACTCCTAAGAAATACCTATCAATGATCTAACTATTGACTCATCAGGGCCTAAACAACCTGTCAAGGTCTAACCACTCAGCTGTGGCAGACATTTCACATGGTTCTACATGTAGTGTGTGTACTATATACCAGTCCCTGAAGTTCACATTCAAACACAGCAAGCTAACCCTACTGCAAATTGAAAACCCCCCAGTTTTAAACCTGTACATCACAAATGGCCACAAAATCAATATATTCTGTTGCAGTTTATCCACTCAACATCTGGTAGAAATCCTGCCATTGTTTATGACAAAACACGGGGAAACAAACCCCACACAACCCCCCCTTCAGGTTAATTGACGTTTCAGGCCGGTGCCTCAGAGGTAAAGGAATTGCACAAAACTGTTCGATCGCATTTCATAATTAATTGATTGGGGGTTTGGGGGGTTAGTGCTGCAGTAAGGGGGACGTATGCTTGACAAATTCTGACATAAAGCCCACTCCGCAAGAATTATTCACGGGGCATTCATATCTAATTACATCAGTTATAACAGTAAAGTTGGATTCAACTGTTATATAATGTGGTGCAGTATTACCAGCTTGTAGTGTTATGTAAAACTGACAAAAGGTGATGGTTGAAATTAACAAGAAAAGAAAAAAATAACATCAGGAAAATTACATCAAAAGCATGGGAAAGAGGGATTATTTTAAGTAAAAATAAAAAAGCAACTCAACGAAGGGAAAACATTATGGAGCATATCTTGTATATAGTTTTCATAATTAGAGAAATCAGGATCCTTAACTGTCTTATACAGTATTAGTCATAAGCTAATACTTTCTCAAAGTCTGAATACAGAGAACTTCAAGTTTTAATCCAAGGCACTATTACTTTGACTTGAAAATAGATTCCCTGCGTTTCTTAAATTCAACATTGTACAAAATAAGAAAAACCACCACAAACAGGAGTATACTCTGAAGAATGCTTTGCGATAGGTAAAATGATAAATTGCAACAGGATCAAACATTTGGGCTAACAAGAATGTTAGTGTACCGAAATATTCCCATCCTTGTGTGCGTCAGCTGTAATGAGGCAGATACCTTCCTGCCAGTGTACTAACTACCACGATATGGTTCAAATACTGCCAAATTATCCGGAGTTTTCAGGCCTTAGATTGCCGATCTTTTATCGGCTGTATGACCTACAACAGAACCATGGAACCTGATACCAATACAGTTATACCACTTGTACATGTAGAACCAGACAAGCTAATGTCCAGATAACAGAGTAAAAGCCCAAATGGGTGAGATTAAGCACTAAGTGGAAGTAGAACATGAGTATACAATCAAGTGGAAAGATCTGTGGATTAACAAGTACACTTTACGTTTATGTATACATCGATGTTTGTAGTCAAGGTTATAATACCCTGGAGATAGATTTACAGGTATTTACATGAACTGTACAGGTCATGTTGCTACCTGTACAGATGTACTCCACCAGCTACAGCTTCTCTCTAGCCTGATAAACAAATGCGGGTGTCAGAAAGATGAAAAGTGTGAACTCGCTGATAGATTCATCACAATTCTGCACCTGATGAAATGTTACCATGGTTATTAAACACGTATTATGTAGGCCTACCCATGATCAGACAGACAACGTACAGCTATATGTATATGAGTACGACCTAAACACATGTATTACTAGTATGTAGGCCTACCCATGATCAGACAGACAACGTACAGCTATATGTATATAGGTACATGACCTAAACATGTGTATTACTAGTATGTAGGCCTACCCATGATCAGACAGACAACGTACAGCTATATGTATATAGGTACATGACCTAAATATGTGCATTACTAGTATGTAGGCCTACCCATGATCAGACAGACAACGTACAGCTATATGTATATGGGTACATGACCTAAACACGTGTATTACTAGTATGTAGGCCTACCCATGATCAGACAGACAACGTACAGCTATATGTATATAGGTACATGACCTAAACACGTGTATTACTAGTATGTAGGCCTACCCATGATCAGACAGACAACGTACAGCTATATGTATATGGGTACATGACCTAAACATGTGTATTACTAGTGTGTAGGCCTACCCATGATCAGACAGACAACGTACAGCTATATGTATATGGGTACATGACCTAAACATGTGTATTACTAGTGTGTAGGCCTACCCATGATCAGACAGACAACGTACAGCTATATGTATATGGGTACATGACCTAAACATGTGTATTACTAGTATGTAGGCCTACCCATGATCAGACAGACAACGTACAGCTATATGTATATGGGTACATGACCTAAACATGTGTATTACTAGTATGTAGGCCTACCCATGATCAGACAGATAACGTACAGCTATATGTATATAGGTACATGACCTAAACATGTGTATTACTAGTATGTAGGCCTACCCATGATCAGACAGATAACGTACAGCTATATGTATATGGGTACATGACCTAAACACGTGTATTACTAGTATGTAGGCCTACCCATGATCAGACAGATAATGTACAGCTATATATATATATGGGTACACAACCTAAACATTTGCCACTAAGTCGCACATTTTGCCTGACTCTCAGAGTTCTATTGATTTTAGACAGATGTTTTGATATTTGTTTTGAAGGTTGGATAATATCCCATTGGAAAAATGTAACCTTTAGCAAGAAAATTTATAATTTAGGACATTCATTTGATTCTAAATGTGCACATTTTGGAGACGAAATTTTAGGTGATTTACCTCATACAACAATAAGAACTTATCAAGTTTAGCCATCAGTCTCTCACATTTATTTACATGTATCAGTTAGAATAGTGTGTTCACACATTAGTTGTGCACCTCAACTGGCTGATATTCAATAAACAAGAGTTCTACCATGGGACTGGATGGTATGTCTTCCCTCAATGCTTTATAACTGAGAAATTATTCTGGCAGTCACAGGCACTGAATTAGGGAGAAACTAATGAGGTTTTGTTGATTTCAGAAAGAAAGAGGCTGGAGCCTGTGAACCGAGCTGCCAATGAGCAGACCGTTCATAAGGTTTGTGTGGTATCAGCAATCAGCAGGGCTCCTAGCAGTTGCTTATACCATAGTAACAACTGAGCAAACAGACACTTCCAATGCTATACACTGCTGCAGTTTCCAGAGACAACACATAACGAAATGGGGATCAATACTTGCATGGTTCAATTTGTTGTTTATATGTCAACATTGCATGCAACGCTTCACGCTGACTAAAGCCACGTCATGGAGTTATTTCAAGGTCACCACCAGAACCATGAGTTTGTTCATTACCTTTTTATCTCACAACCACTGTACAACATTGTGCATGATGTGTTTTATCCAGTGCATGTAAGTGTCGGTTCAAATCCAGCCTATGCTCGCTTGCCGGCAGCTTCATAATATGAAAATGTGCACAGCACATTTTTTTCAGGTAAAATGGCTTTCACTTCTCTGTTATTTAATCCTAAATCAAGTGTGAAGGTTATCATTTCTCTGTGATTGGCTCTTAGACCAGGTTTGGAGGCTTTTCTCTTTGATTAAATCTTGGGTCAGCTGAAGTGGTTTTCGCCTTTCTTTCACTTGCTCTTACACCAGATGTGGAAGTTCTCAGTTTTCTCTGATTTGCTCTTGGAACTGGTGTGGAAGTTTTCATTTTTCTCTGATTGCCTCTTGGACAAGTTGTGGAAGTTTTCACTGCCCTCTGATTGGCTCTTGGACCAGGTATGGAAGTTTTCACTTTTGTCTGATTTGGCTCTTGGACCTGAATAGCTCTTGGACCTGAATAGCTCTTGGACAATGCAGATGTGGAAATGTTGACTTTTCTCTGATTGGCTCTTGAACCAGGCGTGGAAGGTTTCACCTTTCTCTGACTTGGCTCTTGGATCAGGTGTGGAAGTCTTCACCTTTCTCTGACTTGGTTCTTGGATCAGGTACGGAAGTTTTCACTTTCCTCTAATTGGCTCTTGAACCAGGCGTGGAATTTTTCACTTTTCTCTGATTGGGTCTTGGACCAAGTGTGGAATTTTTTTCGCATTTCTCTGATTGGCTTTCAGATCAGGTGTGGAAGGTTTCACCTCTCTTTGACTGGCTCTTAGGAGGTCACATGTTGTGGTTTCTGACAGATCACAGGTCACCAGATCACTAGGGGTTATGGTTTTCTCTGGTGTGAAAGGCCCTACAGAAGATGTGATGGTTCATCTGGTCTGACAGGCCCTACAGCCAATGTCATGGTTCCCCTGGTCTAACACGGTTCCCCTGGCTGTAGGCATTGCCACAGCCACTACGTGTAAAGGTTTCCTCTGGTCTGACAGGCCCTACAGCCAATGTCATGGTTCCCCTGGTCTAACACAGTTCCCCTGGCTGTAGGCATTGCCACAGCCACTATGTGTGAAGGTTTCCTCTGGTCTGACAGGTCCTACAGCCAGTGTCATGGTTCCTCTGGTTTGACAGGTTCTACAGCCAGTGTCATGGTTCCTCTGATCTGAGAGGTCCTACGGCCAGTGTAATGGTTTCTCTGGTCTGACAGGCCCTACAGCCAGTGTGATTGTTCATCTGGTCTGACAGGCCCTACAGCCAGTGTCATGGTTCCTCTGGTCTGACAGGTCCTACAGCCAGTGTGATGGTTCCTCTGGTTTGACAGGCCCTACAGCCAGCGTCATGGTTCCTCTGGTCTGAGAGGTCCTACAGCCAGTATGAAGGTTTCTCTGATCTGACAGGCCCTACAGCCAGTGTCATGATTCATCTGGTCTGACAGGTCCTACAGCCAGTGTGAAGGTTTCTCTGGTCTGATAGGCCCTTCAGCCAGTGTCATGGTTCCTCTGGTCTGACAGGTTCTACGGCCAGTGTCATGGTTCCTCTGGTCTGACAGGTCCTACAGCCAGTGTCATGGTTCCTCTGGTCTGACAGGTTCTACAGCCAGTGTGAAGGTTTCTCTGGTCTGATAGGCCCTTCAGCCAGTGTCATGGTTCCTCTGGTCTGACAGGTCCTACAGCCAGTGTGAAGGTTTCTCTGGTCTGATAGGCCCTTCAGCCAGTGTCATGGTTCCTCTGGTCTGACAGGTTCTACGGCCAGTGTGATGGTTCCTCTGGTCTGACAGGTCCTACAGCCAGTGTCATGGTTCCTCTGGTCTGACAAGCCCTACAGCCAGTATGAAGGTTTCTCTGGTCTGATAGGCCCTTCAGCCAGTGTCATGGTTCCTCTGGTCTGACAGGTCCTACAGCCAGTGTGAAGGTTTCTCTGGTCTGATAGGCCCTTCAGCCAGTGTCATGGTTCCTCTGGTCTGACAGGTTCTACGGCCAGTGTGATGGTTCCTCTGGTCTGACAGGTCCTACAGCCAGTGTCATGGTTCCTCTGGTCTGACAGGCCCTACAGCCAGTATGAAGGTTTCTCTGGTCTGACAGGCCCTACGGCCAGTGTCATCATTCATCTGGTCTGACAGGCCCTACAGCCAGTGTCATGGTTCCTCTGGTCTGACATGTCCTACAGCCAGTGTCATGGTTCATCTGGTCTGACAGACCCTACAGCCAGTGTCACAGTTCCTCTGGTCTGACAGGCCTTACAGCCAGTGTCATGGTTCCTCTGGTCTGTCACGCCCTACAGCCAGTGTGAAGGTTTCTCTGGTCTGACAGGCCCTACGGCCAGTGTCATGATTCATCTGGTCTGAAAGGCCCTACAGCCAGTGTGATGGTTCCTCTGGTCTGACAGGTCCTACAGCCAGTGTGAAGGTTTCTCTGGTCTGACAGGCCCTACAGCCAGTGTGAGGGTTCCTCTGGTCTGACAGGTCCTACAGCCAGTGTGAAGGTTTCTCTGGTCTGACAGGCCCTACAGCCAGTGTGATGGTTCCTTTGGTCTGACAGGTCCTACAGCCAGTGTCATGGTTCCTCTGGTCTGACAAGCCCCACAGCCAGTGTCATGGTTTCCTCTGGTCTGAGAGGCCCTATGGTTTTGCAGGTGTTATGGTCTCTTTGGCTCTCTAATATATTCTAAGGCCAGGTTTCCTCTGCTCCTATGCAGATACATGTATATCCTAATGTCAGGTTTTCCCTGGTTCAATACAGGTAGATCCTAAGGCCAGGAATCCCGTCCTATACGGATATATCCTAAGGCCAGGTTTCCCCTGGTCTGATACAGATATATCCTAAGGCCAGGTTTCCCCTGGTCTTATACAGATATATCCTAAGGCCATGTTTCCCCTGGTCTGATACAGATATATCCTAAGGCCAGGTCCCCCTGGTCTTATACAGATATATCCTAAGGCCAGGTTTCCCCTGGTCTGATACAGATATATCCTAAGGCCAGGTCCCCCTGGTCTTATACAGATATATCCTAAGGCCAGGTTTCCCCTGGTCTTATACAGATATATCCTAAGGCCAGGTTTCCCCTGGTCTGATACAGATATATCCTAAGGCCAGGTTCCCCTGGTGTTATACAGATATATCCTAAGGCCAGGTTTCCCCATGTCTGATACAGATATATCCTAAGGCCAGGCTTTCCCTGGTCTCTGATACAGATATATCCTAAGGCTAGGCTTCCCCTGGTGTGATACAGATATATCCTAAGGCCAGGATTCCTCTGGTCTGTGATACTGACATATCATAAGACCAAGTTTCCTCTAGTCTGATACAGATATATTCTAAAGTCAGGTTTCTCCTGGTCTCTGATCCAGACGGATCATCGGGTCAGGCATCCCCTGGTCTTTGATACAGATAGCTCCTAAGACCAGGTTTCCTCTGGTCTTTGAAGCAGATCCTAAGCAGATATGATGATGATTTTCTTTGTCTCTGACTAATCATAAGGTCAGATATGATGAGGAATGAAGAATACAACTGCATGACATATGCACATCAAATACAACTGCATGACATATGCACATCAAATACAGTTGCATGACATATGCACATCAAATACAGCTGCATGACATATGCACATCAAATACAGCTGCATGACATATGCACATCAAATACAGCTGCATGACATATGCACATCAAATACAGCTGCATGACACATGCACATCAAACACAGCTACATGACACATGCACATCAAATACAGCTGCATGACACATGCACATCAAATACAGCTGCATGACATATGCACATCAAATACAGCTACCTGACATATGCACATCAAATACCTTAACTTTGTGAGTACAGGGGACCTGAGAGCACAACAGTTACATGTTACATGAAATTTTCAATGAATTTAAAAGACTTTTCCTCAAAAAGGCAGACGTTTATCAAAAAGATAACATTCACAGCATTTAAAACATTTTGTCACAGCTTCAAGCTCATTTTGTTAGCCAATATAGGACTCATTCTGACTTTCTCTTGCTCTTATTTAGCATCAAACTGTTTGTACACATAACACTGAAATCAAATGAACTCTTTTCATTAACTGGGTAATAAGTGTTGAATTTAAAAACTGAAACCCTTTTGTAATTATACCCACCACTAAATTCTGTGTATATTTGTCACAATATCCAACTAAGTGTATAACTTCTTCAAAGTGGATCACGCTCTAAACTTATCAGACATTCTTCAGGTTAACAAATAAAGAAATCTTTTTGGTCACATGCAATATTGTGCTATAATAACAGAGCAATCAAATCTAGTTCAGCAATGTCCATGTTTTTTGCAGTTTTCAATCAGATCACCATAGCCAGGGAACAGACAACAAGACAATGCCACTCCTTTCGCAGAGAAACCTGTGGAGTAAAAACTCAATCCTGCCAATGAATATTGATCGTTCTTTCTAAATGGCCTGCGATTACGTCGGGGGCTTTCCGCATTCCCTGGAGTTACTGGCGACGTCCACGCAAAACTTCATCCATCACTGATCTCAGGAATCAATGGCAGAAAATGGTAATCAATCTCTTTCACAGGAATTCACCAGAATATAATGCTTACCTACCCCAACCTTAACTCTCACAAGCTAATTGTTCTGTGTGGTAAGAAACACCCAGTTCAACCAATGACAAATCTTTAAAACTCTCTATGGTATTCAACAGCATTATCTGTTTATTTCATTGGCATTACACACCAAGCTCAAGAACATTGCCCTCATACAACGGCAGTCAGGTGATGTGAAGATCTTCCCCTGGAATTCAAACTCTACCAAATAATTTGTCACTGTCGTCTACCAGTAAGCACATTTTACACGTTCACATGGCTACCAACAATTTATTTATCAAATCTGTATGATACATATACCTACACGTACAATGTATATGCACTAGATTTCTTTTTGTGTTATTAAGAGTCAATATATCCATCATAACATCAGTTTGTCTCAATACGTATAGTACTGAGTGTAAATGTAAATGTAATTCTTGTAGACAAGATTGTCTCTACACATTGTTTATGTCATTTTCAAACCATATGTTACATATACATGTATACAGATATATCCTGAATGTAAAACTATTCCTCACTAGCTCAGAACTTGCCCTGTGTTGCACACATGTAAATCAACACAAAGATTAGCGATTTATGTCTGATGCTCCAAGACTGCACAAAAATCAATAGAAGAAGGAATACAACAGCGATGTTTGCAGTCCTAATAGCACTTGATACAATTAATATCCTGATTTATGTGAAATAATATGAAACCTAACAATAGTATTTGTTGAATAATAAACATTTGGTACTGTGTATCATGAAAAATTTTGATAGGCATCAATAAATGTCAAAGTTTATGCATACTTTTAGCAGATAACAATATTCCCTCTCAACCTTTTGGTCAAATACATGTGACTATATGTACCTGGTACAATATGTTATCTCCAAACTGACAATGATTATCATTTATATCTAAGCCCTTCACCTTGACAAAAATGACTGGGATACACAACCTATATTTGTACCACATCGAAAAAATTAAAACCCATTTGAAATAAAATCTAAAAAGCAATGAGAAAGCTCAACTATATATCACTTGCCCCTGGTAAAATTTTACCTGAAATCCACTGCTGAATTCTGCTGTTTGGAAGCAAAAAGTTTAACTATGTACTAAACAGTGGGAAGGTCTCTTAGCAACCTACAGACGGTCATGGGTTTCCCCCAGCATCTGCCCGCTTTCCACCCACCATACTGGTGACCACCGTCATATATGTGAAACATTCTTGAGTATGGCATAAATCAATAATCAAATAAATAAAAATAAATAAATATGAACTAAACACTTAATGATCGCTTACAGCTAAAAGAAATAATGCAATAATTAATAATAATTACACCATGTTATATATTTATTGTCAGTTATATTCACTGTCAAATACCCCGAAATTTAATTACTGGTTATTTATTGGCTATATATCAATGCGCTAAACCTTAAGTCATCATTGACGACCTGTAAAATAACACACAGATGTGTGGAAATCAAATTGTAAGTATAGGTAAAGGTGCATTAAGGTATCATTATGGTTTATTCCCTCGCTATTCCCTCTGAAAAGACATATCACTCCTATATAAAGCTGATATGACAGAGTATGTCTTTTGAAAGTATCACTAATTAAAGCCAATTTCAAAAATACTCATCTATGTAGTAAAAACAATGACTAAATACACACATTTCTGTGCTTTGTTACTTTTAAATGTTTGTGAATTGAGAAATTAATCCAAAACCAGACATAAGTGGACTTGTGATTGTAGGCATCTATGGCAAACTCGATAAAGTGGAACTACTCATAGCATTTATGTTGAGCTTCACAACACCTTATGATCATGTGCATCTGGCTACGTCTGACCAGAGTCAGACTACAACTCACGGCACCCATGATCACTGGTGTTAATAGCCATGCAGACGATCATAAGCATCTGGCTGCATCTGACCAGAGTCAGACTACAACTCACGGCACTCATGGTCACTGGTGTTAATAGCCATGCAGACAATCATAAGCATCTGGCTACGTCTGACCAGAGTCAGACTACAACTCACGGCACCCATGATCTCTGGTGTTAACAGCCATGTAGACAATCATAAGCATCTGGCTACGTCTGACCAGAGTCAGACTACAGCTTGCGGCACCCATGATCATTGGTGTTAATAGCCATGTGGACAATCATGAGCATCTGGCTACATCTGACCAGAGTCAGACTACAGTCTGACCAGAGTCAGACTACAACATGCGGCACCCGTGATCACTGACGTTAATAGCCATGCAGACAATCATGAGCATCTAAGTCCAACTCAAGTACTGTATCACACTGACCAATAATGCAGAAACTGCTCAACTCACAGGGAACAAACATGTGTGGACTGGCAGGTCTGGACACAACCGGAAACTTTGAGTCACAGAAAAGTAGAACAGACTCAACTCAAGCACCAGCTGAGTCAACAGTTTTCAAAAGTCTGCAAAAATCAACAAATACAGAGCATGATTGTTGGTTTACATGCACACCCAACTTTACAATTATCGGCCATGATGATGGGGGATCTTATATTTATTGGAACAGGCTAGACAATAAGTTAGTATAATGGTTCACACCTTTATGCAGGATGGCAAACAAGGGACACAACTTTGCATGGCATACTCCAAGCTCTAGGCAGATGGGCTTACACAGCTAGCGACTTGTGATGCCTGGCACCCTTTCCAACAAATTGCTACCATCATAAAAGATAACAGTTAGATGCTAAAATTATATTATGCACTGCACACAGAAAAAAACTGGATCAATATCATATTAAATAACAGCCACGAAGAATATAAAATGTAACCTGTAAGGTTTTGACAAAAGGCTAGCCGAATCAGTGGAATGAATGAATGAATGCTTGGGGTTTTATGTCGTACTTAACAATTTTTCAGTCATGTCACAGGGCAGGGCGGGGCGGGGCGAGTCCATGCCGCAAAAGTGCTGCCGCCTCAAGTG